>NC_135235.1:359558078-359915578 GCF_051348905.1 Ranitomeya variabilis
ACAGTAGTCCTCAGCTGTTCAAACCCTCTGTGCCAGGTTCATGATCTTAGCCTTAGTGACCTGGATTCTGTCGGATTCGTCATATATCAGACCTAAACTGTCAAAAAAGGCATAAACAGAAAACTGTTCTGGAACATGTGGGGACAAAGAAAATGCCCAGGTCTGAGGACCCCCTCACAGTAGGGACATGATTATCCTCACCCGCTGGAACTCCTCCCCTTATGACTGGGGCAGAGGGTAAAAATAACTTACAGCTCTTCCTGAATACCCTAAACTGGTTTTTCTTTCCCAAAAGTTTATCAGGGAGGGATATCACAGATTCAGAAGAGACCAACTGTACATCAGAGGGTACTATCACAGCCACTGCTGGCAGTAGGGGGCTATGAGGGGTCTTTATCAAGTTATTTATCTGACCCTGCAACTGATATTGCAATGACTCCAGACTCTGGCAATTCTACGCCAGATCCTGAGTCATCTGTGTAAAATTTGCCACCTGGTTACAAAGCGTGTGTACAGGATCCATACTGGCGAAAAGGAAAAACATATCAGCCAGACGTGATAAGATGCTAGTCACTTCTCACGGCCAAGCCATGAGTCATAGTGCTCAAGGAGTCAAAGGTCAGAACCCAGGAGTGTAAGCCATAAACAGAAGGAAGAGACAAAAGAGTAGTCAGGTAACATTCCGAGGTCAGAGTACCGGGACGATAATGGATCAGAGCTGAAGGGGATAACAGGCGGATGGTCAGAACAAAGTCCAAGGTCAGGCAACAGATCAATCATACAGAACTCAAGGCACAGGAAAGCACAAACCTCACAAGCTGAATGTACGTCTGGCAGAGTTCTCAGCTAAGAAGCATCGCATTTACCTGAAAAAATGAACACCTGGAGACAGCCGACGCCTCACATTCTCAGATTGGATAGTCAAGCTGTCAATCAACACACTGAAAGCTCAGCACACCGCTGTACCAGATTGGATGGCCAAGCTGTCAATCAAAGTACTGAAAGCTTCAGCACACCCCTATACCAGATTGGATGGCTGAGCTGTCAGTAACTCTATTCCAGACACACTGAGGGGTGGAACCGTGACAGTATCTATTCTGCAATAGAGGCCTAAACCACAGGCACCAAAAAATTCTTCTGTTACTAACATAGTACAGTAGGGAACATCTCACTTTCAAATTGTTTGTATTATCTAGTTTGTTATAGAGGCCTAATCCACAGGCCCTCCAAAAATTCTTGTGTTACTAAAGTTATATAGTAGAGGACATCTCACTTTCCAATTGTTTATAGTATCCAGCCTGTTATAGAGGCCTAATCCACAGACACCAAAAAAATATTCTGTTACTAAAGTCTTACAGTAGGGGACATCTCACAATCAAATTGTTTGTAGTATCTAGTCTGTTATAGAGGCCTAATATTGTTTCACACATATCTTATTTGTCATACAGGCTCATCAACACTCAAATAATTCTTTCCTCTGTGACTGTCATAATTCAGGCCAGGATTTCCTTGTTTTTACTTTCCCTGCCTGATCGTATTAGGGGCTAACTATCCCTGCCTCGCTCCTGTTTTCGGTCTGCTATATCTCGGTATTGTTTACACGTTTGCAGTGCCAGTTTTATTTCTTGCCTTCGGCATGAATAGCTGGCTGTGGTGAGTTCTTGATCTGTCCTGCTGCGTTCACCTGACCCTTCCCATGTCTGCTAACCCTCTCCCAACCTGTCCCTGCTTCTCATCGCCATGAGTTGAGATTTCCGGTATTTGACTTTCTCTCATCCTTGACTTGATTGAGCTCCTCCCTGCTGCTATTTCTGTTACTGACCGTTTACTGACCTTGGCTCACTTTTGACTTTGTATTTTGCTTTATCCCCTTTGTGCTTCGTTGACCTCGGGTGTCTACTTGGGTCTCTGTCTACTCCTCTGTTGCCATCTGGTGGACTGTATATCACTCTGCATAAATTCCCAGTATTGCAGTGGGACATTATAACTGGCCGGCCAGGAAATTGTTGCCATTGAAAAATTCCGAATAAACACTGGACTCATTTGTCCATGGATTTTAACACCGATCTCCCTCTTTCCAATGGCAAGACAGTGGTTTGGGTAGTGGTTGACAGGTTTAGCAAACAGGCGCATTTTGTTCCCTTGTCGGCACTACCTAATGCTGAGACACTGTCTAAATTGTTTATTGAGAATGTTGTATGGTTGCATGGCGTGCCTTTGAATGTGGTGTCTGACAGAGGGGTGCAATTCGTGTTAAAGTTTTGGAGGGCGTTTTGCAAGAGGTTGGGTATTAGTTTGATTTTCTGCTCTGCCTACCATCCCGAAACCAATGGTCAGGCAGAGAGGACCAATCAGTCATTAGAACAGATTTTGTGGTGTCTTGCCACATCTCGGCAGGATGATTGGTGTTCCTCGTTGCCCATGGCTGAGTTTGCATTCAATAATTGGGTTAATCAGTCCACTGGCACCTCCCTGTTTTTTTCTAATTATGGTTTCCACCCCCATTTTAGTGTATTTTCCAAGCTGGATTGGGGGTGTCTAGGTGATGACTCAGCAGTTCAATGGTTGGAGGAGGTTTGGAGGGAGGTAAAGAAGAACATTGGGGTAGCTCAGGGCTGACAGAAACATTTTGCTGATAAGCAACGATCTGTAAGACCTTAATTTCTGGTAGGAGATAAAGTGTGGCTGTCTACCAAGAATATCCATTTGAAAATTCCTTCCGTTAAGTTGGGTCCCAAGTTTATTGGTCCTTACAAGATTATTGAGGTTGTCATCCCAGTTGCTTTTTTGCTTAAGTTTGCCTCGTTTTGCGTCGTTTCGCATCCCCAATGTGTTTCATAAGTCCCTTATTAAATCGTATGTATCTTCCTCTGCTGAGTCTCCTCTTCCTCCACCTCAGGTTTCTGTGTGGATGGTTAAACAGAGTATGAGGTTGAATGGATTATAGACTCTCGAATAGTTCATAGCTCGCTTCAATATTTGGTACATTGGAGGGGTTACGGTCTGGAGGATCGGTCTTGGGTCCCAGCACGATCAGTCCATGCTAATCGGTTGGTTTGTGCCTTTCATACACATTTCCCTGAGAACCTGGTGGTACTGTGGCCCCCCTTGAGAGGAGAGTACTGTCATGATTATGGCCGGAATTTCCTTGTTTCTCCTTTCCCGGTCTGATCATGTTAGAGGTTAACTTCTCCTGCCTCGCTCCTGTTTCTGGTCTGCTATATCTCGATGTTTACACGTGTGCAGTGCCAGTTATATTTCTTGCCTTCGGCGTGAGTAGCTGGCTCTGGTGAGCTCTTGATCTGTCCTGCTGCCTTGACCTGACCCTTCCCATGTCTGCTAACCCTCTCCTGAGCCACCCCTGCTTCTCATCGCCATGAGTTGGGATTTCCGGGTATTTTACTTTCTCTCATCCTTGACTTGATTCAGCCCCTCCCTGCTGTTATCTCTGTTACTGACCGGTTACTGACCTTGGCTCACTTCTGACTTTGTGTTTTGCTTTGTCCCCTTTGTGCTCCGTTGACCTCTGGTGTCTACCTGGCTCTCTGTCTACTCCTCTGTCCCTTAGTGATTGCTTCACTGTGTTAGTAATGGTTTGCAACTTATCCGGACAGTCAGCCTACTCACCTCTCTGCTGCCATCTGGTGGAATGTATACCACTCTGAATGAACTCCCAGTATTACAGCATGACAGTCATTTACTGATGCTGAAACTCAGCTGTTTGCAGAGCCGGTTCAGAGTTTAAAATCTATTTTCTTATTGCTAATACTGTGCTCCTACCACAATATCCGAGCAACATGACTGGGAAAAAGCAAGGCTGCAATGGAAGGGGGATTAGGCTTGGTGTTCAAGGTGTATTTGGGGTGAACCAACAACGTAACGTCCTATGCAAAGACAACTGTCATTTTCTTACTGGATGGGTTACTCCACTACCTTTCTTTGGCAGACACAGAGTGGTGCGCCTTGTTGATGAGGCTCAGAAAGAGCATGTGCTTGAGTGGATGACAAACACAGCTTCAAGTGGCCTCCCTTCCTCTTCCTCCACCTCAGCATCATGTTTAGTACAGTCCACAGAGGTGGCAGCCAAATTACCCTTGCTTCCCCCCATGTCCCAACTCTCCAACCATACAACTGACCATACGAAACTACAGATGCATGATTCTGAAGACAGTTCACACATTCTATGCCATGGCCATGAGAAGTGTACTCAAAAGCTTCACGGAGTCAAGAGGAGGAAATCTGCACTGATGCCAAAAAAAATTTAAGCTTGCATCCGGGGCAGGATCAGTAGGGTCTGAGCAGCATCCTGACCCTCGTCACAAAACATCAACCCCAAGGAGGGGAGGTGATTCTAATGAAACTCAGACATCTGGGGCTCATGTGGACTGTACTGTGCTGTCAGGGAAGAAAGAGGAGGAGGGCGACACCAAGGGCGAGGAATGTGATAACAGGATGATGATGATTAGGTGGTAGATCCCAGTTGCATATAGGATAGCTGCGGAGACACCATCACATGTTTCTCAACGAAAGCAGTGAATAGCCAGACCTTTCCCCGGGAAGGAACAACCACAGGAAGGGCAGCATCCAATAAAGGAAAACATCCAATACAGGAAAACCACCTATGCCAAGCATGGTATCCTTCCACAGACAGCTGTTTCGGGGTGTTTGCCCCTCATCAGTGTGGAGTAGGAATCTGGCTATTAGGAGCAGTGCCTAGTAAAAGGCTGTAAAGGAACAGATGATTGGCCTCGGGGAGACCAAAACATCCAACACCGCGGAGACACCATCACGTGTTTCTCAACGCAGTGATCCAGAACACTGCCCCCATCCCTTATGGGAAATATGCAAATGCATGTAGGATAGCTGCGGAGACACCATCACGTGTTTCTCAACGCAAGCAGTGAATAGCCAGACCTTTCCCCGGGAAGGAACAACCACGGGGAAGGGCAGCATCCAATAAAGGAAAACATCCAATACAGGAAAAACACCTATGCCAAGCATTGTATCCATCCACAGACAGCTGTTTCGGGGTGTTTGCCCCTCATCAGTGTGGAGTAGGAATCTGTTTTGAATTCCGTTCTCGGACTCCCTCCTGTGGTCATGAATGGTACTTTGGTTAGTTCTGCTTTTGGACTCCCTCTGGTGGCTTTGAGCGGAACTGCTGGTCACTGAGGTTGGCTTTGTCAGCTGCTCTCATTTATTGCTATGATGGCTTTCCTATTTAACTCCACTCAGATCGTTACTTCATGCCAGCTGTCAATGGTTCAGTATTGGTTCAGATCTCTCTTGGACTTCTCTGAGGACCTGTCTACTCCAGCAGAAGCTAAGTCTTTGCTAGTTCATTTTTTGTTACTGCTTCCTGAATATATTTCTTAGTACTGCTATTTCTAGTCCAGCTTGCTATCATGATATTCCCTTGCTAGCTGGAAGCTCTGGGATGCAGAGTGGCACCTCCACACCGTGAGTCGGTGTGGGGAGTCTTTTTGCTTACTCTGCGTGGTTTTTTGTAGTCTTTTGTGCTGACCGCACAGTTCCCTTTTCTATCCTCTGACTAAATTAGTGAAGTCTGGCCTCCTTTGCTAAAACCTGTTTCATTCCTGTGTTTGTGACTTTCCTCTTAACTCACAGTCAATATATGTGGGGGGCTGCCTTTGCCTTTGGGGAATTTCTCTGAGGCAAGATTAGGCTTCTATTTCTATCTTTAGGGGTAGTTAGCTCTTAGGCTGGGAAGAGGCGTCTAGGGAGAGTTAGGTACGATCCACGGCTATTTCTAGTGTGTGTGATAGGAGTAGTGTTTGCGGTCAGCAGAGTTCCCACTTTCCCAGAGCTTGTTCAGATTTCTAGTTTACTCATCAGGTCATTCCGGGTGCTCCTAACCACCAGGTCCATAACAGGAATCTGGCTATTAGGAGCAGTGCCTAGTAAAAGGCTGTAAAGGAACAGATGATTGGCCTCGGGGAGACCAAAACATCCAACACCGCGGAGGCACCATGACTTGTTTCTCAACGCAGTGATCCAGAACACTGCCCCCATCCCTTATGGGAAATATGCAAATGCATGTAGGATAGCTGCGGAGACACCATCACGTGTTTCTCAACGCAAGCAGTGAATAGCCAGACCTTTCCCCGGGAAGGAACAACCACAGGAAGGGCAGCATCCAATAAAAGAAAACATCTAATACAGGAAAACCACCTATGCCAAGCATGGTATCCATCCACAGACAGCTTTTTTTTTTTTTTTTTTCCTCTCAGATGGGAAGTTCCACAGTCAGGTAACCAAAACTATAAGGAACTCATCTCCCAAAACAGCGTGCCACACACTTAGTGCCACCGCCATTCCCATCATCATTGGAAAACACACAAAAAATGTTTTAATTAACAACCAAAAACCACTTCAAGATACATTAACAAAATGTTTCCACTTTTTAGTCTTCCAAATTCCCTCTGCATCCACCTCCCCTCTCCTCCTCTGATCACATACAAAGCAAAAATACAATTTTCCCAAAATAATTTTTATACAATTTTTAACCTCAATATCCTTCCTTTTAAACACATACACATTTCTCACATCCCACAAAACCTCTTTTATACATGCCATCATCAACCACAATACTCTCTCCTTCTCCCCACACATACCCAATCCAAACATAAAGAGCTCAAAAGACAACAGATTCACCTCACACAACTCCTTACACAAACGACCCAGACCTGCAATCACACTTCTAGCATACTGACAATTCCAAAACAAATGCACCACACTCTCACTCCCACCACATCCACTCCTCGGACACCTCTCACTCCTCACTAAACCCCAATTTTTCAGAAACTCCCTCACCGGCAACACCCCATGCAATGACTGCCATACAATCTCACTCTGCCTATTTGTCATACCATTCACACATACCTTCTTCCATACTTTCTGCACATCATCCCCTCTTACCATTTTAAAATCTGGCAAGAACAGCCTATGGGCTCGTCCTACAATAATGTCACATTCCATTTCTCTACACTCAATCATCTTATATACAGCTTTCTTTTCTAACAATCTCACATCCACATCACACAGTTCATACTTCACTAGAAATTTGTAAACCCACACATACCACACAGGAACCTCAAAAGCCACTGGGCTCCTAAGATCTCTTTCACGCCATTTCAAACGAAACAAGAAATTTCCAAACAAAAACCTGCACATACATGCATACTTCCCATCCATCCTAATCACACCTAGTACAAACACCATAATATTCACGCCGAAAAAAACATTCAAATTTGGGAAACCCAGTCCCCCCTTATCCAAACTCTTCATAACAATCTCTCTCCTCGCACGCTCCATACATGAACCCAAAAAAAAGACAAACAAAACCCTATTTAATCTTCTAATACACATGTAGCTTGGTGGAAAAACCATCGCAACATTCAAAAAAATAGGTAACACAACACTCTTAATAACTAAAATTTTACCAAAAAACGTAAGATCCCTCAAACTCCAAAAATTAAACTTACGCTCCACTCTCTCTTTCACATCCACCCAGCTTTCCTCTCCATCCAATTTCTCTGAAAATTTCACACCCAAAACCTTTATCGCTCCACTCACCACATTCACTCCAACATCATCGCTCAGACTCCTTCCCCCAAAATTCTTACACTCACTCTTCTCCCAATTCACTTTAAAAGCAGATGCTCCACAAAAAAATAGAAACCAACAACTTCACACGCCGTACCGAACACTCTGAATCACACAGCACACACACATCATCCATATAGCCACTCATCTTCCACTCTCTCCCCCCAGCCCCGGGTACTTGCACACCCCGAATCACCTTATCTTTTCTTAACAAACATAACAAAGGCTCAATTGCGCAAATAAAAACGATAGGGGACAAAGGACACCCCTGCCGAACACCCGAAAATACATTTACTCTCCTCCCCACATTTCCATTCAACAACACACAACTATAAATATTCTTATACAAACTTCTCACTCTCTCAACAAACTCAGAAGGAAAACCCATCTTCACCAACACACTAAACAAAAAACCATGCGCCAATCTATCATACGCCTTCTCAAAATCCAAACTCAACACATACACCCCTTTCTTACGATTCATGCAGTCCCACAAACAATCTCTCAACATACACAAACTTCCATGTATTCGTCTTCCAGGTACCGCACAACATTGCTCCTCACCCACCACACTCCCAACCACGCCACGCATCCTGTTAGCCAAAAGTTTCGCATAAATCTTATAATCACAATTCAGCAATGTGATCGGCCTCCAATTTTTTAGATTTTTCAAATCACCTTTTTTTGGTAATAACACAACCACCCCTGCACGCATACCATTTGCCACCTCTGCATTCGCCCACATATACTTACATACATCCACAAAATCCTTCCCAATCACATCCCACATCACACGATAAAATTCCACCGGTAGACCATCCTCCCCCGGCGTTTTATTCAGCGCCATACTGCACACCACCTTCCATACTTCTTCACCCGTCACCTCACCCATCAAACATTCCCTTTCTATCCTATTCAAACTATTTTCCAAAACACTCAACACCTCACCCTCCAAACCTTCATCCCTCCATTTCACAGCATACAAATCATCATAAAACTTTGCCACTTCCTCACACAAGTCCGCGCCACTAACTTAATTTCCATCCATCCCATTCAAAACACTCATACTCTGTCTCTTCCCAAAAACTTTCTTAAAAAAAAACCGCGAACACTTCTCATTCTTCTCCAAATTCTCTAATTTGGCCCTATACACAATACTCCTCCCTCTTTCTAACAAAAAATCATTCACTTCTTTTTTCACTTTCACTAAATCTTCACTCACATCCATCCCTCCCGCCCTCAACTTATACAACAAACTCAATCTTGCATTTAAAAAAACAAACCTTTCTCTCTTTGCAGCCGCACACTTGTACCCGAGTTTTTTAAAAAAACTCTTGGTTTTCCATTTAACCCAATCCCACCATTCACACACATTTCTGAAATCACTCCTGCACCCACACCACTCTGCATAATGTCTTTCATACTCCTCTCTCACCCCCCCTCCTTCCAGCAAACTCACATTCAACTTCCACACACCTTTCCCAGCCACCTCATTAACATGCAAATCCAATTCACACTTCATACACACATGATCCGAAAAAAACACCCTCTCCTGTGCATAACTAACAGGAATCAGATTTTTTGAAACAAAACAATAGTCCAATCTACCCTCCCACTGTCAGAAAAAAAACGTATTTAACAACGGAGTTATCTTGCATGCCCGCTGCATATCTTTTAAACCAAAATCACTCACCATATCCATTAACACTTTCCCTGACGCATCTGATAGGGAATTCAGGGACCCTCATAGTTTATCCTCACATATATGAATCCTTACATGACTTATGTTTCACTTCTGTATCTGAATTACTACATTCTTCATGGTTACGTGAGCTACTGACAAACCCTATACTGCTTAAGGGAATAGTTAATAACGGTGTTGGTGGTGGGAGCTATCAGTTAGGAATGATTAATGAGCATTGTCCACCTTAATGATACTAATTATCTACTTTCTGTATAAGAACGGTACTTTTCCATGTGAGAATATGCGTTTATCCAATCAATGATGTGTATACCACTTATACGTGAACGCCCTTTGGAGAGAGGGTATATAATATCACAAAAAGAATGACTAAAATAATCGTCTATATGACAAGGTTTTGAATGGAATATGTCAAAGGGGGGATTGTGAAGAGCAGAACAAAAATGGTTACCTCAATGAACCACAAAAAAGAATTTGTGATAAATATTGACCTGTCCATTCAAGGACATTTTAGCTATAGTATGAAATCCTGTTTTTCTTGTCTGTGGAATTGCCTTTGTACTGTTTGTTGTGAAACTGCCGCCCACGAAACTGTTTTTTTCTTTCTTTCCTGTTTTGTCTCTTTGTTTAAACATGCAAAACTTGTATAACCACTGAACCTACCGATACAACTATATAAAGAAGGGATAGCACCTTGAAGGGAGGCGTCCTTCAGAGACTTCCCAGTGATACACTATACAAGACGTGTCTTGTGTATTATTTCTGGTGATTCCCCACTTCCAAAGGCTACTCCGACTGAGTGTGATCCTGACACATCTACATTCACACTTCCCACATCACAGTTCATATCACCCACTATCACAACAGGCACTCTTCCTGGAATAAAAAACTTAATTTTTTCAAATAAAACTCTACGCTCCTGTTTATCCACAGGCGCATATACATTAATAACGCAAAAACGAACATTTCTAAACTCAAAATTAGCCAACACACACCTTCCAACCTCAATCACCATATAGTCACACAAACTCACATCATTTCCCTTCACCAAAAAACCCACACCATCATTTTTATTACAGGCACTCCCTGACCACACAGACGCACCATGAGGCCATTCACTCCCCTTCACACCATCCACAATCCCACACTCCTGCAGACAAAAAATTCCTGCATTCTTGGTTGCAAAAAAATCCAAAATGGCTGCCCGCCGCCACCTGCTTTTAAAGACCCTCACATTTTGTGATATGAGTACAAAACCCATCACATACACAAAAAAAAACTAAAAAAAAACAACCTACGAACATGAGATTACTCAACTTACATGAAAAACAAAAAAAACATTTTTAAAGGCAAATGCTATACACAAAATCACCTAGCTACTGAAATAATAGCACATATCTACACAGCACCGCCACTGTCCTCCTCCACCATCTGCGCTGAGCAGCTTTCAGAGCCGCTGACCTCCATACACTCCTCCACACGCGCCTTCTTCTGCCCAGCCTTCCTCTGGGGCCCTCCACCTTCATCACAGATTTCCCCACCACCCTCCCTGGGACACTTTCGACCTCCAGGCTCCTCTTCTGAGGAAAAAACGCCAATGCTTTCTGGATCAGAATCAAGAATCAACGATGCAGCCATCTCCTCCGCCCCAGAAGTGTCAAAATCCATCAAACCACCCAACTCCTCATCTTTGGTAACTGGGGCCTCCTTTTTTTTCTTTTTATTTTTAACCATAGCACGCTCTTCTTGCTTTGCGGCTCTCCAGAATAACTTGTCTTCCAGCTCCTCCTTCCTCCTTTCAGCCTCCTTGTCCTCCTGCCGTCTATCCCGCCGCCTCTCAACCATGGAGGGCGGAATTACCTCAGCGCTTTGCTGCGCAGATGCCTCGCTTTCCTCCCGCTTCCTCTCCGCCCGTTTCTTAACCTCCTCCTCTCTCTTTTTTTCCTCCTGCCTCCGCTCCTCCTTACGTTTTTTTTCTTCCTCCTCCCGCCTCTCCTCCTCTCTAGTTGGCCTCCTTGGCACACCATATGGACAGTCCTTATACAGGTGCCCTGTATTACCACACTGGTCACATTCACGTGGCATCGGACACTGAGCCGCTGCATGGCCTTCTTGCTTGCAGTTACGACAAACCATGCCTTTCTCACACGTATTCTGTAAGTGCCCAAATTGGAAACACTTCCTGCAGTATAGAGGCTGCCCTGCATACGACAGAAAGCCCCTATGACCCGCCACTGAAAAGTTCGCCGGGGGATGGGTGAAACCTCCCAAACAGCTTGGGTCTTTCCTCAGTTTCACACGAAACACATATTTACAATTAAAAATGCCCAAACAATTTCTCTGTTTCTCTCCACTTTTCACATATTCACAGTACCGAGCCAGGAACTGCTCCAGCAGCCTTACTTCTGTGTAAGGATTATACACGGTAACAGTCACAATTTTCTCCATGAGCCCAAACAGAGGCTCCACCCGCACTCCCCCCAGGCAGGGATCACCATCATGGCTTCTTAACCACTCGAAGACAGTTAGACAGCAAGGCTCACTCACAAAGGTAACGTCATATATACCTTGGTTGTGAAATTCATTCACACTGAAAATGTCAGTCCGATGAGCTCCAGCCTTTCCCTCCAGCAGGTCACGAACCACATACACCACGTTGTTTTTGGCACCATCCTCCACGACCACACGAATCGTATTCTTGATAAACATCTTCAGTCTTCACTGCCGATACGAATATCGCAGACGAAAATTAGCAGCACGCTGCAAAGAAATACTCGCACCCTCTGACTGCGACACAAGATCGCAGCCAAAAGGCCGAGAGACACTCCTACCCACAGACAGCTGATTTGGGGTGTTTGCCCCTCATCAGTGTGGAGTAGGAATCTGGCTATTAGGAGCAGTATCAACACAGGAGAGGAAAAACCAGTCTATATAATGAACTAATGTATAACCTGATATCTCATCAAATATAAAAATAAAAATAAATTAAATAAAGACTGGTCACCACCTGTGTAGAAAAATATAGTGAACCCACTAACGATACAGAGAACAACATGCACCAAGTATGGACCCAGCCAGTGGAAAGAATAACAGAGAACTATTTTTGATATATATATATATTTTATTTAATGGTAAGAGTAGAAGTACAATATAAAAACAGTATTAAAAAATTGAAATCTTATGTATATATATATGTATACTTCTTTTATATATATTTTTTTCACGGGCACATATCAAAGAAAATAGTTTTATATATACATATTTTGTGTATAATACGATATATCATTGCATAGGGCTGGTTTGTATATATATATATACTGGATATCCCTATCATGACTATAGATAAATAAAGTAGGGATCACATGCAACATTAAAAGTTGATAAAATTAAATAAAAAGTGGAAATATATAAAAAGTGGAAATATATAAAAAGTTAATAATATATATGCAACCATGCGCATATGGCATGTAAAGAGAAAAAGTGCAAATAGTGCCAACTAGTGCAAATACAATGTGCAAAGGCAAAAATTCACAAGAAAAAGTGCTAAATGTGCATATGATCCAATACTACTTACTTATGAAGTTAGGGAAATTATCTCCAGAACCGCCACAGAGTTTGATAATGTGCTCCCCGACACGTGTTTCGGACCCAACAAGTTCCTTCGTCAGGGGGTGTGTACACCATAGTACATTCTTTCCACTGGCTGGGTCCATACTTGGTGCATGTTGTTCTCTATTAGGAGCAGTGCCTAGTAAAAGGCTGTAAAGGAACAGATGATTGGCCTCGGGGAGACCAAAACATCCAACACCGCGGAGACACCATCACTTGTTTCTCAACGCAGTGATCCAGAACACTGCCCCCATCCCTTATGGGAAATATGCAAATGCATGTAGGATAGCTGCGGAGACACCATCACGTGTTTCTCAACGCAAGCAGTGAATAGCCAGACCTTTCCCCAGGAAGGAACAACCACGGCAATGGCAGCATCCAATACAGGAAAACCACCTATGCCAAGCATGGTATCCATCCACAGACAGCTGTTTCGGGGTGTTTGCCCCTCATCAATGTGGAATAGGAATCTGGCTATTAGGAGCAGTGCCTAGTAAAAGGCTGTAAAGGAACAGATGATTGGCCTCGGGGAGACCAAAACATCCAACACCGCGGAGGCACCATCACTTGTTTCTCAACGCAGTGATCCAGAACACTGCCCCCATTCCTTATGGGAAATATGCAAACGCATGTAGGATAGCTGCGGAGACACCATCACATGTTTCTCAACGCAAGCAGTGAATAGCCAGACCTTTCCCCGGGAAGGAACAACCACAGGAAGGGCAGCATCCAATAAAAGAAAACATCTAATACAGAAAAACCACCTATGCCAAGCATGGTATCCATCCACAGACAGCTGTTTCGGGGTGTTTGCCCCTCATCAGTGTGGAGTAGGAATCTGGCTATTAGGAGCAGTGCCTAGTAAAAGGCTGTAAAGGAATAGATACAAAGGAAAATACAAAATCTCCACATCTAACTAAAGATATGGAGGGTATATCTGCATCTCCAGAGATACCAGCTTGGCTAAACAAATCCTTATACAGACCAAGCTGGACAAGACAAAACATGGAAAAGAACTGAACAATAAGGCCCACAGCATGTGGAATGCAAAAATCAAAGCCAGAATTTATCTTTGTTGAAAAGAACAGCAAAGCAGGAGGGACCAGGCAGGGATGTGAATCCTCCAGGAACAATGGACAACTGGCACTGACTAAAGGGTCAAGCAAGACTAAATAGCCCAGTCAAAATTGCAATAAGTGGACACACCTGATGAATGCACCTGAAGACAGCAGCGCTACCACTTATAACCAACGGAGGAAGCCCAAGAGCAGAATTCACAACAGTATCCCCCCTTGAGGAGGGGTCACCGAACCCTCACCAGAGCCCCCAGGCCGATCAGGACAAGCCAAATGAAAGGCACGAACCAAATCGTCAGCATGAACATCGGAGGCAACAACCCAAGATTTATCCTCCTGGCCACAACCCTTCCATTTGACAAGATACTGAAGCTTCCGCCTCGAAATACGAGAATCCAAAATCTTCTCAACCACATACTCCAACTCCCCATCAATCAACACCGGGGCAGGAGGATCAACAGAGGGAACAACGGGCACCACATATTTCCGCAACAAAGATCAATGAAAAACATTATGGATGGAAAAAGATGCTGGAAGGGCAAAACGAAAAGACACAGGATTGATAATCTCAGAAATCCTATAAGGACCAATAAACCGAGGCTTGAACTTAGGGGAAGAAACCTTCATAGGAACATGACGGGAAGACAACCAGACCAAATCCCCAACCCGAAGCAGGGAACCAACACACCGACGACGGTTAGCAAAACGCTGAGCCTCCTCCTGAGACAACACCAAATTGTCCACAACATGAGCCCAAATTTGCTGCAACCTGTCAACCACAGAGTCCACCGCAGGACAATCAGAAGGCTCAACCTGCCCTGAAGAAAAACGAGGATGAAAACCAGAATTACAAAAGAAGGGTGAAACCAAGTAGGCCCACGCACAAGTCCCACAGGACTGCACAAAAGAACGCACATCCCGTGACAAGGAAGGCCACCAAAAGGACCTACCAACCAAATCTCTGGTACCAAATATCCCAGGATGGCCAGCCAACATTGAACAATGAACCTCAGAAATCACTTTACTAGTCCATCTGTCAGGAACAAACAGTTTCCCCACTGGACAGCGGTCAGGTTTATCAGCCTGAAATTCCTGAAGAACCCCTCGTAAATCAGGGGAGATGGCAGAAAGAATCACCCCTTCCTTCAGAATGCCGACCGGCTCAAGGACCCCAGGGGAATCAGGCAAAAAGCTCCTAGAGAGGGCATCAGCCTTAACATTCTTAGAACCCGGAAGATACGAGACCACAAAATCAAAATGGGAGAAAAACAGGGACCATCGGGCCTGTCTAGGATTCAGCCGTTTGGCAGACTCGAGGTAAATCAGATTCTTTTGATCTGTCAAGACCACAATACGGTGCTTGGCCCCCTCAAGCCAATATCGCCACTCCTCAAATGCCCACTTCATAGCCAACAACTCACGATTGCCATCATCATAATTGCGTTCCGCAGGCGAAATCTTTCGAGAAAAGAACACGGTTTCATCAAGGAACCATCAGAATTCCTCTGAGACAAAACGGCCCCTGCCCCAATCTCAGAAGCGTCAACCTCCACCTGAAAAGGAAGAGAAACATCCGGCTGACGCAACACAGGGGCAGAAGTAAATCGGCGTTTAAGCTCCTGAAAGGCAGAAACAGCCACAGAGGACCAATTTGTCACATCAGCGCCTTTCTTCGTCAAATCGGTCAGGGGTTTAACCACACTGGAGAAGTTGGCAATGAAACGGCAATAAAAATTAGCAAAGCCCAAAAATTTCTGAAGGCTCTTCACAGATGTGGGCTGGATCCAATCATGAATGGCCTGAACCTTAACCGGATCCATTTCTATAGATGAGGGAGAAAAAATGAAGCCCAAAAAAGAAACCTTCTGTACTCCATAGAGGCACTTGGACCCCTTCACAAACAAGGCATTATCACGAAGGATCTGAAATACCATCCTGACTTGTTTCACATGAGACTCCCAATCATCTGAAAAAATCAAAATATCATCCAAATATACAATCATGAATTTATCAAGATAATTCCGAAATATATCATGCATGAAGGACTGAAACACAGATGGAGCATTAGAGAGTCCGAATGGCATCACAAGGTATTCAAAATGGCCTTCGGGTGTATTAAATGCAGTTTTCCATTCGTCACCCTGCTTAATACGAACAAGATTATATGCCCCTCGAAGGTCAATCTTAGTAAACCAAATAGCCCCCTTAATCCTAGCAAACAAATCAGAAAGCAAAGGCAAAGGGTATTGGAATTTGACCATGATCTTATTCAAGAGGCGATATCAATACAGGGTCTCAAGGAGCCATTCTTCTTGGCAACAAAAAAAAAAACCTGCTCCCAATGGTGAAGAAGATGGCCGAATATTCCCCTTCTCCAAAGACTCCTTAACATAACTCCGCATGGCGGCATGTTCTGGCACAGACAGGTTGAAAAGTCGGCCCTTAGGGAACTTACAGCCTGGAATCAAGTCAATAGCACAATCACAGTCCCTATGCGGTGGAAGGGAACTGGATTTGGGCTCATCGAATACATCCTGGAAATCTGACAAAAACTCAGGAATTTCAGAAGAGGGGGAGGAGGAAATTGACATCAAAGGAACGTCACCATGAACCCCCTGACAACCCCAACTAGTCACAGACCTAGATTTCCAATCCAATACCGGATTATGCACCTGTAACCATGGGAAACCCAGCACAATAGCATCATGCAAATTATGCAACACCAGAAAACGACAATCTTCCTGATGGGCTGGCGCCATGCACATGGTCAGCTGTGTCCAAAACTGAGGTTTATTTTTAGCCAACGGTGTAGCATCAATGCCCCTCAAAGGAATAGGACTCTGCAAAGGCTGCAAGGGGAAACCACAACGTCTGGCAAATTCTAAGTCCATTAAGTTTAAAGCGGTGCCTGAATCCACAAATGCCATGACAGAAAATGATGATAATGAGCAGATCAGGTCACAGATAACAGAAATTTGGGTTGTACAGTACTGATGGTAACGGAACTTGCGATTCTCTTGGTACGCTTAGGACAATCAGAAATAACATGAGCAGAATCGCCGCAGTAAAAACACAACCTATTCTGAAGTCTGAATCCTTGTCGTTCAGCTCTAGACACAATCCTATCACACTGCATAGGCTCAGGACTCCGCTCGGAAGACAACGCCATAGTGTGCACAACTCTGCGCTCACGCAAGCGCCGATCAATCTGAATGGCCAGAGACATAGAATCACTCAGACCAGCAGGCGTGGGGAACCCCACCATAACTGTTATGACCCCAATGGCAGAGGGTCTCAGGAATAAATACCAAGTCTGCAAACACAAAAAACCAGCTCATAGGGCAGTGGTAACTGGGTTGACCATATATCTAATCCTAGCACCACAAATAGAAGCAGCCGGGGAACGTGCCTACATTGGTTCTAGACGTCTCGCGCCAGCCGGAGAACTAACTAACCCTAGAAGGGAAAAGAAAGACCTTTCTTGCCTCCAGAGAAAAGACCCCAAAAGTTGGATACAAGCCCCCAACAAATAATAACGGTGAGGTAAGAGGAAAAGACAAACATAAGAATGAGCTAGGTATTTAGCAAAGAGAGGCCCACTAGCTAATAGCAGAATATAGTAAGATGACTTATATGGCCGGCAAAAACCCTATTAAAATATCCACACTGGATATTCAAGAACCCCCGAACCGTCTAACGGCCGGGGGGAGAACACCAGCCCCCTAGAGCTTCCAGCAAGGTCAGAAATCACATTTAGTACAAGCTGGACAAAAATAGTAGCAAAGCAAGTAACTCAAAAAACAAAGAAGCAAGACTTAGCTTAATTTTGCAAGAGCCAGGACCAGCAGACAGGAGCAACAGAAGGATCTGATTACAACGATGCCAGGCACTGGACTAAGGATCCAGGAAGTTAATATAGCGACACCCCTGGACTAACGACCCAGGTGAGTGCCAAACAGAAAAAAGACAATCCCAGAGTCATACCACTAGTGACCACAAGAGGGAGCCAAAAAGTCTAATTCACAACAGTACCCCCCCCTTAAGGAGGGGTCACCGAACCCTCACCAAGACCACCAGGGCGATCAGGATGAGCAGCGTGAAAGGCACAAACTAAATCGGCCGCATGCACATCAGAGGCAACCACCCAGGAATTATCCTCCTGACCATAGCCCTTCCACTTGACCAGATACTGAAGCCTCCGCCTGGAGAGACGAGAATCCAAGATCTTCTCCACCACGTACTCCAACTCGCCCTCAACCAACACCAGAGCAGGAGGCTCAACAGAAGGAACCACAGGTACAACGTACCGCCGCAACAAAGACCTATGGAACACGTTGTGAATGGCAAACGACACAGGAAGATCCAAGCGAAAGGATACAGGATTAAGGATTTCCAATATCTTGTAAGGACCGATGAAGCGAGGCTTAAATTTAGGAGAGGAGACCTTCATAGGAACAAATCGAGAAGACAGCCATACCAAATCCCCAACACGAAGTCGGGGACCCACACCGCGGCGGCAGTTGGCAAAACGCTGAGCCTTCTCTTGTGACAACTTTAAGTTGTCCACCACATGATTCCAGATCTGCTGCAACCTATCCACCACAGAATCTACCCCAGGACAGTCAGAAGGCTCCACATGTCCCGAGGAAAAACGAGGATGGAAACCAGAGTTGCAGAAAAATGGCGAAACCAATGTAGCGTAACTAGCTCGATTATTAAGGGCAAACTCAGCCAACGGCAAGAAGGTCACCCAATCATCCTGATTCGCAGAAACAAAACACCTTAAATAAGCCTCCAGAGTCTGATTAGTTCGCTCCGTTTGTCCATTAGTCTGAGGATGAAAGGCAGACGAAAACGACAACTCAATGCCCATCCTAGCACAAAAGGATCGACAGAACCTGGAAACAAACTGGGATCCTCTGTCAGACACAATATTCTCAGGAATGCCGTGTAAACGAACCACATTCTGAAAGAACACAGGAACCAGATCGGAAGAGGAAGGCAGCTTAGGCAAAGGTACCAAATGGACCATCTTAGAAAAGCGATCACATACCTCCCAGATGACAGACATGCCCTGAGACACCGGGAGATCTGAAATGA
This sequence comes from Ranitomeya variabilis, assembly GCF_051348905.1. Taxonomy (NCBI): domain Eukaryota; kingdom Metazoa; phylum Chordata; class Amphibia; order Anura; family Dendrobatidae; genus Ranitomeya; species Ranitomeya variabilis. Next base: position 359,577,192 of record NC_135235.1, read on the forward strand.
AATCCATGGAAATGTGTGTCCAAGGCCTCTTCGGGACAGGCAAGGGCAAGAGCAACCCGCTGGCACACGAACAGCAAGGCTTAGCTTGAGCACAAGTCCCACAGGACTGCACAAACGACCGCACATCCCGTGACAAGGAAGGCCACCAAAAGGACCAAGCCACCAGATCTCTGGTGCCAAAAATTCCCGGATGCCCTGCCAACACCGAGGAATGAACCTCGGAAATGACTCGGCTGGTCCACTTATCAGGAACAAACAGTCTGTCAGGTGGACAAGAGTCAGGTCTACCAGCCTGAAATCTCTGCAACACACATCGCAAATCCTGAGAAATGGCTGACAAGATAACTCCCTCTTTAAGAATACCAACTGGTTCTGCGACTCCCGGAGAGTCAGGCACAAAGCTCCTTGAAAGAGCATCAGCCTTCACATTCTTTGAACCTGGTAAATATGAGACCACAAAGTCAAAACGGGAGAAAAACAATGACCAGCGGGCCTGTCTCGGATTCAGGCGTTTAGCAGACTCGAGATACATCAAATTTTTGTGATCAGTCAAGACCACCACACGATGCTTAGCACCCTCGAGCCAATGACGCCACTCCTCAAATGCCCACTTCATGGCCAACAACTCCCGATTGCCAACATCATAATTCCGCTCAGCAGGCGAAAACTTCCTCGAGAAAAAGGCACAAGGTCTCATCACAGAGCAACCAGGGCCTCTCTGCGACAAAACGGCCCCTGCCCCAATCTCAGAAGCATCCACTTCAACCTGAAAGGGAAGTGAGACATCAGGCTGGCACAAAACAGGCGCCGAAGTAAACCGGCGCTTCAACTCCTGGAAAGCCTCCACGGCTGCAGGAGCCCAGTTAGCAACATCAGAACCTTTCTTGGTCATATCCGTCAAAGGTTTAGCAATGCTAGAAAAATTAGCAATAAAACGACGGTAGAAGTTAGCAAAACCCAAGAACTTCTGAAGACTCTTAACTGACGTGGGTTGAGTCCAATCATGAATAGCACGGACCTTGACTGGGTCCATCTCCACCACAGAAGGGGAAAAAACAAACCCCAAAAAGGGAACCTTCTGTACTCCAAAGAGACACTTTGAGCCCTTAACAAATAAAGCATTCTCACGCAAAACCTGAAACACCATCCTGACCTGCTCTACATGCGAGTCCCAGTCATCAGAAAAAAACAGAATATCATCCAGATAAACGATCATAAATTTATCCAGATACTTCCGGAAAATATCATGCATAAAGGACTGAAACACTGACGGAGCATTAGAGAGCCCAAAAGGCATCACCAAGTACTCAAAATGACCTTCGGGCGTATTAAACGCGATTTTCCATTCATCTCCTCGCTTAATGCGCACAAGGTTGTACGCACCACGAAGATCTATCTTGGTGAACCACTTGGCACCTTTAATTCGGGCAAACAAGTCTGACAACAGAGGCAAAGGATACTGAAATTTAACAGTGATTTTATTCAAAAGCCGATAGTCAATACAAGGTCTCAAAGATCCGTCCTTCTTGGCCACAAAAAAGAATCCCGCACCAAGAGGGGAAGAGGAAGGACGGATATGCCCCTTCTCCAGAGATTCCTTGATATACGAACGCATTGCGGTATGCTCAGGTACAGACAGATTAAATAGTCTTCCCTTAGGAAATTTGCTACCTGGAATCAAATCTATGACACAGTCACAGTCCCTATGAGGAGGCAGAACACTGGACCTGGACTCGCTGAACACATCCTGATAATCAGACAAATACTCAGGAACTTCCGAAGGAGTAGAGGAAGCAATAGACACCGGCGGGTAATCACCATGAATACCCTGACAGCCCCAACTTGACACAGACATTGCCTTCCAATCCAAGACTGGATTATGAGTCTGTAACCATGGCAACCCCAAAACGACCAAATCATGCATTTTATGCAGAACAAGAAAACGAATCACCTCCCGATGTTCAGGAGTCATGCACATGGTTACCTGTGTCCAAAACTGCGGTTTATTTTCCGCCAATGGCGTAGCATCAATACCCCTCAGAGGGATAGGATTAACCAACGGCTCAAGAACAAAACCACAGCGCTTGGCAAACGACAGATCCATAAGACTCAGGGCAGCACCTGAATCCACAAACGCCATAACAGGGTAGGAGGACAATGAGCAAATTTAAAGTCACAGACAAAATAAATTTAGGTTGCAAATTACCAATGGCGACAGGACTAACAACCCTTGTTAGGCGTTTAGAGCATGCTGTTATAACATGTGTAGAATCACCACAGTAAAAACACAACCCATTCTGACGTCTATGATTTTTCCGCTCATTTCTGGTCTGAATTCTATCACATTGCATCAAATCAGGTGTTTGTTTAGACAACACCACCAGAGGATTAGCGGTTTTGCGCTCCCGCAAACGCCGGTCAATTTGAATAGCCAGCGCCATGGAATCATTCAGACTTGTAGGAATGGAGAAACCCACCATCACATTCTTAATGGCTTCAGAAAGGCCATTTCTGAAGTTTGCGGCCAGAGCACACTCATTCCACTGAGTAAGCACGGACCATTTCTGAAATTTTTGGCAATACACTTCAGCTTCATCCTGACCCTGAGAAATAGCCAGCAAGGCTTTTTCTGCCTGAACCTCAAGATTGGGTTCCTCGTAAAGCAATCCGAGCGCCAGAAAAAACGCATCAATATTTGCCAATGCCGGATCTCCTGGCGCTAGCGAGAAGGCCCAATCCTGAGGGTCGCCCGTAAAAAAGAGATAACAATTTTAACTTGCTGAACTGAGTCTCCAGATGAACGGGGTCTCAGGGATAGAAACAATTTACAATTATCCCTGAAATTCCTAAACTTAAATCGGTCTCCAGAAAACAGTTCAGGAATAGGTATTTTAGGTTCAGACATAGGACTACTGGTAACAAAATCTTGTATGCTTTGCACACGAGCAGCAAGCTGGTCCACACTTGTAATCAAGGTCTGGACATTCATGTCTGCAGCAAGCTCAAGCCACTCAGAGGTAAAGGGGAGGAAGAGAGGAAAAAAAAAAAATTCAGAATTTCCTTTCTTATATCCCACTTCTGCAATGCATTAAACATTCAATGTAGTCCTGGCATACTGTTATGACCCCAATGGCAGAGGGTCTCAGGAATAAATACCAAGTCTGCAAACACAAAAAACCAGCTCATAGGGCAGTGGTAACTGGGCTGACCATATATCTAATCCTAGCACCACAAATAGAAGCAGCCGGGGAACGTGCCTACGTTGGTTCTAGACGTCTCGCGCCAGCCGGAGAACTAACTAACCCTAGAAGGGAAAATAAAGACCTTTCTTGCCTCCAGAGAAAAGACCCCAAAAGTTGGATACAAGCCCCCAACAAATAATAACGGTGAGGTAAGAGGAAAAGACAAACATAAGAATGAGCTAGGTATTTAGCAAAGAGAGGCCCACTAGCTAATAGCAGAATATAGTAAGATGACTTATATGGCCGGCAAAAACCCTATTAAAATATCCACACTGGATATTCAAGAACCCCCGAACCGTCTAACGGCCGGGGGGAGAACACCAGCCCCCTAGAGCTTCCAGCAAGGTCAGAAATCACATTTAGTACAAGCTGGACAAAGATAGTAGCAAAGCAAGTAACTCAAAAAACAAAGAAGCAAGACTTAGCTTAATTTTGCAAGAGCCAGGACCAGCAGACAGGAGCAACAGAAGGATCTGATTACAACGATGCCAGGCACTGGACTAAGGATCCAGGAAGTTAATATAGCGACACCCCTGGACTAACGACCCAGGTGAGTGCCAAACAGGAAAAAGACAATCCCAGAGTCATACCACTAGTGACCACAAAAGGGAGCCAAAAAGTCTAATTCACAACACATAACATCTTTAACGGATTCAGAAAGACCCTTTCTGAAAATTGCTGCCAAGGCATTCTCATTCCATTTAGTCAGCACAGACCATTTTCTAAATTTCTGGCAATACGATTCTGCCGCTTCTTGACCCTGACACAGGGCCAACAAGGTCTTCTCAGCATGATCCACTGAATTAGGTTCATCATACTATAACCTTAGCGCTTGAAAAAAGGTGTCTACATTAAGCAAAGCAGGATTCCCAGATTACAGGGAAAATGCCCAATCCTGAGGATCGCCACGCAGCAGAGAGATGACTATTTTAACCTGCTGGGTGGGATCACCAGAGGAACGGGGTTTCAGAGCAAAAAAACAGTTTACAGTTATTTTTAAAGCTCAAAAATTTGGACCTGTCTCCAAAAAACAAAAACAAGATTTGGAATTCTAGGCTCTAAAACCGGAGTCTGAACGATATAATCGGAAATATCCTGTACTGTAGCAGCAAGTTGATCCACACGAGAAGCCAATCCCTGAACATCCATGCCAGCGCCAAACTCCTGAGCCACTCAGAGGTAAAGAGGGAAGAAAAGACACAACAGACTACAGAAAAAAAAATGGCTCAGCACTTTCCTTCCCTTCTTCTGAGATGCGATTAACTCATTGTTGGCCAGTTGTACTGTTATGATCTGGTGGCCTAGGAGCAGCATGAGACGTACTCTGGAGAAGGTGGTTCCTGTACTGACCACAGACCCTGAACTTAACACAGCAACTAGAAGTAGCCGTGGAATGTACCTAACACTCCCTAGACATCTCGACACAGCCGGAGGAGTAAATACCCCTAGAGATAGAAAAGGGAAAACTATCTTGCCTCAGAGAAAATCCCCAAAGGATAGACAGCCCCCCACAAATATTGACTGTGAGAGGAGAGGGAAATAACATACGCAGACTGAAATCAGGATTTAGCAAAGGAGGCCACTCTAGCTAAATAGAAAGGATAGGACAGAGTACTATGCGGTCAGTATTAAAACACTAGAAAATATCCACCACAGAAAATACAAAATCTCCACATCTAACTAAAGATATGGAGGGTATATCTGCATCTCCAGAGATACCAGCTTGGCTAAACAAATCCTTATACAGACCAAGCTGGACAAGACAAAACATGGAAAAGAACTGAACAATAAGGCCCACAGCATGTGGAATGCAAAAATCAAAGCCAGAACTTATCTTTGTTGAAAAGAACAGCAAAGCAGGAGAGACCAGGCAGGGATGTGAATCCTCCAGGAACAATGGACAACTGGCACTGACTAAAGGGTCAAGCAAGACTAAATAGCCCAGTCAAAATTGCAAGTGGACACACCTGATGAATGCAGTGATCCAAAGACAGCAGCGCTACCAATTATAACCACCGGAGGGAGCCCAAGAGCAGAATTCACAACAGCCAGGGTCATCTATGTGGCTAATTGGTACTTGGACACATTCACTCTGTGCCAGTCATTGCCCTAGCTGCCCATACATTATAGGATCCGATTTAAATTACTTGTTCTCACCTACAAAGCAGCACTCCCCTAGATTTCCTTCTTCATTTCTGTTTAGTGGCCCACCCTCTCAATGCGCTCTGTAAGTAACTTTCCTCTGACATCCGCACTATCCGAACCTCCCACTACTTTAGAATGCTCTACCCCAAGAAATCAGGATGAACCACAACTTACTCAGTTTTAGGAGCTCCCTAAAAACACATCTGTTTAGAGCGGTCTATCATGTTCCCTAATCAAAGTCCTTTTTGTATATAGCCCATTCACTATTTCTCTGAACAATATTCTCCTTCAAACCCCACCATACCCAAAACCACTACAAAAAATGGCTGGCAACTAGCTCATGCAGCCTTTATCTATCGCCCATTTTTTCGAGATGGGTGAACTATCACTGTAAATAAGCACTTGTACTTTGTGTCACCCCCAACTCATTGTAGACTCTTACGAGCAGGGGCGCTATTGTCTTTGCTTTATTGATTGTATTATCTTTTAATTTTACTTACGACTGTTGTACATGAACTGCTAAATTGTAAAATGCTGTGGAATATATTGGTAATATATAAATAAAGATTTTTATTATCAGTATTTATAAGCCCAAACCAGGAGTGGGTGAAAATGTACAATTGGTGCACGAGTTTCTATTATACTTTTCCTTTGATTGTTCCACTCCTGGTTTTGGTTTACAAATTCTGATGTAAAATTCTGACCAAATACTGAATGTAATAAGGTCTAATGCAACATAGGGAAGAAAAGTCTGAAAGCAGAAACAATTGCCTCTGCTGCCTGCACACACATTGGTGGATTTTTTTCAAGCAGCAATCACTGTGGTCAAGTAAGCTCTGGTAATCAACACAAAGGAGGACAGCATTTGATGCTAATTGAGCAACAAAATGGTAGACCAAAGCTCTTATCCAGTCCAAGGGTGTCTCTTGACTCCTGTCCATCTCTTGTCAGAATGAAATCTGACAAACTGTATAGACCAGTTCTTCCAGAGAAGCGATTGCTGTAAACAAAAAGGCAGTCAGGAAAGCCAGGGGCATCTTTATTACCTCAATATAAAAATTAGTAAGTTGTAGCACTGGGCTCATCTGCCTTTCCCCCACCTTAATGCATGAGAAAGGTACAGTTCTGATTAGGTTAAGACACAGTTCTGATTAGGTTAAGACACAGTGTTTGAAGGGAAATTATTTGTGAAGAGAAACTGTCTGTAAAGAGGCTGTCAAATATGTTGATAAAGCATTGCACGAAGAGAAATTATTCTGTATGATGAAAAGAAGCTTGAATAAACTCCTGTGATCAACTTCAGCTCAGAACTATTTCATAGTTGTGGGCCTGTAAACCATATCCTCCTCTCTACTGTGTAGAATTATAATTAATGGCTGCATTAAGTAAGATTACCCTAAGATTAAAAAAATAACTAATGTTTCCTTTGTATTGCCCTCATTTACTGAAGAACAGCAACGAGTTATTAGTTCCGTTTCTTGTCACCAATGATCAGAATGTGGGTGAAGAACCTATCTTGGGTTACAATTAGTGATGAGCGAGTGTACTCGTTGCTCGGGTTTTCCCGAGCACGCTCGGGTGACCTCCGAGTATTTATGATTGCTCGGAGATTTAGTTTTCATTGCGGCAGCTGAATGATTTACAGCTAGAAGTCTGCTTGATTACATGTGAGGATTCCCTAGCAACCAGGCAACCCCCACATGTACTCAGCCTAGCTAGTAGCTGTAATTCATTCAGCTGAGGTGATGAAAACTAAATCTCACAACACTTACAAATACTCGGAGGTCACCCGAGCGTGCTCGGGAAAACCCGAGCAATGAGTACACTCGCTCATCACTAGTTACAATGTGATCAGTGAGGTTATCAAGAAATATTAATCAGGGATACTGCTGGTGGAGGGGTGGAGGTGATAGCCACATCTCCATACCCAAAGTTGTGGCAGAAAATGTGATTCGTGGGATAAGTAAAGCACAGAACACAGTGGACATGAAAGAAGTAAAGTAATACAAGTACCAGATAACCGCATAGTCACAAAATCATGCACAAAATTGTGCAGAGAAAAACCTCAAAAGAAAAAGAATAAACCAACTCCATAAGATTATGAAAAAATTGGAGAAAATAGGAGTACATATGTTAAAAAAAAGTATTTTATTATTAACATGTCATAGTAAAACTAAGTACAAAACACAAATCATGATAGTGAAAAAGAATGATGTATAAGATCATCGGTGCCAAGTACCCCATCATAAAGAGCAAGTAAAATGGAAAGCGTTTTATCACTAAAGTGCAAGCATAGTATGACCAGATGATCTTCAAATAAATATATATGAAACAGCGCTTACCAGCAAGTAATGGATAGGGTGGTTGGCACCAGAATAGATCCAGCAGAGCCCCCAACGTATGTTTCGCTTCTTAGTTTGTAGCTTTCTCAAGGGGATAACTCATAATCCCAGCAAGGACCTTTATATCTCATTGGTGTTCAACAATATAGCTGATGACATGATGTGAACCAGCCAGTCATATCGGTGTTAATGGCGCGTGTGCACTGACACCCACAGGTCCTCCACCAGCCGCCGGCGTCAAGCATGACCGTGCATGCGCGGGACATAGATTCACCAGCCGTGCACGGAGGGCTGTAGAGACGCCGCAGGGGGAAGGAGCCACTGAGCCAACAGCGCACATGTGCACTGCCGTATGAGCATCTGTGACAGGTACTGATTTCAACCAAACATATGTCCACATGTTCAAAAGATATCATGTAATGTCCTATTATCACAAAATAAATATCAGTGACAATCCAGACACAGCTTGCACTTCATAATGGATTATGTAGAAACGACATGCAGTGAAGAGGAAGGTACATCTGCTCAAATATTACAATCCTTGCCAGAAGTTGGATTCAGGGTCAAAAATACAGTAGGTTCTGCCAAGATGACATGCGATATGACTGAATATATACAGATAAATATGGATACCATCCAGTCATTGCCAAAGAATAGTTTACAACTGTGAAAATAGTGAACAAAAACATTATAATTAAAATAAATACCATAAAAATCAAATACAAGAAGATGGTAAAGGTCAGGGCAAGAAAATAATCTAAAAAAAAAGAGAAGAGACTGCTAGTATAAATTATAGGAATGAGGCGAAACTTAGTGCTTCATTTAGTCCCTTTGGTACCATGGTATCTAATCGCACTATCCAATTCACCTCCCGCTGTGCTAGCAGTTTCTTATTATTTCCTCCCTTAACCCCCATGTGCAGACTCTTGATTCCACTGTCTTGAAGAGACCCCGTGTCACAATTATGATGTGTCTTGAAGTGGCATGGGATAGTCCTCAAATCAGAGGGATCGACCACCTTCCTGGCCGCAAAAATGTCCGGAACATGTTCGTGCACCCTAGCTCTAAGCTCCCTGGAAGTAAGGCCTATATAGATCCAAGGGCAGGCACATGTGGCATAGTAACTGACATTACTCGTGCCACACGTAATGTGCTGTCTAATTTTAAATTGTTTAAGGCCATCTGATGACTCAAAAACGGAGCTGTGTTGGACATTTGCGCAGGCCAGGCAGTGGTCACACTGGAAACAACCCAAGAGAGGGCCCCGGGTACCAAATATGTTCTTAATCAGTGGAATGTAGTGACATCTAACCAATAGGTTACTGATATTGGGTGCTCTTCTGGAGGTGATAGCAGGAATGTTACCCAGAGTGGCCCCCAGGACGGGCTCCGTCTTCAATATAGACCAATCTTTATTCAGGATATCCCTGATATTTTGCCACTTGTGATTATAAGTACTAATGAATCTGATGGTGTCATTATTACCCCCTTTATTACGATTTTTTATTGTTGCATATAGCAGGTCACTACCCGGAGTCTTCCTAGCCCTGTCAAAGCCATGCTTGATGCTCCTGTGGCTATAACCACGTGATTTGAATCAAGATTGCAAATCAGCAGCCTGGGTGTAAAACTTTTGATCAGATGAGCAGATCCATTTTATTCTCAGGAACTGTCCGACTGGAAGAGCTCTGATGGTAGCAGGATTGTGGGCTGAATCAGCATGAATTAAAGTGTTCACAGAGGTGGTCTTTCTAAAGACATCAGTCTGGATGCATAGCATGGTACGAAGCTCCAGAGTGACGTCCAAGAAGTCCACCCTTGTGGGATGGTATTAGTAAGTCAACTTAATATTGTACGAACTGGAACTAAGTTTGAACATGAATTCCTCGAGCTGCCGTGCCGTCCCACCCCACATGAAAAAGATGTCATCAATATATTGAAGCCAGCACGGCACATGGTTGGCAGCCTCCGCACCCCCGTCGACAAACAGGAATCTCTCCCAATACCCAAGGAAGAGTTTAGCATACGAGGGCGCACAGTCCGCACCCATGGCTGTGCCGTGCTTCTGCAGGTAGCATATGTCTTTAAAGACAAAGAAACTGTGGGTAAGGACGAAGCACAGCAGCTCAATGATCAATTCCCACAAAGAGCTGTGCAGGTCAGAGGTCCCCAAGAAATCTATTCTGGATCTATTCTGGTGCCATCCACCCTATCCATTACTTGCTGGTAAGCGCTGTTTCATGGATATGCATTTGAATACTATCTGGTCAATACTATGCTTGCACTTTATTGATAAAACTCTTTCCATTTTACTTGCTCTTTATGATGGGGTACTTGACACCAGTGATCTTATACATCATCCTTTTTCACTATTATGATTTTTGTTTTGTACTTCGTTTTACTATGATATGTTAATAATAAAATACTTTTTTTAAATCTATATACTCCTATTTTCTCCAATTTTTTCATGAAATAAGTAAAGGTAGGCCTGTGTCCAACCATCATCCCTGCAAACAGAATGGTGGGAGTGAGGTGTGGATTTCGGGTGGAACCGAGGGTCTCACCCAAGATGAGACAGTGCTTATGATCACTACTGATGGTTTTGCTCGAGTGCCAGTGCTGGTGATGAAAATGACGAAGCATGAAATTAGTTTGAACCCTAAGACTGTGTTAGGCCACATTGAAACCATTAAGATGTTGTATCCAGCCAGTGTGAGGTCAGCCAAGGTTTCCACAGTGAATTTGGTTTCTGAACCAAGGAGCAAAGTGCACCCAGGCAAGAAAACCACATGACCAACCTCAGGAGCTTGGAACCTTCAGTACCCCTTGAACACATGAGTACCGAAGATCTAGAGGTAGAGAAACAGATGTTAAGGGAAGAGTGTCATGTGTTCTCAAAGGATGACTCTGATATAGGGTATATGTCTTCATTGCAATTGAGTGTCAACCTGAAAGACACTACCCCAGTAACCAGAAGTTGTATTTCTGTGCCTAAACCTTTGCGCCACAAACTAAAAGAATATCTGCAAGACCTGATTAACAGAGGTAGGGTCCAAAAATTGAAGTCTTCTTACTCCTTTCCTATTGTCTGTGTTAGGTAGAACAGCATGTTAACGCTTTGTTGTGATTATCTGGAACTTTACAGGAAATCATTCCCTGACACCAGAGACTTAAGATTCAGGACATGCTGAATAGTTTGTTGGTAAGTACCTGATTCTCTGTCCTTCACCAGAGTATGGCGTACCACCAAGGGTTTATCAAAGAATCCATTAGACCCCTGACAGCATTTGAGCTCAGCTTTGCCCTGGCAAAATTCCAGAGAAGCATGGAAGCATGTCCAGAGGAGTTTAGGGATGATATCTGCCAGCCATCGCAATGATCACAATGTGGTATACAGCAAGACCTTCACCAAGCATGCTGAACATGTGAGGACGGTACTCCAACATTATCAGCATCATGGAGCCAAGCTATGTACCCAGCAGAACTTGCTCTGGTAATGGCCTTAAAGGGAACCTGTCAGCAGGATTGTGCAAAGTAACCTACAGACAGTGTCAGGTCGGCACTATTATACTGATTAAAAAGATGCCTTGGTTGATGAAACCTCTCTTGTGGTTGTTGTTTAATCTTTATTTTCATTTTTGAGCTAATGATATGTTCGTGCTTCGGGGCTGGACTGTGAGGGGGGTTCTTCATATGGTGCTCTGATTAGGTATTCATCAGTATGGTTTCTGACTAGTGTTGAGCGATACCTTCCGATATCGGAAAGTATCGGTATCGGAAAGTATCGGCCGATACCGTCAAAGTATCGGATCTCGCCGATTCCGATACCCGATCCCAATGCAAGTCAATGGGACGAAAATATCGGAATTAAAATAAACCCTTTCTTTCCTTGTAGGTTCATTCTATATGAAGGAAAACAAATAAGAATAATGTAGGATGTATTGGGGGACATGGCGGAGACATTAAAGGCATAGAGGTTTAGCCCAATCAAATAGAATAGCAGGAATTTTATTTTTTTTTTAAAGACGTTCGGAGTTACAAAGATCTTGACTATGTTAAGATTTTTTTTATTTTGTCAGATATTGATGTTTCACTACTTCCACGCCCTTCACCCTCTTTTTTACTTCTCCCACACTTTCTTCTTCATCATCATCAGCATCTTTGACATCAACTTCTTCACCTTATTCATCTTCTTCATCTTCTACCTATAATTTTTTTTTTTACATTGTTCATATTCTTTTTATTTAACTATTATTCTTCTTCATATTCAACTTCTTCATCATATTCTTATTTGTGACAGGCATTCCCGTAGTTGTTATCTATAAAAGTTTGAAGATTACACCTTCCGTTCTGCCTGTCACAAAAGAGTTAGGGTACCTTCACACGAAGCGACGCTGCAGCGATAGCGACAATGATGCCGATCGCTGCAGCGTCGCTGTTTGATCGCTGGAGAGCTGTCACACAGACCGCTCTCCAGCGACCAACGATGCCGAGGTCCCCGGGTAACCAAGGTAAACATCGGGTTGCTAAGCGCAGGGCCGCGCTTAGTAACCCGATGTTTACCCTGGTTACCAGCGTAAAAGTAAAAAAAACAAACAGTACATACTCACCTGCGCGTCCCCCAGCGTCTGCTTCCTGACACTGACTGAGCTCCGGCCCTAACAGCACAGCGGTGACGTCACCGCTGTGCTTTCACTTTCACTTTAGGGCCGGCGCTCAGTAAGTGTCAGGAAGCAGACGCTGGGGGACGCGCAGGTGAGTATGTACTGTTTGTTTTTTTTTACTTTTACGCTGGTAACCAGGGTAAACATCGGGTTACTAAGCGCGGCCCTGCGCTTGGTAACCCGATGTTTACCCTGGTTACCAGTGTAAAACATCGCTGGTATCGTTGCTTTTGCTTTCAAACACAACGATACACGGCGATTGGACGACCAAATAAAGTTCTGGACTTTATTCAGCGACCAGCGACATCACAGCAGGATCCTGATCGCTGCTGCGTGTCACACTAAACGATATCGCTAGCGAGGACGCTGCAACGTCACGGATCGCTAGCGATATCGTTACAAAGTCGTTTCGTGTGAAGGTACCTTTACATTTGTCCGCGTTCAGTTTGGCCTGCAGCATCAGGCTTTATCCAGGGGCACCACGAGGAGGAACGGACTCACCCCCATACACTGCTTAGTCTTCTTCTGCTTATAAGTTAGATAATATCTTTTGCTCTGATATTTAGTGTTATGCTTAATGATCTTCTGCTCTTTGTTCTGCAGCCTCTTGTTCTTCTGCTTCTCGGTCTCCCATGTCGTCGTCGTCTCCAGGGTCGTCGTCTCCAGGGTCGTCGTCTCCGGGGTCGTCGTCATTGGGGTGGTCTTCAGGGTCATCGTCTCCAGGGTCGTCGTCATCTCAGTGGTTGTCGTCTCTGGTGTCGTCGTCATCTTAGGGGTGGTCTTCCGGCTCGTCGTCTTTAGGGTCTTGAACTTGGAAATGTAGCAGAAGGTACAAGAAGGCTGAGAAAATGCCGAGAACCAGCTGACGGTATTGGAACCAGGATGGGGAGCAGAAGGTACAAGAGCAAAAGACACTGCCGAGAACCAGCTGACGGTACTGGAACCCGGATGGGTAGCCGAAGGTCCAAGAGCCAATGGAACTACCAAGGACCAGCTGACGTTACTGGAACCCGGTTACTAAGCAGGAGGTACCCGTGCCTGAAAGCACTACCAAGGACCACCTGACGTTGGTGGAACTTGGATACCCAGAGGGAGGCACCTAAGCAAAAGGCTCTGCCCGGAACCAGCTGACGGTACTGGAACCAGGATGGGGAGCAGAAGGTACAAGAGCAAAAGACACTGCCGAGAACCAGCTGACGGTACTGGAACCCGGATGGGTAGCCGAAGGTCCAAAAGCCAATGGAACTACCGAGGACCAGCTGACGTTACTGGAACCCGGTTACTAAGCAGGAGGTACCCGTGCCTGAAAGCACTACCAAGGACCACCTGACATTGGTGGAACTCGGAAACCCAGAAGGAGGCACCTAAGCCAAAGGCTCTGCCCGGAACCAGCTGACGGTGCTGGAACCAGGATGGGGACCTATTCAAGCTTGTCTTCCTAGAGCCCCAACTAGCGGTGTTGGAGCAAAGGGTCAGCAGGGGGAGCAGAGTGTAGGCCGAAGCCTGCACTGGAGGCATTTGTAGGTCTGTTGTGTCTGCGTGGCGTTTGCAGGACATGATGCCGGCTACACAGCAGGGGAACAGCTGGCGGTGCTGAACCCCACTGACACATTGGCGAGGTGTTTGGCTCTGTGCAGCTAGCAGTACCGGGCACCAACTGGCGGTGTTAGAGACCAGGCTCTGCAGGGGGAGCAGAGTGTAGGCCGAAGCCTAATTGAACCAATTTTAAAGGTAACCTTTAACCCCCCCTTAGGTGTTACAAACTAGAAGAGCCACGCCTTATGCAGCAGTAGTGCTGCACAAGTCAAAGGTTGCTCTTTTAATTTTGTTCCTTGCACAAGCTGAATGAAACACGTACAACATTTTGGCCCTTATACAGTCAATCTGTCTTGGAGGCGGGAGTTCCCTTCGTAATGAGACGCAGCACAGCTGGCAAAAATACCACCTTGGTGCTGGGCGCGGCCTCCTGAGCATCGCATTTTGATGTACAGGAGTCTGCGTTGTTGCGTTATCCCTTGGCCATGCGCTGTCCATCTTCTGACATCATTTCATGTTGGCCGGTGCGGTTCGCGATGCCCATGAATCCCAGCCCCGCAGTGTCTTTACAGTGTTTCACACTGCGGGGCTGGGATTCATGGCCTGGCGCAGTACATATGTTCGCCTCTTGCTCGGGTCCTTACATCTGCTACAGACTGTGCGGCGTCAGCTGATCCCTTATCGCATGCCACGGCCATGAAGCCGCACAGTCTGAAGAAGGCGGAAGGAGCTGAGTGACAGCCTGGCGAAGATATGCACTGCTCATGCCCATCAATCACACCCTCGCAGTCAAAATAAATAAGACACCGAGGGGCTTTGTGTGTGGCAGGGCGGCCACAGAGGCGCAGCCAGCCAAACAATGATGTCAGAAGAAGGGCTGTGCTACCAAGGGGGTCGTTGCGTGTCATTACAAAGGAAAGTCACACCTCAGGGACGTTTTAATGGTCTCAGGGGACACATTGTAGATGTGTTCCGTTCCACGTGTGCAAGGAGAATAAGTTTATGAGCCACCTTGCACACATGCAGCATTACTGCTGTACAAGGTGGCTGTAAAACATACAAACGCCTGGGGGAGGGGCGACAGGTTCCCTTCAATTTCAGTTCTAGTGTCTGCGTGGCATTTGCAGGGCACGATGCCGGCTACACAGCAGGGGAACAGCTGGCGGTGCTGAACCCCATTGGCTGGTGTTTTTCACATTGACACATTGGCTGGTGTTTTTCTCTGTGCAGCTAGCAGTACCGGGCCCCAACTGGCGTTGTTAGAGCCCAGGGTCAGCAGGAGGAGTAGAGGGAGCGGAGTGTAGGTCGAAGCCTGCACTGGTGGCAGCTTTGTGTCTGCGTGGCTGTTGCAGGACACGATGCCGGCTACACAGCAGGGGAACAGCTGGCGGTGCTGAACCCCACTGACAGAGTAATGGGTGTTTTGCTCTGTGCAGCCAGCACTTCCGGACAGCAACTAGCGGTGTTGGAGCCCAGGGTCAGCAGGAGGAGGAGAGGGAGCAGAGTGTAGGCTGAAGCCTGCACTGGAGTAAGTTGAAAGGGAACCTTTAACCCCCCCCCCCAGGCGTTTGTAGCTGAAAGAGCCATATTGTACAGCACTAATGGTGGAAAAGGTAAACTTAGCTCTTTTAATTATGGTCCTTGCAAACGCTGAACCTAACACTTATGAAATGTGTCCCCTCACACCGTTAAACCGTCCGGTCGGTGGAACTTTCCTTTGTCATGTGACGCAGCACAGCTGTCATTCTTACCCCCTAGGCGCCGTGCGCCACCTCCTCAGCGTTGTTTGAATCTGTCCCAGAGCCTGCGCTGTTAGGTTAGCCCTTGGCCATGCACACATTTTGCGCTGCCCGTCTTCTGACATCATTTGGTGTCAGGCTGGCTACGCCTGTGCGGCCGCGCTGGACAAGATCCCGCCTCGCTGTGTCATCTAATGTAATCACTCTGCGGACCTGGGATCCATGGGCATGAGCAGTGCATATCCTCGCCTCTCACTCCCCTCCCTACGGCTTCTTCAGACTGTGCGTCGTCACGGCCGTGGCATGCTATTTGGGATCAGCTGACGGCGCACAGTCTGAAGAAGGCGTAGGGAGATGAGTGAGAGGCAGAGATTCAGATATGCACTGCGCATGTCCATGGATCCCAGGCCCGCAGTGTGATAAAATCAGAAGACACTGCGAGGCGGGATCTCGTCCTGCGCGGCCGCACAGGCGCAGCCAGCCTGACACCAAATGATGTCAGAAGACGGGCAGCGCAAAATGTGTGCATGGCCAAGGGCTAACCTAACAGCGCAGGCTCCGGGACAGATTCAAACAACGCTGAGGAGACGGCGCACGGCGCATAGGGGGTAAGAATGACGGCTGTGCTGCGTCACATGACAAAGGAAAGATCCACCGACCGGACGGTTTAACGGTGTGAGGGGACACATTTCATAAGTGTAAGGTTCAGCATATGCAAGGAGCACCGCGAAAAGAGGCACTTTTTCCTTTTGCATCATTACAGAAGGTGGCTCTTTCAGTAGCAAACGCCTGGGGGGGGGGGACAGGTTCCCTTAAATTTAAGTTGTTGTGCCTGCATGGCGTTCGCATGACACGTTGCCGTATACACAGCAGGGGAGCAGCAGGCATTACTGAACCCCACTAACACATTGGCGAGGTGTTTGGCTCTGTGCCGACAGCACATCTGGACAGCAACTAGCGGTGTTGGAGCCCAGGGACAGCAGGAGGAGGAGGTGGAGGAGAGAGGAGGGATTGCCACAAACACAGCTGGGGAACAGCTGACGTTACTGAACCCCAATAACAGAGGAGCGACTGTTGACTGTGCGGACAGCACTTCTGGACAGCAAGTAGCGGTGTTGGAGCCCAGGGACAGCAGGAGGAGGAGGTGGAGGAGAGAGGAGGGATTGCCACACACACAGCTGGGGAACAGCTGACGTTACTGAACCCCAATAACTGAGGAGCGACTGTTGACTGTGCGGACAGCACTTCTGGACAGCAAGTAGCGGTGTTGGAGCCCAGGGACAGCAGGAGGAGGAGGTGGAGGAGAGAGGAGGGATTGCCACACACACAGCTGGGGAACAGCTGACGCTACTGAACCCCAATAACAGAGGAGTGACGGTTGACTGTGCGGACAGCACTTCTGGACAGCAAGTAGCAGTGTTGGAGCCCAGGGACAGCAGGAGGAGGAGGTGGAGGAGAGAGGAGGGATTGCCACACACACAGCTGGGGAACAGCTGACGTTACTGAACCCCAATAACAGAGGAGTGACTGTTGACTGTGCAGACAGCACTTCTGGACAGCAAGTAGCGGTGTTGGAGCCCAGGGACAGCAGGAGGAGGAGGTGGAGGAGAGAGGAGGGATTGCCACACACACAGCTGGGGAACAGCTGACATTACTAAACCCCAATAACAGAGGAGTGACTGTTGACTGTGCAGACAGCACTTCTGGACAGCAAGTAGCGGTGTTGGAGCCCAGGGACAGCAGGAGGTGGAGGAGAGAGGAGGGATTGCCACACACACAGCTTGGGAACAGCTGACGTTACTTAACCCCAATAACACGGCAGCAAGTGTTGACTGTGCGGACAGCACTTCCAGGCACCAACTAGCGGTGTTGGAGCCCAGGGACAGCAGGAGGAGCAGAGGAACACAGTGTAGGCCGAAGCCTGATTGGAGAAAGTCGAAAGGGAATCTTTAACCCCCCCCCAAGGCGTTTGTAGCTGAAAGAGCCAGCTTGTGCAGCACAAAGGATGCAAAAGGAAAAGGTGGCTCTTTTCATTATGCTCCTTGCAAACACAGAACTAAACACTTATAAAATGTGTCCCCTGATACCGTGAGACCGTCCTGGAGGTGCGACTTTCCTTCGTAATATGACGCAGCACAGCCGTCATTCCTACCCCCTTGGCGCCGTACCCCGGCTCCTCAGCGTTGTGTAATTCCATCCCGGAGCCTGAGCTGTTATGTTATCCCTTGGCCAGGCACACTTAGCGCTGCCCATCTTCTGACATCATTTGGTGTCAGTCTGGCTGCGCCTGTGCATCCGCGCTGGCCGAGATCCTGCCTCGCAGTATCGTCTAATGTAATCCCACCGCGGGCCTGGGATCTGTGGCCATGCGCAGTGCATATCCTCGCCTCTCACTCCCCTCCCTACGGCTTCTTCAGACTGTGCGGTGTCACGGCCGTGGCATGCTATTAGTGTGCACTCTTCTTGGTCTATATATTTGCCGCAGGGCTATTTATGGGGGAACAGCTTGATATGTTGGGTTAATGCTCTTTGAGCTACTAATGCTGCCCTCTTAAGCCTGGCAATTAGCTATTTACTATAGTGCACACCAAAGGGACGTTCTTCCTGCCATACTTTGTCCACCTGTTGTACTGCTATGTCCTTCATTTTGCACATTCCTGTTTAAATGTATGCTGCGTACAGCAGACATACATATATTTATATATGTTTGTATGATTTTATGGTCATTATTTAATAAATTTCGTATTTTATCTACTATGTTGTTTGGGACTGCTTTGCTCCATTGTTTCTTGTTACAATGCTATTAGGGATCAGCTGACGGCGCACAGTCTGAAGAAGGCGAAGGGAGATGAGTGAGAGGGGGAGGTGAAGATATGCACTGTGCATGCCCATGGATCCCAGGCCCGCAGTGTGATTAAATCAGAAGACACTGCGAGGCTGGATCTCGGCCAGCACGGCCGCACAGGCGCAGTCTGCATGACACCAAATGATGTCAGAAGAGGGGCAGCGCTAAGTGTGCCTAGCCAAGGGATAACATAACAGCGCAGGCTTCGAGACAGAATCAAACAACGCTGAGGAGCTGGCACACGGCGCCGGGGGGGTAAGAATGACGGCTGTGCTGCGTCACATTACGAAGGAAAGTCCCACCTCCGGGACGGTTTTACGGTATCAGTGAACACATTTTATAAGTGTTAAGTTCTGCGTGTGCAAGGAGCTAAACAAAAATAGCTACCTTTTCCTTGTGCAGCATTACTGCTGCACAAGGTGGCTCTTTCAGTAACAAACGCCTTGGGGGGGGGGACAGGTTCCCTTACATTTCAGTTGTTGTGTCAGCGTGGCGGTCGCAGGACACATTGCCGGCTACACAGCTGGGGATCAGCTGACGTTACTGACACCCAATAACACTGGGTCGTATGTTTTGACTGTGCAGACAGCACTTCTGAGCCTCAACTGGCGGTGTTGGAGCCCAGGAATTTAAGTTCAGGTGGTCGAAAGATGAACACAACTGGAGACCTGGATACTGTAGACAGTCACCTAATTACTTAATCAGGAAGAGGAGTGGCAAAGTCCTGCGAGATCCAGGCCTGGTTCATTTTCAGGAAAGTAAGCCGGTCAATGTTATCGGAGGATAGTCGCATGCGACGGTCAGTTAGTACACCACCTGCAGCACTAAAGACGCGTTCCGATAGTACACTAGCCGCAGGGCAAGCCAGCACCTCCAATGCATACTGGCTTAGCTCTGCCAATGTATCCAGCTTTGAGACCCAAAACTTGAAAGGGGAAGAGCTGTCTGGGAGTACAGCAAGAGGGCAAGACATGTAGTCTGTCACCATCTGACTGAACCATTGCCTCCTGCTGACTGGAGCCGTCTGTGATGGTGTAGACTTTTGTGGCGGGCACACAAAACTGTGCCACAGTTGGGCCATACTGGTCTTGCCTTGGGCAGAGGTACTGCTTCTGCTCCCTCTTTGTGCAGAGCCTCCTCCACTGCCTGGACACACTGAGCTGCTTTGTAATGCACTAGCAGCACTTCTCTCAGTTGGAATGGAGAACACGATGGAATTCACCAGTGTCTCTTGGTACTCCCGCATTTTTCGCTCCCGGTTCAACGGTGTGATGAGGCTTTCTACGTTGTCCCAGTAGCGAGGATCGAGGAGGGTGAACACTAGTGTTGAGCGATACCTTCCGATATCGGAAAGTATCGGTATCGGAAAGTATCGGCCGATACCGTCAAAATATCGGATCTAATCCGATACCGATACCCGATCCCAATGCAAGTCAATGGGACGAAAATATCGGAAATAAAATAAATCCTTTATAAACTTGTAGGTTCATTCTACATGAAGGAAAACAACTAAGAATAATGTAGGATGTATTGGGGGAGGTGGCGGAGACATTAAAGGCACAGAGGTTTAGCCCAATGTAATAGAATAGCAGGATTTTGGGGGTTTTTTTATGACGTTCGGCGTTAGAAAGATTTTGACTATGTTAATTTTTTTTTTATTTTGTCAGATATTGATGTTTCACTACTTCCACGCCCTTCACCTTCTTTTTTACTTCTCCCACACTTTCTTCTTCATTATCCTCATCATCAGCTTCTTTGACATCAACTTCTTCACCTTATTCATCTTCTTCTTCATCTTCTACCTATTATTTTTTTGGTTACATTGTTCATATTCTTTTTATTTTACTATTATCTTCATCATATTCTACTTCTTCATCATATTCTTATTTGTGACAGGCATTCCCGTAGTTGTTATCTATAAAAGTTTGAAGATTACACCTTCCGTTCTGCCTGTCACAAAAGAGTTACATTTGTCCGCGTTCAGTTTGGCCTGCAGCATCAGGCTTTATCCAGGGGCACCACGAGGAGGAACGGACTCACCCCCATACACTGCTTAGTCTTCTTCTGCTTATAATTTAGATAATATTTTTTGCTCTGATATTTTGTGTTGTGCTTAATGTTCTTCTGCTCTTTGTTCTGCTGCCTCTTGTTCTTCTGCTTCTCGGTCTTCCAGGTCGTCGTCGTCTCCAGGGTCGTCGTCTCTGGGGTCGTCGTCATCGGGGTGGTCTTCAGGGTCGTCGTCTCCGGGGTCGTCGTCATCGGGGTGGTCTTCAGGGTCATCGTCTCCAGGGTCGTCGTCATCACGGTGGTTGTCGTCTCTGGTGTCGTCGTCATCTTAGGGGTGGTCTTCCGGGTCATCGTGTTTAGTCTCTTGAACTTGGAAATGTAGCAGAAGGTACAAGAAGGCTGAGAAAATGCCGAGAACCAGCTGATGGAACTGGAACTCGGATGGCTACCCGAAGGTCCAAGAGCCAATGGAACTACCGAGGACCAGCTGACGTTACTGGAACCCGGTTACTAAGCAGGAGGTACCCGTGCCTGAAAGCACTACCAAGGACCACCTGACGTTGGTGGAACTCGGATACCCAGAGGGAGGCACCTAAGCCAAAGGCTCTGCCCGGAACAAGCTGACGGTACTGGAACCAGGATGGGGAGCAGAAGGTACAAGAGCAAAAGACACTGCCAAGAACCAGCTGACGGTGCTGGAACCCGGATGGGTAGCCGAAGGTCCAAGAGCCAATGGAACTACCGAAGACCAGCTGACGTTACTGGAACCCGGTTACTAAGCAGGAGGTACCCGTGCCTGAAAGCACTACCAAGGACCACCTGACGTTGGTGGAACTCGGATACCCAGAGGGAGGCACCTAAGCCAAAGGCTCTGCCCGGAACCAGCTGACGGTACTGGAACCAGGATGGGGAGCAGAAGGTACAAGAGCAAAAGACACTGCCGAGAACCAGCTGACGGTGCTGGAACCCGGATGGGTAGCCGAAGGTCCAAGAGCCAATGGAACTACCGAAGACCAGCTGACGTTACTGGAACCCGGTTACTAAGCAGGAGGTACCCGTGCCTGAAAGCACTACCAAGGACCACCTGACGTTGGTGGAACTCGGATACCCAGAGGGAGGCACCTAAGCCAAAGGCTCTGCCCGGAACCAGCTGACGGTACTGGAACCAGGATGGGGAGCAGAAGGTACAAGAGCAAGTGTCTGCGTGGCTTTTGCAGGACACGATGCCGGCTGCACAGCAGGGGAACAGCTGGCGGTGCTGAACCCCACTGACACATTGGCTGGCGTTTGGCTCTGTGCAGCTAGCAGTACCGGGCCCCAACTGGCGGTGTTAGAGCCCGGGGTCAGCAGGAGGAGGAGATGGAGCAGAGTGTAGGCCGAAGCCTGCACTGGCGGCAGCTTTGGGTCTGTTGTGCCTGCGTGGCAGTTGCAGGACACGTTGCCGGCTGCACAGCAGGGGAACAGCTGGCGGTGCTGAACCCCACTGACACATTGGCTGGTGTTTGGCTCTGTGCAGCTAGCAGTACCGGGCCCCAACTGGCGGTGTTGGAGCCCGGGCTCTGCAGGGGGAGCAGAGTGTAGGCCGAAGCCTACTTGAACCAATTTCAAAGGTAACCTTTAACCCCCCCTCAGGGGTTACAAAGTAGAAGAGCCACAGCTTATGCAGCAGTAGTGCTGCACAAGTCAAAGGTTGCTCTTTTAATTTTGCTCCTTGCACACGCTGAATGAAACACGTATAACATTTAGCCCTTTATACAGTCAAACTGTGTTGGAGGCGCGAGTTCCCTTTGTAATGAGACGCAGCACAGATGTCAAGAATCCCACCTTGGTGCTGGGTGCAGCCTCCTGAGCGTTGTTATTTGCTGTACAGGAGTCTGCGCTGTCGTGTTATCCCCTGGCCTAGCGCTGTTAGCGCTGCCCATCTTCTGACCTCATTTAATGTCGGCCGCTGCGGTTCGCGATGACCATGAATCCTAGCCCCGTGGTGTCTTAACATTGTTAAAACACTGCGGGGCTGTGATTCATGGCCTGGCGCAGCACATATGTTCGCCTCTCGCACTCGGGTCCTTACACCCGCTGCAGACTGTGCGGCGTCAGCTGATCCCTTATCGCATGCCACGGCCATGAAGCCGCACAGTCTGAAGAAGGCGGAAGGAGATGAGGGACAGGCGAAGTGATGCACTGCTCATGCCCATCAATCACACCCTCGCAGTCCCAAGAAATAAGACACCGAGGGGCGTTGTGTGGGTCAGGGCGGCCGCATAGGCGCAGGCAGCCAAACAATGATGCCAGAAGATGGGCAGCGCTACCAAGGGGGTTGCAGCGTGTCATTACAAAGGAAAGTCACACCCCCGAGATGGTTAAATGGTCACACAGAGGACACATTTCAGACGTGTTTTCAGTTCCACATGTGCGAGGAGAATACGTTTATGAGCCACCTTGCACACATGCAGCATTACCGCTGTACAAGGTGGCCTTAAAAACGTACAAACGCCTGGGGGAGGGGGGACAGGTTCCCTTCAATTTCAGTTCTTGTGTCTGCGTGGCTTTTGCAGGACACGATGCCGGCTGCACAGCAGGGGAACAGCTGGCGGTGCTGAACCCCACTGACACATTGGCTGGTGTTTTTCTCTGTGCAGCTAGCAGTACCGGGCCCCAACTGGCGGTGTTAGAGCCCGGGGTCAGCAGGAGGAGGAGATGGAGCAGAGTGTAGGCCGAAGCCTGCACTGGCGGCAGCTTTGGGTCTGTTGTGCCTGCGTGGCAGTTGCAGGACACGTTGCCGGCTGCACAGCAGGGGAACAGCTGGCGGTGCTGAACCCCACTGACACATTGGCTGGTGTTTGGCTCTGTGCAGCTAGCAGTACCGGGCCCCAACTGGCGGTGTTGGAGCCCGGGCTCTGCAGGGGGAGCAGAGTGTAGGCCGAAGCCTACTTGAACCAATTTCAAAGGTAACCTTTAACCCCCCCTCAGGGGTTACAAAGTAGAAGAGCCACAGCTTATGCAGCAGTAGTGCTGCACAAGTCAAAGGTTGCTCTTTTAATTTTGCTCCTTGCACACGCTGAATGAAACACGTATAACATTTAGCCCTTTATACAGTCAAACTGTGTTGGAGGCGCGAGTTCCCTTTGTAATGAGACGCAGCACAGATGTCAAGAATCCCACCTTGGTGCTGGGTGCAGCCTCCTGAGCGTTGTTATTTGCTGTACAGGAGTCTGCGCTGTCGTGTTATCCCCTGGCCTAGCGCTGTTAGCGCTGCCCATCTTCTGACCTCATTTAATGTCGGCCGCTGCGGTTCGCGATGACCATGAATCCCAGCCCCGCGGTGTCTTAACATTGTTAAAACACTGCGGGGCTGTGATTCATGGCCTGGCGCAGCACATATGTTTGCCTCTCGCACTCGGGTCCTTACACCCGCTGCAGACTGTGCGGCATCAGCTGATCCCTTATCGCATGCCACGGCCATGAAGCCGCACAGTCTGAAGAAGGCGGAAGGAGATGAGGGACAGGCGAAGTGATGCACTGCTCATGCCCATCAATCACACCCTCGCAGTCCCAAGAAATAAGACACCGAGGGGCGTTGTGTGGGTCAGGGCGGCCGCAGAGGCGCAGGCAGCCAAACAATGATGCCAGAAGACGGGCAGCGCTACCAAGGGGGTTGCAGCGTGTCATTACAAAGGAAAGTCACACCCCCGGGACGGTTAAATGGTCACACAGAGGACACATTTCAGACGTGTTTTCAGTTCCACATGTGCGAGGAGAATACGTTTATGAGCCACCTTGCACACATGCAGCATTACTGTCGTACAAGGTGGCTGTAAATCGTAAAAACGCCTGGGGGAGGGGGGACAGGTTTCCTTCAATTTCAGTTCTTGTGTCTGCGTGGCTGTTGCAGGACATGTTGCCGGCTACACAGCAGGGGAACAGCTGGCGGTGCTGAACCCCACTGACACATTGGCTGGTGTTTGGCTCTGTGCAGCTAGCACATCTGGGCCCCAACTGGCGGTGTTAGAGCCCAGGGTCAGCAGGAGGAGGAGAGGGAGCAGAGTGTAGGCCGAAGCCTGCACTGGAGCAAGTTGAAAGGGAAACTTTAACCCCCCCCCAGGCGTTTGTAGCTGAAAGAGCCATCGTGTACAGCATGACTGTGCGGTGTCATGGCCGTGGCATGCTATTAGGGACCAGCTGACACCGCACAGTTTGAAGAAGCCGTAGGGAGATGAGTGAGAGGTGGAGGTTCAGATATGCACTGCGCATGTCCATGGATCTCAGGCCCCCAGTGGGATTAAATCAGAAGACAGTACGAGGCGGGCTCTCGGCCAGCGCGGCCGCACAGGCGCAGCCAGCCTGACACCAAATGATGTCAGAAGACGGGCAGCGCAAAATGTGTGCATGGCCAAGGGCTAACCTAAGAGCGCAGGCTCCGGGACTGATTCAAACAACGCTGAGGAGGCGGTGCACGGCGCCAAGGGGGTAAGAATGACGGCTGTGCTGCGTCACATCACAAAGGAAAGTTCCACCAACCGGACGGTATCACGGTAGGAGGAGACACTTTTCATAAGTGTTAGGATCAGCATGTGCAAGGAGCACCACGAAAAGAGGCACTTTTTCCCTTTGCATCATTACTGCTGCACAAGGTGGCTCCTTCAGTAACAAACGCCTGGGGGGGGGGGGACAGGTTCCCTTAAATTTAACTTGTTGTGCCTGCGTGGCGGTCGCAGTACACGTTGCCGGCTGCACAGCAGGAGAACAGCTGGCGGTGCTGAACCCCACTAACACATTGGCGAGGTGTTTGGCTCTGTGCGGACAGCACTTCTGGACGGCAACTAGCGGTGTTGGAGCCCAGGGACAGGTGGAGGAGGAGGAGGTGGAGGAGGTAGGAGGGATTGCCACACACACAGCTGGGGAACAGCTGACGTTACTGAACCCCAATAACAGAGGAGGGACTGTTGACTGTGCGTACAGCACTTCTGGACGGCAACTGGCGGTGTTGGAGCCCAGGGACAGGTGGAGGAGGAGGAGGTAGGAGGAGGTAGGAGGGATTGCCACACACACAGCTGGGGAACAGCTGACGTTACTGAACCCCAATAACAGAGGAGGGACTGTTGACTGTGCGTACAGCACTTCTGGACGGCAACTGGCGGTGTTGGAGCCCAGGGACAGGTGGAGGAGGAGGAGGTAGGAGGAGGTAGGAGGGATTGCCACACACACAGCTGGGGAACAGCTGACGTTACTGAACCCCAATAACAGAGGAGGGACTGTTGACTGTGCGTACAGCACTTCTGGACGGCAACTGGCGGTGTTGGAGCCCAGGGACAGGTGGAGGAGGAGGAGGTAGGAGGAGGTAGGAGGGATTGCCACACACACAGCTGGGGAACAGCTGACGTTACTGAACCCCAATAACAGAGGAGGGACTGTTGACTGTGCGTACAGCACTTCTGGACGGCAACTGGCGGTGTTGGAGCCCAGGGACAGGTGGAGGAGGAGGAGGTAGGAGGAGGTAGGAGGGATTGCCACACACACAGCTGGGGAACAGCTGACGTTACTGAACCCCAATAACAGAGGAGGGACTGTTGACTGTGCGTACAGCACTTCTGGACAGCAACTGGCGGTGTTGGAGCCCAGGGACAGGTGGAGGAGGAGGAGGTAGGAGGAGGTAGGAGGGATTGCCACACACACAGCTGGGGAACAGCTGACGTTACTGAACCCCAATAACAGAGGAGGGACTGTTGACTGTGCGTACAGCACTTCTGGACGGCAACTGGCGGTGTTGGAGCCCAGGGACAGGTGGAGGAGGAGGAGGTAGGAGGAGGTAGGAGGGATTGCCACACACACAGCAGGGGAACAGCTGACGTTACTGAACCCCAATAACAGAGGAGGGACTGTTGACTGTGCGTACAGCACTTCTGGACGGCAACTGGCGGTGTTGGAGCCCAGGGACTGGTGGAGGAGGAGGAGGTAGGAGGAGGTAGGAGGGATTGCCACACACACAGCTGGGGAACAGCTGACGTTACTGAACCCCAATAACAGAGGAGGGACTGTTGACTGTACATACAGCACTTCTGGACGGCAACTGGCGGTGTTGGAGCCCAGGGACAGGTGGAGGAGGAGGAGGTAGGAGGAGGTAGGAGGGATTGCCACACACACAGCTGGGGAACAGCTGACGTTACTGAACCCCAATAACAGAGGAGGGACTGTTGACTGTGCGTACAGCACTTCTGGACGGCAACTGGCGGTGTTGGAGCCCAGGGACAGGTGGAGGAGGAGGAGGTAGGAGGAGGTAGGAGGGATTGCCACACACACAGCTGGGGAACAGCTGACGTTACTGAACCCCAATAACAGAGGAGGGACTGTTGACTGTGCGTACAGCACTTCTGGATGGCAACTGGCGGTGTTGGAGCCCAGGGACAGGTGGAAAAGCAGAGGAACACAATGTAGGCCGAAGCCTGAGAAAGTCGAAAGGGAACCTTTAACCCCCCCCAAGGCGTTTGTAGCTGAAAGAGCCAGCTTGTGCAGCACAAAAGATGCAAAAGGAAAAGGTGGCTCTTTTCATCATGCTCCTTGCAAACACAGAACTAAACACTTATAAAATGTGTCCCCTGAAACCGTGAAACCGTCCCGGAGGTGGGACTTTCCTTCGTAATATGCCGCAGCACAGCCGTCATTCCTACCCCCCCGGCGCCGCGCCCCGGCTCCTCAGCGTAGTTTGATTCCGTCCCGGAGCCTGCGCTGTTATGTTATCCCTTGGCCAGGCACACTTAGCGCTGCCCATCTTCTGACATCATTTGGTGTCAGGCTGGCTGCGCCTGTGCGGCCGCGCTGGCCTAGATCCCGCCTCGCAGTGTCTTCTGATTTAATCCCACTGGGGGCCTGGGATCCATGGCCATGCGCAGTGCATATCCTCGCCTCTCACTCCCCTCCCTACGGCTTCTTAAGACTGTGCGGTGTCACGGCCGTGGCATGCTATTAGGGACCAGCTGACACCGAACAGTCTGAAGAAGCCATAGGGAGATGAGTGAGAGGTGGAGGTTCAGATATGCACTGCGCATGTCCATGGATCCCAGGCCCCCAGTGGGATTAAATCAGAAGACACTGCGAGGCGGGCTCTCGGCCAGCGCGGCCGCACAGGCGCAGCCATCCTGACACCAAATGATGCCAGAAGACGGGCAGCGCTAAGTGTGCCTGGCCACGGGATAACATAACAGCGCAGGCTCCGGGACGGAATCAAACAACGCTGAGGAGCCGGGGCGCGGCGCCGGGGGGGGAGGAATGACGGCTGTACTGCGTCATATTACGAAGGAAAGTCCCACCTCCGGGACGGTTTTACGGTATCAGTGGACACATTTTATAAGTGTTAAGTTCTGCGTGTGCAAGGGGCTAAACCAAAATAGCTATCTTTTCCTTGTGCAGCATTACTGCTGCACAAGGTGGCTCTTTCAGTAACAAACGCCTTGGGGGGGGGGACAGATTCCCTTACATTTCAGTTGTTGTGTCAGCGTGGCGGTCGCATGACACATTGCCGGCTACACAACTGGGGATCAGCTGACGTTACTGAAACCCAATAACACTGGGTCGTATGTTTTGACTGTGCAGACGGCACTTCTGAGCCTCAACTGGCGGTGTTGGAGCCCAGGAATTTAAGTTCAGGTGGTAGAAAGATGAACACAACAGGAGACCTGGATAACGTATACAGTGACCTAATTATTTAATCAGGAGGAGGAGTGGCAAATTCCTGCGAGATCCAGGCCTTGTTCATTTTCAGGAAAGTAAGCCGGTCAACGTTATCGGAGGATAGTCGCATGCGACGGTCAGTTAGTACACCACCTGCAGCACTAAAGACGCGTTCCGATAGTACACTAGCCGCAGGGCAAGCCAGCACCTCCAATGCATACTGGCTTAGCTCTGCCAATGTATCCAGCTTTGAGACCCAAAACTTGAAAGGGGAAGAGCTGTCTGGGAGTACAGCAAGAGGGCAAGACATGTAGTCTGTCACCATCTGACTGAACCATTGCCTCCTGCTGACTGGAGCCGTCTGTGATGGTGTAGACTTTTGTGGCGGGCACACAAAACTGTGCCACAGTTGGGCCATACTGGTCTTGCCTTGGGCAGAGGCACTGCTTCTGCTCCCTCTTTGTGCAGAGCCTCCACCACTGCCTGGACGCACTGAGCTGCTTTGGAATGCACTAGCAGCACTTCTCTCAGTTGGAATGGAGAAGATGATGGAATTGACCAGTGTGTCTTGGTACTCCCGCATTTTTCGCTCCCGGTTCAACGGTGTGATGAGGCTTTCTACGTTGTCCCGGTAGCGAGGATCGAGGAGGGTGAACACCCAATAATCAGACATGTTGAGAATGTGGGCGATGCGGCGGTCGTTTCTCAGGCACTGCAGCATGTAATCCACCATGTGCTGCAGACTGCCAACTGGCCAAGAAACGCTGTCCCCCTGCTTGAGGCGTGATCTCTGCCCGCTCGTCATCACCCCACCCTCGCTGTACACACTGACTACTGGACAATTGTGTAACTCCCTCCTCTAGACGGATGTCTTCCTCCTCCATTGACTCCTCCTCATCCTCCTCACAAAGTGTCCCCTGCCTACGCGTTTGTGAGGAACCACGTGGCGCTGACTGTCCAGAAGATGATGGAAATGGTGAATCCTCATCCTCCACCTCTTCCACAACATCATCCCTTAGCGCTTGCAGTGATTTTTCAAGCAGGCAGATAAGGGGAACAGTCTTGCTGACTAGTGCATCATCTGCACTCGCCATCCGTGTGGAATAATCGAAGGGACGCAAAACCTGGCAGATGTCCTTCATAGTGGCCCACTCTGTGGTTGTGAACTCTGAACGGCGCGGAGTGCGACTTCTTTGCGCCTGATGCAGCTGGTACTCCATTACTGCTTGCTGCTGCTCACACAACCGCTCCAACATATGTAACGTGGAATTCCACCTGGTAGGTAGGTCACATATGATGCGATGTTCCGGAAGGCGGTATCGGCGCTGCAGAGCCGCAATGCGCGATTTTGCCGTGCTGGAACGCCGCAAGTGAGCACACTCTAGGCGGACCTTGTGCAGCAGTGCATCAAGATCCGGATAGTCCCTCAAAAAACTCTTCACGACCAAATTGAGCACATGTGCCAGACATGGGATGTGAGTGAGGTTGCCGAGGCCCAGAGCTGCCACCAGATTTTGGCCATTATCACACACTACCATGCCTGGCTGGAGATTCGCTGCCACAAACCACAAATCGCTCTCCTGCTTGATGGCATTCCAGAGCTCCTGCGCTGTGTGGCTTCGATTCCCCAAAGAAATTAATTTCAAGATGGCCTGTTGACGTTTGGCCACGGCTGTGCTCATGTCGGTCGTAACAGGTAAACGTTCACGGGTCCATGTGGAGGTGGACTGTGATGGCTCCTGCAGCGATGATTCTGAGGAACTGGTGTAAGAGGAGGAGTCAATGCGTACAGACTGGATTCCTGCAATCCTTGGAGTGGGCAGGACAAGTCCTGCGCCACTCGCACGATCTGTACCCGGCTCAACAACATTAACCCAATGGGCTGTGAGGGAAAGGTATCGCCCCTGTCCATGTTGACTGGTCCACGCATCGGTGGTGAGGTGGACCTTGCTACTGACGGCGTTCAGTAGTGCGTGTTTTATGTGTCCCTCCACATGCTTGTGCAGGGCAGGGACAGCTTGCCTGCTGAAGTAAAAGCAGCTGGGCACATTGTACTGTGGGACTGCCAATGACATCAAGTCACGGAAGCTGTCAGTCTCCACCAGCCTGAATGACAGCATTTCCAGTGACAGAAGTTTGGCAATGCCTGCAGTCAGAGCCTGTGCTCGTGGGTGGTTTGACGAGAAAGGCCGCCTTTTCTCCCATGCCTGTACTACCGATAGCTGTAGACTGGGCTGGGAGTGTGAGGATGCCTGGGAACGTGGTGCTGCGGGTGGAACTACAGTGGGTCTCTGGACAACAGGGCCAGAGGTTCTTCCACGGCGATCCTAGGAGGAAGCCGAACCAGCTGCGTATGAGCTGGAGGAAGAGGCAACACGAGCTGAAGAGGTGGTAGCTGCCGCTGTTGGTTGGCCTAGCTCTTCAGTGTGTTTTTCTAACAACGCCGCGTGCCTGGTCCGCACATGTTTCCACATGTTGGAGGTATTGAGGCTGCTGACATTTCGACCTCTTTTGACTTTGTGATGACACACCTTGCATTTGACATAGCAAATGTCATCTGCAACTGTGTCAAAAAAGGCCCAGGCACTGCAAGTCTTGGGAGCGCCCTTTTTGGCTTTTGAAAGAGACATGCTCCTAACGGGTGCCAAAGTGGAGGCTGCAGGATCCGCAGTCTTCCCCCTCCCTCTCCCTCTTTGGCCCGTTCGGGGAATCTCTTCCTCAGAGCTGCTCCCACCACCTTCCTGTCCCTCACGCCAAGATGGGTCAAGGACCTCATCATCTACACTACCCTCTGCCACCAACTGCTCCTCCTGGGTAGTCTCAGCAGCAGAGCACGCACCAGAAAGTGGCACCTGAGTGTCATCAGCGGATGCGTCCTGCGATGTGGTGACCGGAGGCACTGGCCCACCCGCCTCTTCAGACTCAGAGAGAAAAAGCTGTTGGGCATCACTGCACCCTGCCTCTTCTTCCATTTCTCCAATGCTGCTTGGCTGGCCCCCTGTTTCCAAGCCAAGAGATTCAGAGAACAGAAGTAGAGACGGCTCCTGTCCTGGGCTCTCTGTCTGCCTGGACAATTTGGCAGGTGGTGAAGAGACAGATGGGTGCTCTCCAGTGCTCTGTGTCTGAGAGGATGTGGCACTAATTGAAGTCGATGCATTAGCTGCCATCCATCCGACAACGGCTTCAATTTGGTCTTCACGCAGCAGCGGTGTACGGCTCTCTCCGACAAAGCTGCGCATGAACGACTGTTCCCTGCTGAAAGTGGGTGCTGCGGAGTCACCGGTGCCCGCAGCAGGCACAGAATGCCCACGTCCTCTCCCTGCTCCACGCCCACGCCCACGTGCCTTACTCCCTGCCTTCTTCATCTTGGTTGACTGATAAAGATGAGCAGAAAAGTACTAACGGCTTTGTGCGCTTATTCCTGAACAGCTCCTAACAGGTATAAGAAGCACTAATTTTCTAAAGTGTGGACTAGACTTTAATAAGTGCTAATGTGGCCTACACAAATGTAAAGTGGTGTGTTTGGTGAACTTTATTATTTATTTATTTTTGGGGGGCTGAACTGACAACAGAGAGCTGCAGTCACACGGAGACCGTGCAGACAGCCGTAAACGGCGCTGCAAGGCCCAAAAACCCTCCTCTACGTTATCCTATGTAGTGTTTTTCCACAAGTTAGCTGGATACGGGTGGAAAGACACTAATAGGAATTTTTTGAAAAAATGTGCAGCAGCCTGCACTACTTAAAACAAAAGGAAAATTGATTTGACGGTATGATGCAGTGAAGAACCCTGAGCTGGATACAACCAGGCTATGGCTGCTCACAGACTACAGGGCGAGCTGCAGTCACACGGAGACCGTGCAGACAGCCGTAAACGGCGCTGCAAGGCCCAAAAAACCTCCTCTACTTTATCCTATGTAGTGTTTTTCCACAAGTTAGCTGGATACAGGTGGAAAGTCACTAATAGGAATTATTAGAAAAAATGAGCAGCAGACTACACTACTTAAAACAAAAGGAAAATTGATTTGACGGTATGACGCAGTGAAGAACCCTGAGCTGGATACAACCAGGCTATGGCTGCTCACAGACTACAGGGCGAGCTGCAGTCACACGGAGACCGTGCAGACAGCCGTAAACGGCGCTGCAAAGTCCAAAAACACTCCTCTACTTTATCCTATGTAGTGTTTTTCCACAAGTTAGCTGGATACGGGTGGAAAGTCACTAATAGGAATTATTAGAATAAATGAGCAGCAGACTACACTACTTGGAAAAAAAAAAATAGAACAGTATGAGGCAATGAACCACCCTCCCTGAACTGAATACAACCAGCTATGGCCTATGGCTGCACACAGACTAGAGAGTTGGCTGCACTCACACACACACACAGACCTTGCAGATCGCTGTGAAAACAGCGCTGCAAGGCAAAAGCAAGATGATTAGTAGGTGAACACAGCGGTTGCTAAATTAAGGTACCTTCACACGAAACGACATCGCTAGCGATCCGTGACGTTGCAGCGTCCTCGCTAGCGATATCGTTTCGTTTGACACGCAGCAGCGAACAGGATCCTGCTGTGATGTCGCTGGTCGCTGAATAAAGTCCAGAACTTTATTTGGTCGTCCGATCGCTGTGTATCGTTGTGTTTGAAAGCAAAAGCAACGATACCAGCGATGTTTTACACTGGTAACCAGGGTAAACATTGGGTTACCAAGCGCAGGGCCGCGCTTAGTAACCCGATGTTTACCCTGGTTACCAGCGTAAAAGTAAAAAAAACAAACAGTACATGCTCACCTGCGCGTCCCCCAGCCTCTGCTTCCTGACACTGACTGAGCGCCGGCCCTAAAGTGAAAGTGAAAGCACAGCGGTGACGTCACCGCTGTGCTGTTAGGGCCGGAGCTCAGTCAGTGTCAGGAAGCGGACGCCGGGGGACGCGCAGGTGAGCATGTACTGTTTGTTTTTTTTACTTTTACGCTGGTAACCAGGGTAAACATCGGGTTACTAAGCGCGGCCCTGCGCTTAGCAACCCGATGTTTACCCTGGTTACCCGGGGGCCTCGGCATCGTTGGTCGCTGGAGAGCGGTCTGTGTGACAGCTCTCCAGCGATCAAACAGCGACGCTGCAGCGATCGGCATCGTTGTCGCTATCGCTGCAGCGTCGTTTCGTGTGAAGGTACCTTAAGCCTTGGAAAAGAACAATGAAGCAAATCGCTATCTCTAAACTGGCCCTCAGTCAGCAAACAGCGTCCTGTCACTAACTGAATTCACAGCAGAGTGATCGCAAAATGGCGCCAGCGACTTTTAAACTGCATCATGACATCATTTCAGCAGCAAATCACAGCCTTGCCAGTAGTTTCATGCCCTCCATGCTGAACAGGATGTGCCCACACTTGGAATCATTCTCATTGGCTGAATTCGTGCAAATTTGTGCAGTTTGAATCCTGGGAACTTCCGATTCCGGTATCCGATACGCGGCAAGTATCGGATCTCGGTATCAGAATTCCGATACCGCTAAGTATCGGCCTATACCGATACTTGCGGTATCGGAATGCTCAACACTATTTCTGACAGGTCACTGATCCCTTAGTGCCCTGCCCCCTAGTTTACATAATGAATATTATATTTATCCTGCATCTTATTTTGTTTATTGTAAAAAGATAGCTGCTCCTAGTTTGCACCTGTTCACACTAGCTGGAAAGTGCCAGTCAGTCTTTTGTCATTTGTATATTAGCTCTCTGACTGAGCACTCCGCCCACCAGCATGTGGTGGATTTTAATTGCAACAGGATCCTACCTACCCATAAATTCAGGCTTTGAAGAAAGGAAGTGCATTGAACAGCAAGGTGGATTGCTGCTGAGGGGAAAGAGAAAAAAAAAATCTCTTTAAATCTTCAGCTTAGCGAGTGTGAATGAGCTGAGTGTGATCTGAGCGTAAGTGCGAACGGCGGTAAGTGTGTTACCTGAGATTCAGTGACTTTGGATTCAGGGAATTTCCAAGGGAGGAATTACTGAATTGCTGTCTGTGTTTTATTGATACTTTGCATTTATTTTTTATTTAACATTTCTCTCTGGTGCAATCCCCATTAGGAAATGTGCTCCACTATTGTTAATGCCATCAAGTGCACATCTTGCCACATGTATGCAATCTTTGATCAGCCGGTCGAGGGTGCATACTGCTGTGCGAGATGTGAGCACGTTGTGTATTTGGAAACCCAGATTCTGAATGTAAATGTGCAGCTGGTAACACTGAGATCCATTGAAAATATATAAAGGAGTCTTCTGCTCACTGAGCAGATGCTCAATGGGATAGATGAGGCGGGGGATGGTAGGATAGAGCTGCAGGACAGTGAAACAGCAAGCTGGGTGACAGTTAGGCTATGTGCACACGTTGCAGATTCTCCTGGGATTTTTCTGCACTAAAAACCGCAGATCTTGGCAGAAAACGCAGGTGCGGTTTTTAATGCGTTTTTCCCTGCAGATTGTCTGTGTTTTTGACATAAATAAAGCTTGAACTGCAGTGGAAAAACAAACAAACACATGATGTCATTTCCTTGTCCAACCCCTTTTTCTTTCATCCTCCATTTTGTAAAAACATCAAAATGAGATGTGCCAATTCCGGCACTTAACCCCTCTCTTCCCACTCCCGTGTAGCGGTGGGATATGGGGTAATGAGGGGTTAATGCCACCTTGCTATTGTAAGATGGCATTAAGCCCGGTTAATAATGGAGAGGCGTCAATAAGACGCCTATCCATTATTAATCCTATTAAAAGGTTAAAAAAATATATAAGGGGACCCCAAAAAAAATTGCGTAGGGTCCCCCTATATTTTTAGGCCAGAAAGGCTAGGCAGACAGCTGTAGGCCAATATTTGTGGCCTGGGAAGGGGTTAAAATACCCCTGGATGTTCCCAGGCCATGAATATTAAGCCCACAGCTGTCTGCGTAGCCTTTCTGGCTCTCAAATATAGGGAGAGCCCCCCCAAAAAAGTGTTGGGGTCCCCCTATATTTTTAGGTCAGAAATGCTACGCTGACAGCTGTGGGCTTATATTCATAGCCTAGGAAAGGGGACATGGATATTTGCCCCCCACCCCCGGCTACAAATAGAAGCCCGCAGCCGCCCCAGAAAAGGCGCATCTAAAAGATGTGCCAATTCCGGCACTTAGCCCCTCTCTTCCCACTCCCGTGTAGTGGTGGGATATGGGGTAATGAGGGGTTAATGCCACCTTGCTATTGTAAGGTGGCATTAAGCCCGGTTAATAATGGAGAGGCGTCAATAAGACGCCTATCCATTATTAATCCTATTAAAGGGTTAAAAAAACCACAGACACTAGAAAAAAATATTTTAATGAAATAAAGACACCCACTTTTTGACAAACCCTTTATTATACGCTCAATCCATCTGAAGACCCTCGGCCTGAAAAAAGAAATATAAAAACAAACCAAATTCATACTCCCTGGCCCTATCTGCAGAAATCCAACGAGTGTCCCAAGACGATCTGCCATGGAGAGCAGACACATCCGGAGATGTGTCTGCTCTACACGGCTGCAGCAACACACTGACAGGAGCTCCGGCTCCTGTCGGTGTGTAACTGCGCATGCGCGAGAGTTTACCGGCATT
Organism: Ranitomeya variabilis; assembly: GCF_051348905.1. Classification (NCBI taxonomy): domain Eukaryota; kingdom Metazoa; phylum Chordata; class Amphibia; order Anura; family Dendrobatidae; genus Ranitomeya; species Ranitomeya variabilis. The sequence continues at coordinate 359,612,986 of NC_135235.1, forward strand.
CATTGACCCCGGTACTCTCGCTTTACGGCAGTGCTGCGTGGGAAAGTTCACACGCAGCACTAATGCCGTAAATAGAGACGCCGGAGCCGCTGAACTCCAGTAAAGTACGCGATACACTGCTAGGAGCTTTGCTCCTGGTAGTGTATCGCCGGAGAGCAAGCGATCGGCGTGGGACACTCGTTATTGGATTCAGCGGACAGGGATTATGGATTTGGTGCATATATTTTGGACTTTTTCCCTAGGGGACCGAGGGCTTCACGTACCAGTGTGCTGTATGGTGAGTATATACTCTATGTTATATGTTGTATGTAATGTCTGTCATGTATGTTACATGTATTGTATGTGTATTGTATGTGTATGTGTTTACTGACAATTGTGCTAAGTCGCCGGACACAGGGACAACTCTCCCATCCTAATATCGGATGGGAGTAGTAATCCCATACGGCGACTTAGCACAATTGGGTGGCACTATCGTCGCATGGGGACACACACACACAGACAGACGCACACACACAGACTTCACACACATACACACACACACACATTCACATACATGTTATGATCTGGTGACTTAGGAGCAGCATGAAACTTTCTCAGGAGAAGTGGAATCTATACTGACCGCAAACCCTGAACTTAACACCGCAACTAGAAGTAGCCGTGGGGTGTGCCTAACATACCCTAGACACCTCGACACAGCCGGAGGACTAAATACCCCTATAGATGGAAATAGGAACACTAACTTGCCTCAGAGCAGAACCCCAAAGGATAGGCAGCCCCCACAAATATTGACTGTGAATAGGAGAGGAAAGACACACACAGGCAGAAAACAGATTTCAGCAAAAGAGGCCACTCTAGCTAAATAGGGAAAGATAGGACAGAATACTAAGCGGTCAGTATTAAAAACTCTTCAAAAATATCCACAGCAGAAAATACAAAAAGTTCCACGATCTAACTAAATACATAGAATGTATATCTGCAGCTCCTGAGAATCCAACAAGACTGAGAAAATACTGACACAATCTAAGCTGGACAAAAAACAATGAATAGAACTAAATCATTAAGCACACAGCATGTGTGCAACAATAACAAAACCAGAAACTTATCTTTGCAGATTTGGCAGCAAGGCAGAGGAACCAGGCAAGGACAAAACCTCCAAAAACAATGGACAACTGGCAAGGACTAATGAATCCTGCAAGCCTAAATACCCCAGTCAGAACTGCAATCAGCAGATACACCTGACCAGGGCTGCAACCCAGAGACAACTGCATTACCACCTACAACCACCGGAGGGAGCCCAAAAGTAGAATTCATGCCTCCATGCTGACGGTCACACTCCGCCCACGCACTTTCGCCCATGCACTTCCTCCCACTTCCCCGCACTTCCTGCTGCAGCAGTTTCTACACCAAAAGCACAAAAAACCCGCAGATATTTTTTCTTCTGCGGGTTTTACTGCGGGTTTGACCCTCACAATGGAGGTCTATGGGTGCAGAACCACTGCAGTTCCGCACAAAGAAGTGACATGCTGCAGAATGTAAACCGCTGCATTTCTGCGCGGTTTTTCCCACAGCATGTGCACAGCGGTTTGCGGTTTCCATAGGTTTACATGTTATTGTAAACGCAATGGAAACTACAGTGGACATGCAGCGGCAAAATCGCTGCGGTTCCGTGGTAAAAACCGCAGCGTGTGAACATGGCCTTAGAAGGCCGGGTAGAGGGAAGAGTGCCAAGGAGGCTAGTCCTGATCTGGCACACCCCAATAATTTTGTTAAGCTGTCAGATGAGGGGGGTGCCAGTACAGGGGTAGCACTGCTGCAGCCAGGCATGTCCTCTGAAAGCCGGAGGAGTGACTGCTACAGTAAAGAGGGAAATAGGAGAGCAGGGCAGGCCAGACAGGTGCTGGTAGTGGGGGACTCAATTATTAGGGGAACAGATAGGGCAATCTGTCACATAGACAAGGATCGTCGAACGGTGTGCTGCCTACCTGGCGCTCGAGTCTGACACATCGCTAATCGGGTGGACAGATTACTGGGAGGGGCTGGTGAGGACCCAGCGGTCATGGTGCACATTGGCACAAATGAAAAAGTTAGAGGTAGGTGGAAGGTCCTTAAAAACGATTTCAGGGAATTAGGCTGCAAGCTGAAAGCAAGGACCTCCAACGTGGTATTTTCCGAAATACTGCCTGTACCACGTTCCACGCCAGAGAGGCAACGGGAGATTAGGGAGGTTAATAAGTGGCTCAAGAATTGGTGTAGGAAGGAGGTTCAGGACCCAACAAGAAGGGGTGCACTGCTAGACCTAATATTAACCAACAGGCCAGACCGCATATCAAATATAAGGGTTGGGGTTCACTTGGGGAATAATGATGACAAAATAATGTTTTCATGTATCCTTTAATAAGATGTGTAGTAGAGGGGTTACAAGGACACTAAATTTCAGGAGGGCAAATTCCCAACGGATGAGGGATGATCTTAGTGCAATTAACTGGGACGATATCCTGAGACATAAAAATACACAAAGAAAATGGGAGACGTTTATTAGCATCCTGGATAGGACCTGTGCACAGTATATACCGTATGGGAATAAACATACTAGAAATAGGAGGAAACCAATATGGCTAAATAGAGCTGTAAGGGGCGCAATAAGTGACAAAAAGAAAGCATTTAGAGAATTAAAGGAAGTAGGTAGTGATGAGTAGTGTTGAGCATTCCGATGCTGCAAGTATCGGGTATCGGCCGATACTTGCTGTATCGGAATTTCCGATACCGAGATCCGATATTTTTGTAATATCGGATATCGGTATCGAAACAACATTAATGTAAAAAGGTGTAAAAGAAAGAATTAAAATAAAAAAAATCGCTATACTCACCTGTCCGACGCAGCCGGGACCTCGGCGATTGTAAGCGGCAGCGTTGTTTCTTTAAAATTCGCGCTTTTACTTGCTTACGTGAATTCCCGGCTTCTGATTGGTCAGGGCGGCCATGTTGCCGGGACTCGGACCAATCACAGCAAGCCGTGACGAAATTACGTCACAGCTTGCTGTGATTGGTCCGCGTCCCGGCAACATGGCCGCCATTAACCAATCACAAGCCGTGACGTCACGGGAGGCTGGACACGCGCTTATTTTGAAAAGCGCGCGTGTCCAGCCTCCCGTGACGTCACGGCTTGTGATTGGTCACGGCGCCATATTGCCGGGATGCGGACCAATCACAGCAAGCCGTGACGAAATTACGTCACGGCTTGCTGTGATTGGTCCGCGTCCCAGGAACATGGCCGCCATTAACCAATCACAAGCCGTGACGTCACGGGAGGCTGGACACGCGCTTATTTTGAAAAGCGCGCGTGTCCAGCCTCCCGTGACGTCACGGCTTGTGATTGGTCACGGCGCCATATTGCCGGGACGCGGACCAATCACAGCAAGCCGTGACGTAATTTCGTCACGGCTTGCTGTGATTGGTCCGAGTCCCGGCAACATGGCCGCCCTGACCAATCAGAAGCCGGGAATTCACGTAAGCAAGTAAAAGCGCGAATTTTAAAGAAACAACGCTGCCGCTTACAATCGCCGAGGTCCCGGCTGCGTCGGACAGGTGAGTATAGCGATATTTTTTATTTTAATTCTTTATTTTACACATTTATATGGTTCCCAGGGCCTGAAGGAGAGTTTCCTCTCCTTCAGACCCTGGGAACCATCAGGAATACCGTCCGATACCTGAGTCCCATTGACTTGTATTGGTATCGGGTATCGGTATCGGATTGGATCCGATATTTTGCCGGTATCGGCCGATACTTTCCGATACCGATACTTTCAAGTATCGGACGGTATCGCTCAACACTAGTGATGAGGCATTAAATAAATACAGAAAATTAAATAAATTCTGTAAAAAGCAAATCAAGGCAGCTAAGATTGAGACAGAGAGACTCATTGCCAGAGAGAGTAAAAATAATCCAAAAATATTCTTTAACTACATAAATAGTAAGAAACTAAACAATGATAGTGTTGGCCCCCTTAAAAATAGTCTGGATGAAATGGTGGATGAGGATGAGGAAAAGGCTAATATGCTAAATGACTTTTTTTCATCAGTATTTACACAATAAAATTCCATGGCAGACAATATGATCAGTGATAACAAAAATTCCCCATTAAGTGTCACCTGCTTAACCCAGCAGGAAGTACGTCGGCATCTAAAAATCACTAAAATTGACAAATCTCCAGGCCCCGATGGGATACACCCCCGAGTACTGCAGGAATTAAGTACAGTCATTGATAGACCATTATTTTTAATCTTTAAAGAGTCCATAATAACAGGTCTGTACCACAGGACTGGCGTATAGGAAATGTGGTGCCAATATTCAAAAAGGGGACAAAAACTGAACTCGGAAATTATAGGCCAGTAAACTTAACCTCTACTGTGGGTAAAATCCTGGAGGGCATTCTAAGGGATGCTATGCTGGAGTATCTGAAGAGGAATAACCTCATGACCCAATACCAACATGGGGGCTTACTAGGGACCATTCCTGTCAGACTAATCTGATCAATTTCTATGAAGAGGTAAGTTCTGGACTGGACCAAGGGACCCAGTGGACGTAGTGTATATGGACTTTTCAAAAGCTTTTGATACGGTGCCACACAAAAGGTTAATACATAAAATGAAAAAAAAATGGGGATAGGGGAAAATATGTGTAAGTGGGTTAAGAGCTGGCTCAGAGATAGGAAACAAAGGGTGGTTATTAATGGAGCACACTCGCACTGGGTCGCGGATAGCAGTGGGGTACCACAGGGGTCAGTATTGGGCCCTCTTCTTTTTAATATATTTATTAATAATCTTGTAGGGGGCATACAGAGTAGAATTTCAATATTTTTAGATGACACTAAACTCTGCAGGGTAATCAGTACAGAGGAGGACAATTTTATATTACAGTATGATTTATGTCATCTAGAAGCTTGGGCTGATAAATGGCAAATGAGCTTTAATGGGGATAAATGTAAGGTCATGCACTTGGGTAGAAGTAAATAAGATGTATAACTATGTGCTTAATTCTAAAACTCTGGGCAAAACCGTCAATGAAAAAGACCTGGGAGTATGAGTGGATGACAAACTCACATTTAGTGGCCAGTGTCAGGCAGCTGCTGCAAAGGCAAATAAAGTAATGGGATGCATTAAAAGAGGCATAGATGCTCATGAGGAGAACATAATTTTACCTCTATACAAGTCACTAGTTCGACCACACTTAGAATACTGTGTACAGTTCTGGTCTCCGGTGTATAAGAAAGACATAGCTGAACTTGAGTGGGTGCAGAGAAGAGCGACCAAGATTATTAGAGGACTGGGGGGTCTGCAATACCAAGACAGGTTATTATACCTGGGGCTATTTAGTTTGGAAGGCTAAGGGTACCGTCTCACATTGGCACTTTGATCGCTACGACGGTACGATCCGTGACGTTCCAGCGATATCCATACGATATCGCTGTGTCTGACACGCAGCGGCGATCAGGGACCCCGCTGAGAATCGTACGTCGTAGCAGATCGTTTGAAGCTTTATTTCGTCGCTGGATCTCCCGCTGTCATCGCTGGATCGGTGTGTGTGACACCGGTCCAGCGATGCGTTCACTTGTAACCAGGGTAAACATCGGGTTACTAAGTGCAGGGCCGCGCTTAGTAACCCGATGTTTACCCTGGTTACCATTGTAAATGTAAAAAAATAAAACAGTACATACTTACATTCCGGTGTCCGTCAGGTCCCTGGCCGTCTGCTTCCCTGCACTGACTGTGAGCGCCGGCCGTAAAGTGAAAGCAGAGCACAGCGGTGACGTCACCGCTCTGCTTGGGCCGGCGCTTACACAGGATGCAGGAGGAGTGCAGGGAAGCGGACGCCGGGCACCGGAATGTGAGTATGTGTTTTTTTATTTTACGTTTACGCTGGTAACCAGGGTAAACATCGGGTTACTAAGCGCGGCCCTGCACTTAGTAACCCGATGTTTACCCTGGTTACCCGGGGACTTTGGCATCGGTGGTGTGACAGCTCCCCAGCGACCACACAACGACTTACCAACGATAACGGTCAGGTCGTATCGCTGGTTGTGATCGTTAGTAAATCGTTTTGTGTAACGGTACCCTAAGGGGTGATCTTATGTTAATGTATAAATATATGAGGGGACAGTACAAAGACCTTTCTGATGATCTTTTTAATCATAGACCTGAGACAGGGACAAGGGAGCATCCTCTACGTCTTGAGGAAAGAAGGTTTAAGCATAATAGATGCAGATTCTTTACTGTAAGAGCAGGGAGACTATGGAACTCTTTGCCGTATGATGTTGTAATGAGTGATTCATTACTTAAATTTAAGGGGACTGGATACCTTTTTTGAAAAGTATAATGTTACAGAGTATATATACTAGATTCCTTGTGTGAAGAAACCAGATTGTATCTTAATTTCCCACACAACCATGTTTTTGCAAATCCAAAAGAACTGGCTTTTTATCTGTATATTGGCTTGTGAATTTAAGTGTTTATGTCTGGTGGGTCAAGAAGACAGACTTGCCCACTGATATACTATCTAACATACTGTGTAAGTCTGTAATAGTAACTGTACATTGAGTGTGTTAAGCTTTGTTTATTGATGTGTGCTTATATGCTAATAGTGATACTTAATCCCATCACCATTGTTTACCTTATCTTGATGTTGGACTGAAAGACCCTGGGTAATTCTAAAAATAGCTTACATGCCTTGGGCATAAAAAGACTCAGAGATCACATCCTGGGAGACTGAACTAATACAGAGCTACCAGCCAGACATTCTGCAAACCACCCAACAGAGAAGAGAAAGGACTGCAGCCAATTCATCATGGCACCATCACAAGGGACACTGATCTATGATTCTATAGGAAACAACCTAGGGGTTTTCGGCTCCGGTTGGAAGGACACAGATCTGATCCAGTGACCATCTCTGAACCATGGATATGTTTGGAGAAAGCCAGGTTTGGGACCCGCTGGTCGCCTGGTTCCATGGAGATGGTCAGATAAGCCAGGTGGTGGCTCTAGTGTCAACTGGCTTTGGACCTTGTATGGACTCTATGGACAGTTCTTGGTCATCTCCCTATGCTTGTTATTACATCTTCTCTGTGCGTTCATCCACAGATGGAGTAGCGACCCTAGGAGCTCTGACATCATGTCATACTGGAAATACGTGGAGACGCAGTGACCTTTTATATGCGCCCATGTAACCAAACAATTCCAGCCATGGTGGGATTGTTCTGTTTGCTATTGTGTGTTGTGGTTCAGTAAAGTATTGCCACACTGTTGTACCTTAACCCTGTGTTGTCTGTGTAGTGTATTGCCCATGGGGAGATAGAGCGGGCGTTCAGTGGTATGAGCCGTGGTCCATGCAGTCTTGCTGAAGACAGCCGAGCCAGCGGAAGAGAGCACCCACTGACCCCGTTTTTCCACACCTTGTTAGGGTGTTGATCCAGGGAACTAGTCTGATTGCCGTATGTAGAGTCGGGAAGGAATTTTTCTCCCCAGTGTGGAGCTTACTCTTTGCCACATGGTTTTTTTTTGCCTTTCTCTGGATCAACATGTTAGGGCATTTAGGTTAGGCTATGGGTTGAACTAGATGGACTTAAAGTCTTCCTTCAACCTTAATAACTATGTTACTATGTTACTATCTACTCAGAAATTCAGACTTCAGTCGTAGAGAGGTATTCACAGTAGAGACGTAGGACCCAGCAGTTCTGAGATCGCCTTGTCATTGGCTGCTGGAAATGCATGAATTGGTCAAATTATCTGCTAAGCTTCTTAGTTTTTTCCTATTATCCAGAAGCAGTATTGCTATTCATATTTCACATATTTCATATTTGCATGCTTTAGCACTACAGAGTGCAACTTTTTTGTTTATTGAATATGGAGATAGCTGCTCCTAGTATGCCCCTGTTCACACTAGCTTGGAAGTGCCAGTCAGTCTTTGGTCATTTAAATTGACCATAGACCATTTTAGGGACAACACTTAAGCGGGTGGGGTATTTTGGTGGTAAGCATGTATTCTTTTTCTTCTTTTATAAGGTTCTGTATGTTATATTTAAAATATACTGTTTTACTTTGATTCTTTACACCCATTCTGGTCTTATCATAACATAACACTCTTCTAACAGATTGGACTCCGTGTTGAAATAACAGACTCTCTTGACCAATTGCATATATTCATTTATGTCATTTATGATTGGATTATTAGCAGAATTTGCATGTGTGCAACCATACGGCCACTCACACAGTATATGCAGTTTAAGGCCGGCTGCGATGAATGTAAGCAATGTATGAGTTTCATCCAATTTTCATCTAATTTACAACCGATTATTATCCGTGTGACAACCATGTGTTCATTTTTAATGTCCATGTGACATCCGTGTGTGACCTACTTGTATTCTTCTTCATTAAGAAATATACATGATGAAATACAGTTTCCTAGGTGTGTCCATAAAAATCGGATGCCACTTGAATGTTCTGTGTGGGATTCGATTTCTTTTCTATTCGCTCTTAGACTTGCATTAGTGAATCTCTTCTGTTATGCACAGGAAAATAGTGAATGCTGTGATTTTCTTCACATGGACAGTCGGACCAAGAGAAAAATCAATCATCTGGACAGTCTTATTGAATTACACTTGTCAATGTGCTATCAGATAAAAAATTGGAAAGCACACGTCTGATTTATATGCTCATCTACATGAGCCCTCGAGGAAACCAAACTATCAAAAGGTCTCATTGAGATGTGCTTTTATCACATATGTGCATTCGGATGGTACACATACTCATTATAGTTTATGAGACTGTTCACATGTCCATTTTTTTTTATCAGCGCCAAGGATGAAAAGTAATACAAGTCTATTGTTCTGTGACTATCACAGACAGCACATGGATGGCATCATTGTATAATATGTGTGCTATCCGGATTAATCATTGCAAACGATAGAAGAAGCTTTGCATTATATTTATTCATCCATACATGGAAATAACTGATGAAGCACTGATGGTAATAACTGACAAATGGACCAAACACTGATGAAAATCAGATCCAAAATGCTGATGACACTCGTAACAATTTTTTCTTTTGCATACGTGTAAAATTCATGAATGTCTGAATGAGGCCTAATGAAAATTGTATTAAATTTTGCATTTAGCTTTTAGAGGGGGCATGTTCACATGACCTCATGATTTGCAATTGGAGTTAAGTTATAACATCCTTTGCACAATCGTTATTCCACATATAATTTTTTGGGGGCAATGTGAACAATGAATTAAAATATAAAAAAACACAATGAGATTTATTGCAACTGGATATGCTGCTGATTTTGCTCAGATGGATATAAGAGTTCAATCCACACACAAATCTAGACTAAAATTAATAGAACTTGTATCAACAGTAAGCTATGCAGTGTTAAAAAAAATTCCATGAATGACTTCAAAGGTGAGAATATTATTTTGTTGTAAGTAGGAGCAACATATCATCAGACCACTAGGAAGCGCTGTTTACCCATATTACAAATCATTAGTCATCATTCCATTTGCTTTCACACTAATCCTTGTACAGTGCATGATTTCTGACTTGTGCTAATTTAAGAATTAACCAAAATATATGTTAAACATTATTTTCTTTTTATTGTATTGCTTTCTATTTTATTATACATGGTACTGCTCACACTGTAGCTCCATATGACTTTTTCTGCAAAAGAATACGATGCTGATATATAACAACAATGCAGTCTGTCATGAATATTGGTCTTTGCAGTGCAACAAAATTTATTTTTTCCAAAAAGTGTTCTTTTATGCTGCAAAAATACTGACAAATAGATAAACCTGGGTACATTTTGTGTTACTGTAAGGTTACTGAAGAATAAAGTTACATTATGCCAAACATTCCATGATGCAAAAACAAATGATAAAAATATACCCCTAGTTTTGTGTATAAAGAAACCCACTAGTCAAGCGGAGCTGGGTGGGGAGAAGGTGGCATGCCTTGCTCCCTGTTACTCCTTGTGCAAAGTATGTTTTCTTTGAAAAACTGCAAAATTTCTAAATAAAACATGGCAATTTGTAATGATGATGCTTGTCTCTGATCTACCTGTGGTTTGGTAAAATAAACGCAATAAAGGAAGTTTAAAAATTCACAAGCTAATTCAATTATAGACATAGTATAAAGGCAATGGTATTTACCAGCCAAGGTCACAGAGGAAAAGGCACAAACAGGATGCAGCAGACCCCCATACCCCAGGTAACACAGTAGCAAAGTGCTGATGACACAACCACTCTTAGCCCACCAATCCGTGGAGGGGGTTATTGCTTAGTATTAGAATTGAACACAGATGAAGCTTGGAATAAGGCACACACACACATGTGTAGGTCAGTGTCCAGCTAACAGCCTCTTAAACGTCCCTACTATTCGATTAGGCGGGCTGCCCAATGCTCTAACTTCACAGAGGTGGAAGCCCCTAGTTTACAAGGTCACCGCTGATGATCATGGCTGCACCCTGAAATAGTAAAATGTGCATAAATAATATAATAATATTAGGAGGTATTGGTTAAAATTTTGGCCAAAATACACAAGCTTGCAACGCATGACTTTAAAGTCCCTATAGTAAAATAAAAGTACAGTAAGGGGGTCTGCTGTATCCTGTTTGTGCCTTTTCTTCTGTGACTTTGGCTGGTTAATACCATTGCCTTTTTAATCTGTCTAGAATTAAATTATTTTGTGAATTTATAAACTTCCTTTATTGCATTTGCTGAGCTTTAATGCTACTGCAGTGTAGGGGCTCACAAGATAGTGAGGACCCTTGACGTGGGTTGCGAGCTTGCAACAAAGCCCAGAATAAATCCCAATGAAATGATGAGGAAAAATTTGAAACAGGCTTTACGTATATGTGCACAGCCATGAAAGTCGTTCTTTTATATTCACAGTTTATATCTCTTTCTAAGAAACTGTCATAATTATTCTGGTTCATGTTATTCACAGTCTTTTTCACACCAGTATAATTAAGACTTTGGTGATTTCATGTATACTTAAGTCATTCTTTTTACCTTTTTTGATTATATACATTAACTGCTTCCTATCACAATACTACTTTTTCACGCTCATGCCTATTTCTATTTTGATAAGAAAATGCCTATTGATATTTTGATAAGAACATACACCTCTTTAAACAAGCATTGTAAAACATCAAGGATTTCGGGATATGACAACCCACAAAAAGTATTTTTTTAAATGTGATTTTCTTTTGCATAGGTAATAAAATACAAAATGTTTTATCTTGAGTAGGACTGTAATCACATTGAACCATACTATACAGCTATATAGCTATCTATCCAGAATGGTGAACACTATGAAAAACAGTAAACATCGCTAGAATTGTTGAATTTCTTTTTGTCCATTTTTTGTTAATCTGTGCTAATAAAAAATGGAATAAGTGAAAAAAGTCTAATATATCCAAAACATGGTACCACTCCAAACTACAGCTTGACCCACAAAAAAATGCCAATGCTCAAATCTGTCTAAGAAAAAATGAGAAATATTAAGTCTCAGAAATTGGTTACTGAAAAAATAGTTTTCAGTGATTTTTTTAAATAAGTAGTAAAGCATAAAAAATCCAAAAAAATTTGAATTTGGCATTATTATATCAACCTCATTAATTGTACTGAACAACGAAAGCGATTTAAAAATAGTCCAGAGCTGTTTTTTTCTCACTTAATCTTACATGAAGTGTAAAAACAAGTGAGACAAATGAACCCTTCAAAAAACAAGTCCTCATAAAGTTCAGTTGGCCACAAAGTATTATACTTATTGTTTGACACACAAAAACAAATTATTTTTCAAACAGTGTATTTTTTGGGGAAAAGGTAATAAAAATAAGTAAACCTACAAAAAGTTTTTATCTGGTGATGAGTGAGTACATTTGGCACTAGGGTTGAGCTAAACGGATAGGACAAATTCAAAACTTCAGTCCTGTTAGTTTGTCGTATGTCAGCCAGCCACTTTCTGCCACTTAGATTGGGTTGTTATATGCACTGGGCCTGAGTTTTGGTTCAGTCTCCCAAAAAAAAAGTGAGATTCAAATTCTCACAAAGTGGATATACTTCAGTCCTGTTAGTTTGTCGTATATCAGACAGGGCCTGAGTTTTGGTTCAGTCTCCCAAAAAAAGGGAGATTTAAATTCTCAACAAGTTTATATACACCTTCTACCTTGTTTTACAGTACCATATAACGGTTGTTATTTTGGTTAGATTTTCCAAAAAATGAGGAAGTCTGGTGGAAGATCCCGTGGGCCGTGGTCACCACCTGGTGCAAGCACCCGTGCGAATGCCGTTTGCCTGGACAGGTGGGTGGGCCCACTCTTGGGCTACAGCACTGGCACAGGGTCCCTCATAGTACAATGAAGTGTCTCTGACGGTGGTGGTGCACAACCAACGTCAGACACACCATTGTAATACGAGGGGCCCTGTGCCAGTACCGCCGCCCACGAGAGAGTGTTCCCCCCAGCTCGAATAGTGCTCTACCACTTGCAATACTTACCTCTCTCTGCTCCACCACTGTGTAGTCTGTGCTGTTAAATCCTTCAATGGCACTGCCAATACAAATTTGTTGAAATGATAGATGATAGTTAAAATATACAGGGCCCTGGCCTCCATTTAGACCAGTTAATACTTGGCGCCTACTACCACTGTCTGCTACTCAGCAGAGGAGCCCACCCCTGTACCTAGATATGCCACCTGTTTATTTATGAACAATTTTTTGGCAGACATTTAGCCCACTTTATTATTTGGGCCTACTAACTTAGTCTGCCACTCATTACAGTTCTCCTCCACTGAACAAAGCAATGCCGCCTGTGTAGTCCTGTTACCACATTTGAACTGCATTTAGCCTACTTTATTATTTGGGCCTACTAACTGTGTCTGCAACTCATTACAGTTTTCCTCCACTGAACAAAGCAATGCCGCCTGATTAGTCCTGTTACCAATTTTGAACTGCATTTAGCCTACTTTATTATTTGGGCCTATATCTGTGTTTCCTCCTCATCCTGCCCATTGCCCTGCCACTGCTAGATGAGTCTGCTGGTACATTGACCCAGACCACCACATTCCCCTTGCACTCTACACAGCCAGAATTTGACCCTGCTGAAAGTCAGGTTCCCCTTCCCGCATACTATACTACCTTACACGGGGACAAAGAGGAAGGTGCAGATGAAAGTGCAGGTTCCTTCATCAGGTGGGGGGGCATACTCATTGGCGACGTCACTAGCACAGGGCCCCTCATAGTACGCAAAAGTGTCTTTGCCAGTGGGAGGCGCCACCTGCCGTCAAACACACCGCCGTACTATGAGGGGCCCTGTGCCAGTGCCAACGAGTGGGCCCTCCCTGCTTGCTCAGGATCACAGCACTTGCAAAGTTGAAATACTTACCTCTCCCTGCTCCACCACCGTGACGTATTCCGCATTTCCTGGGCCCACGAAAATCTTGAGCCAGCCCTACCCCCCCACAACTTTAGCCAAATAACCCCCAGTTTTCAATGCCTAACTATTATTACAAAATAAATTAAGATTGACAAGCTTAAAGGGAACCTGTCACCACGTTTTTGGAAGATGGGATAAAAATAGCGTTAAATAGGGGCAGAGGTGGGCATTACATTAGTGTGTTTGTTATGCGTTTATTACCCACCTAAGTTGCCGAAATACGTTTGCAAAGTCTCCGTTTTCGCCTGTCAATCAGGCTGGTCTGGTCAAAAGGGCGTCTGGTCTTCCCCCAGATTTTGCGTAGTTTTCCGTTGGTGGCGTAGTGGTGTGCGCATGCCCAAAGTCCGGAATCCTCTGCCAGGGGATTTAAAAGAGCGCGCTGTTCGTTTTCATTGGTGATCGGTGGGCGCGGCCATCTTCCTTTGGCCGCGCGTGCGCAGAAGCGGCGCTCTGCTGGCCGCGGCTTCAGGAAAATGGCCGCGGGATGCCGCGCGTGCGCAGATGGATATCGCGGCGGCCATTTTCCTGAAGCCGCGGCCAGCAGAGCGCCGCTTCTGCGCACGCGCGGCCAAAGGAAGATGGCCGCGCCCACCGATCACCAATGAAAACGAACAGCGCGCTCTTTTAAATCCCCTGGCAGAGGATTCGGGACCTTGGGCATGCGCACACCACTACGCCACCAACGGAAAACTACGCAAAATCTGGGGGAAGACAACGCCCTTTTGACCAGACCAGCCTGATTGACAGGCGAAAACGGAGACTTTGCAAACGTATTTCGGCAACTTAGGTGGGTAATAAACGCATAACAAACACACTAATGTAATGCCCACCTCTGCCCCTATTTAACGCTATTTTTATCCCATCTTCCAAAAACGTGGTGACAGGTTCCCTTTAAGTAATAAGAATTGATGTTTTTGGCATTAAAATGGGCACTGTAGGTGTTTTCCTGTCCTCCACTCACTGCCGACTTTGATTCCCCATTGACTTGCATTGGGTTTTGTGTTTCAGTCAGCCCCCGACTTTTCGCAATAATCGGCCGCTTTCACCCGACCCGACTTTTGACAAAGTCAGGTTTCGCGAAACCCGACTCGATCCGAAAAAAGTAAAAGTTGCTCAACTCTATTTGGCACTATTCGTTACTTGCACAAATAGTACACTATTTGGGATATTCGTTACTTGGCGAGTAATTTGGTATTCACCTTGGTATATTCAAGTGACCCGCTCAGCATGTTTGGCCCTTTATTTGCAGCCAATGAACATGCTGGGCAGGCTTGTGAGTTATTTGTTAGGGGGATCTAGCGTAGGGAGAGATGTAATAGGAGGGAAAGTAAAAGGCAGACACCTGGTTGTTATCATCATTGCAAGTACATGCTGCAGATATCTGCTCTTTTCCATTGCATGGAATAGTTTAGTATTAGGAACAGACTGTGGGATTAGGGAGAAATAGGGAGTGTTTTATTCACAACCATAATAAAGTAATCAGCTCTTTTTAGAGGCAAGCAATATTAGGTAGTACCAGCATATACAAAGCCAATTTTCTGTGTATCAGCCTATAATTTTTTTTTTACAGCTAAATAATATTCCTCAGTGCCAGCATATAGTGTTAGGGCTAGCAGGAACACACCAAGTAATAGAGAGATAGATACGAGATGCGTTCGCAGCGCGGGGTCCACTGTGCAGAGATACCTGCTGCAAAGTAATGGCGGATGGACACTGAGCTCACACGTGGGTTAAACTTCACCCCGTGTGAAATGTAAGCAACCTCTGTTGCCTCACAGAGTCGATCTGTACACAGAAACTAATACCATAACTAGGGTTGTGCTTGCTCTGGAACTCTTCTGTGCTAACCGCACACATAAAGGAACCAGATGCTAAGCCAAGGCTAATTGCCCCCACTGATGCTAGCTGCCTGCCTGAGTGTACAGCCCCAAAGCTAAACAGACTGACACCACATATATACTGAGTGGTAGAGTATCCACTGGCAACCGCCAAACACAAATGATAGTAGCGCATGGTTGTGTGAAAATTTTATAGTTGTAGCTCTCCAGGACCTTCCTAGTGGACCAATAGGACCTGCAACAGGACCTTAGCGTATGACCCCCGACCTCCATTGAGAGGTCTTCCCTTGGGCATACTCAGAAGGAGAAAAGCAGGACTTAGTCCCAGGAGCGCCTGATCGCCGCCGAACAGTACTGGTTATAATGGCTGAACCAGGAAGGGCAGCAGTAACCAAACATGCAGTATCTGTCGGAGCCAGGCGCTGGGACTGACGTCTCTGCTGAGCAGGTTCCACTGCGGCTGGAGAAGAATGGGAGACCACAGCGGACATAGTTCGAGATTCCTGCTGTGCAGTGGCAGGAACTTGACACTTAACATTACCCCCCTCTTTAGGCCTTGCTACCTTCAAAGGCTGTAATGAGCAGCGGAGCCCGAATGTGCTCCACAGGTTCCCAGGTTCTGTCCTCTAGGACGTGGCCCTTCCAGTCCACTAGTATTTTTTGCCACGTACCACCTTGCACCCCAAGATAGAGTTCACCTCGTACTCATCCGTGGACGAACCCGATGTCCCGGCAGATGACTCGGAAAACCGGGACATATAGACGGGCTTTAAGAGGGCTACATTTCAATCAGAAGAGAAACCAATTGTATGTACAATCAATGTCTTGCAAGAATTAACAAAGAAATCCTCCCAAAAGATTTGTGCAATAAAAGACAATATTCTTATAAAAATTAAATATTTTATTGAAAATAATAATAAAAATGTATTTAAAATTTTACAGCTGATAATGGAAGCGCATATAATAAAGGTATAAGGAAAACCCAACAATTAATAATATACTATAGTATATCATGCTAGGTAGTGCATAAAAAAAAAATATGTATATATATATATATATATATACAGTACAGACCAAAAGTTTGGACACACCTTCTCATTTAAAGAATTTTCTGTATTTTCATGACTATGAAAATTGTACATTCACACTGAAGGCATCAAAACTATGAATTAACACATGTGGAATTATATACTTAACAAAAAAGTGTGAAACAACTGAAAATATGTCTTATATTCTAGATTCTTCAAAGTAGTCACCTTTTGCTTTGATGATGCCTTGGCCCACTCTTGGCATTCTCTTGATGACCTTCAAGATGTAGTCACCGGAAATGGTCTTCCAACAATCTTGAAGGAGTTCCCAGAGATGCTTAGCACTTGTTGGCCCTTTTGCCTTCACTCTGCGGTCCAGCTCACCCCAAACCATCATGATTGGGTTCAGGTCTGGTGACTGTGGAGGCCAGGTCATCTTGCGTAGAACCCCATCACTCTCCATCTTTGTCAAATAGCCCTTACACAGCCTGGAGCTGTGTTTGGGGTCATTGTCCTGTTGAAAAATAAATGAAGGTCCAACTAAACGCAAACTGGATGGAATAGCATGCCGCTGCAAGATGCTGTGGTAGCCATGCTGGTTCAGTATGCCTTCAACTTTGAATAAATCCCCAACAGTGTCACCAGCAAAGCACCCCCACACCATCACACCTCCTCCTCCATGCTTCACTGTGGGAACCAGGCATGTAGAGTCCATGCGTTCACCTTTGCTGCGTCGCACAAAGACACAGTGGTTGGAACCAGAGGCGTAGCTAGGGTTTCAGCTTAGGGGGGGGGCAAAACATCTGAGTGGGCCCCTAACCAGCTAACCCTGATTACAGCTAAGGTTGCACACTTTTATTGTGAATATAGGGGAACCTCAGAATATGACCCTACTGTTATTGAAAATAAATCTATATACAAAAACGAACATTGACTTTACCGCCATATTGTGACCATATGCACAATAATAATGTCCCCTAAGTTCCCCCATGTACTGCTCCATTATACACAGTATGGTGAGCTTAAAGCTTCCCTATACACAGTCTAAGGCCCCCACAGCTCCCCCTATACACAGTATGATGATTCTATAACTCCCCTATACACTGTATGATGTTCCCACTGCTCCCCTATAGATAGTATGAGCCCAATGCTCCCCTATACACAGTATAATGCTGACAGAACTCCACTATAGAACGTATAATGCCCCCCAAAGCCCCCCTATATACAGTGTAATAGGTCAACAGCTCCCATGTGCACAATATGCCTTAACAGTTCCCTATACACAGTATGATGGGCCTGCAGCTTCCTTATACACAGTATGCTGAGCCCGCAGCTCCCTTAAACATAGTATGATGGGCCCGCAGCTCCCATATACACAGTATGATGTGTCCGTAGCTTCCTTATACACAGTATGATTGGCCCACAGCTTCCTTACACACAGTATGATCGGCCCACAGCTCCCGTCAAACAGTATGATGTCCCTCACAGTTCCCCTGTACACAGTATGATGGGCCCACAGCTTCCTTATACACAGTATGATGGGCCCACAGCTCCCTTATACACAGTATGATCGGCCCGCAGCTCCCATTAAAATAGTATGATGAGCCCGCAGCTCCCTTAAACACAGTATGATGGGCCCGCAGCTCCCATATACACAGTATGATGTGTGCACAGCTTCCTTATACACAGTATGATGGGTCCGCAGCTCCCATATACACAGTATGATGGGCCCACAGCTCCCTTATACAAAGTATGATGGACTCACAGCTCCCTTATACACAGTATGATGGGCCCACAGCTCCCTTATACACAGTATGATGGGCCCGCTGCTCCCTTATACACAGTATGATCGGCCCGCAGCTCCCTTATACACAGTATGATGGGCCCACAGCTCCCTTATACACAGTATGATGGGCACGCAGCTCCCTTATACACTGTATGATCGGCCCGCAGCTCCCTTATACACAGTATGATGAGCCCGCAGCTCCCTTATAGACAGTATGATGGGCTCGCAGCTCCCTTATACACAGTATGATGGACCCGCAGCTCCCTTATACACACTATGATGAGCCCGCAGCTCCCTTATACACAGTATGATGAGCCCGCAGCTCCCTTATACACAGTATGATGGGCCCACAGCTCCCTTATACACAGTATGATGGGCTCACAGCTCCCTTATACACAGTATGATGGGCCCGCAGCTCCCTTATACACAGTATGATGGGCTTGCAGCTCCCTTATACACAGTATGATGGGCCCGCAGCTTCCTTATACACAGTATGATGGGCCCACAGCTCCCTTATACACAGTATGATGGGCTCACAGCTCCCTTATACACAGTATGATGGGCCCGCAGCTCCCTTATACACAGTATGATGGGCTCGCAGCTCCCTTATACACACTATGATGGGCCCGCAGCTCCCTTATACACAGTATGATGGGCCCGCAGCTCCCTTATACACAGTATGATGGGCCCGCAGCTCCCTTATACACGGTATGATGGGCCCGCAGCTCCCTTATACACAGTATGATGGGCTTGCAGCTCCCTTATACACAGTATGATGGACTTACAGCTTCCTTATACATACACTGTGTTCCAAATTTTTATGCACATAGAGTTTAGGACTGATAAGGTTAGAATTTTTTTGTTTGTCATTTAAACTCATTGATGGTGATGTGTGTCAGGGCTCTTTATATCACTGAAAGCAATTGCTGATACCTGTGCAAATTAGTTTGGCAGGTGTGTCCAAATAAAGGCAAAACTACTTAAGAAGGCTGTTCCACATTATTAAGCAGCCTACATTTTTTGCCAAAATGGGAAAGAAAAAGGATGTGTCGGCTGCTGAGAAGCAACAAAGTGTGGAGTATTTAGGTCAAGGCATGACTACAATCAACATTGCCAAGACACTTCATTGTGATCATCGCACAATCAAGAAGTATGTAGCTGATTCCCAGCACACACGTGTGCGTGCTGATAAGGAAAAATTGAGGACTCTTTCCAACAGGCAATTGCATAAGGTTTAAAGAGCAGCTGCAAAAATGCCTTGTCATAGCAGCAGACAAGTTTTTGAAGCTGCTGGTGCCTCCAACGTCCCCAGAACAACAAGATGCAGAGTCCTTCAGAGGTTTGCAGCTGTGCGTAGGCCATCCTGTCCACCACCTCTATCCACTGCAACAAGCAGAAATGGCTCAAGTGGGCCAAACGATACATGAAGACTGACTTCCAAACTGTTTTGTTCATTGATGAGTGCCGTGCAACGCTCGATGGTCCAGATGGATGCAGTGGAGGATGAACACCCCATGAAAACACGGCTAAGGCGCCAACAAGGAGGAGGTGGAGTAATGTTTTGGGCTGGAATCATGGGGAGAGAGATTGTAGGCCCCTTTATGATCCCTGAAGGGGTAAAGATGAACTCCATAATCTATGTGGAGTTTCTAAAACAACACTTCCTGCCATGGTTCAAGAGGAAGAACCGTGCTTTCCGCAGCAAGATCATTTTCATGCATGATAATGCACCGTCTCATACTGCAAAAAACACATCTGCATCTCTGGCTGCTATGGGCATAAAAGAGGACAAACTTATGGTGTGGCCACCATCTTCCCCTGACCTCAACCCCATTGAGAACCTCTGGAGCATCATCAAAAGGAGTGTCTATGATGGCGGGAGGCCGTTCACATCTAAGCAACAGCTCTGGGAGGGTATTCTGTCCACATGCAAAACAATTGAAGCAGAAACCATCCAAAAACTTGACAAATTCAATGGACGAGAGAGTTCAGAAGCTTCTTTTGAACAAGGGGTCCTACGTGCAAATGTAACATCACCTAGAATAAAGTTTTCACTTGAAAACGGTTTGATTTCATTTTGTAATAAGCTGATAACGCTTAGAACTTCACAATTGACCATTTTTTTGTTCAAAATAAAAAAAAAAAGGTTGAAAACTCTGCTGTGCATAATAATTTGGAACATGCATTTTGAGTGTTTATTTTTTTTAAAAAGATCCTGTTTTCATAGGCAGTTTTTTCCAAAACATTGCAATTATATTAGAATAGTAGATGACTGGAAAATAACAATGACTGCAATTCAGATAGGCAATTTAGAGAAAATATGAGGAAATATTATTTGCATAATAATTTGGAACACAGTGTAGTATGATTGGCCCGCAGCTCCCTTATACACAGTATGATGGGCCCGCAGCTCCCTTATACACAGTATGATGTGCCCGCAGCTCCCCGTATACACAGTATGATGGACCCGCAGCTCCCTTATACACAGTATGATGGGCCCGCAGCTCCCTTATACACAGTATGATTGGCCTGTAGCTCCCTTATACACAGTATGATGGACCCGCAGCTCCTGTATACACAGTATGATGGACCCGCAGCTCCCTTATACACAGTATGATTGACCTGCAGCTCCCATATACACAGTATGATGGGCCCGCAGCTCCCTTTTACACAGCATGATGGGCCCGCAGCTCCCTTATACACAGTATGATGGGCCCGCAGCTCCCTTATACACAGTATGATGAGCCTGCAGCTCCCTTATACACAGTATGATGGGCCCACAGCTCCCATATACACAGTATGATTGACCTGCAGCTCCCGTATACACAGTATGATGGGCCCACAGTTCCCTTATACACAGTATGATGGGCCCGTAGCTCCCGTATACACAATATGATGCACCCGCAGCTCCCTTATACACAGTATGATGGACTTGCAGCTCCCGTATACACAGTATGATGGACTCACAGCTCCCTGTCATGATTTGGATACCCCGGTCATTTACTCATCCTCCGGCGTATTCACTATTTTGTGGCACTGCTGTTGTGCCGCTGCTCAAACTTGTGAGCGCAGCTTCTGACAGGCCAGAAGTTAGAAACTATGTCACAAGCGCTCAGTGTAAGACTATGAGGCCATGTGCACTTGTTGCGGATTCGTGTGCAGATTTACCGCGGATTTCCTGCATTTTTTGTGCAGATTTCACCTGCAGTTTTACACCTGCGGAATCCTATACAGGAGCAGGTGTAAAACGCTGCGGAATCCGCAAAAATAATTGACATGCTGCGGAAAATACAATGCAGCGTTTCCGCACCATGGGCACTGTGGATTTGGTTTTCCATAGGTTTACATGGCACTGTAAACCAGATGGAAAACAGCTGTGAATCCATAGTGGATAATCCGCACCGTGTGCACATAGCCTGAGAGTGAGAAAGAGGCCAGAACGAGGCTCCCATAGACTCACATTGATTAGTGACCTAAGCGCTGCTCCATGAAACACTGGAGTCTCGGACAGGCTACAAACTGCAGGAGATGGAGCCGAGCAGAGACAAAAACAGATGAAAATGCCAGAAGGTGAGTATCAGACAGGGGGCAGGGGACGTGGATTTTCAGCTCCGCTTCAGCAGTGAAATAAAAAATGCTGGAGTGGTGCTGTAAATGTGACGCAGCTCTTGGTTACTGTATGCGGGCTCCTTATACTAATACTCATAAAAGACCCAGGTGGTACGTATCAAAGGCCCCCTACCCCCAGTGTCCTGTCTCCCCTCCCCCACAATAACCCCACGTGACCGATTGGACAAGCCGCGACGTCATCTAAGGTCTTTCAAGCGCTCATTCTTAGGAACGGAAGCTGCCGGTTACATCAGTAAGGTCCAGGCTGCGTCGGAGAGGTGAGTATATCAATATTTTTTATTTTTATTCTTTATTTTACACATTAATATCGATCCCGATACCGATTCCCGATATCACAAAAGTATTGGATCTCGGTATTGGAATTCCGATACCGCAAATATCGGCCGATACCCGATACTTGCGGTATCGGAATGCTCAACACTACTCTTAACAGTTGTTGTAGAGATGTGTCTGCTGCTAGAACTCTGTGTGGCATTGACCTGGTCTCTAATCGGAGCTGCTTTTA
This sequence comes from Ranitomeya variabilis, assembly GCF_051348905.1. NCBI lineage: Eukaryota > Metazoa > Chordata > Amphibia > Anura > Dendrobatidae > Ranitomeya > Ranitomeya variabilis. Next base: position 359,635,260 of record NC_135235.1, read on the forward strand.
AACTGCGATTTCTGAGGCTGGTGACTCGGATAAACTCATCCTCAGAAGCAGAGGTGACTCTTGGTCTTCCTTTCCTGGTGCGGTCCTCATGTGAGCCAGTTTGTTTGTAGCGCTTGATGGTTTTTGCCACTGCACTTGGGGACTTTCATTTCTTAAAGTAATGATGGCCACTCATTTTTCTTTAATTAGCTGCTTTTTTCTTGCCATAATACAAATTCTAACAGTCTATTCAGTAGGACTATCAGCTGTGTATCCACCAAACTTCTGCTCAACACAAATGATGGTCCCAACCCCATTTATAAGGCAAGAAATCCCACTTATTAAACCTGACAGGGCACACCTGTGAAGTGAAAACCAATTCCGGTGTCTACCTCTTGAAGCTCATCAAAAGAATGCCAAGAGTGTGCAAAGCAGTCAGCAAAGCAAAAGGTGACTACTTTGAAGAACCTAGAATATAAGACATACAGTTAGGTCCATATATATTTGGACAGAGACAACATTTTTCTAATTTTGGTTATAGACATTACCACAATGAATTTTAAACAAAACAATTCAGATGCAGTTGAAGTTCAGACTTTCAGCTTTCATTTGAGGGTATCCACATTAAAATTGGATGAAGGGTTTAAGAGTTTCAGCTCCTTAACATGTGTCACCCTGTTTTTAAAGGGACCAAAAGTAATTGGACAATTGACTCCAAGGCTATTTCATGAACAGGTGTGGGCAATCCCTTCGTTATGTCATTCTCAATTAAGCAGATAAAAGTCCTGGAGTTGATTTGAGGTGTGGTGCTTGCATTTGGAAGGTTTAGCTGTGAAGTAAACATGCGGTCAAAGGAGCTCTCCATGCAAGTGAAACAAGCCATCCTTAAGCTGCGAAAACAGAAAAAAACAAGCCGAGATATTGCTACAATATTAGGAGTGGCAAAATCTACAGTTTGGTACATCCTGAGAAAGAAAGAAAGCACTTGTGAACTCATCAATGCAAAAAGACCTGGGCGCCCACGGAAGACAACAGTGGTGGATGATCGCAGAATAATCTCCATGGTGAAGAGAAACCCCTTCACAACAGCCAACCAAGTGAACAACACCCTCCAGGAGGTCGGCGTATCAATATCTAAATCTACCATAAAGAGAAGACTGCATGAAAGTAAATACAGAGGGTTCACTGCACGGTGCAAGCCACTCATAAACATCAAGAATAAAAAGGCTAGACTGGACTTTGCTATAAAACATCTAAAAAAGCCAGCACAGTTCTGGAAGAACATTCTTTGGACAGATGAAACCAAGATCAACCTCTACCAGAATGATGGAAAGAGAAAAGTATGGCGAAGGCTTGGTACAGCTCATGAATGATCCAAAGCATACCACATCATCTGTAAAACACGGCGGAGGCAGTGTGATGGCTTGGGCATGCATGGCTGCCAGTGGCACTGGGTCACTAGTGTTTATTGATGATGTGACACAGGACAGAAGCAGCCAAATGAATTCTGAGGTATTCAGAGCCATACTGTGTGCTCAGATCCAGCCAAATGCAGCCAAACTGATTGGTCGTCGTTTCATCCTACAGATAGACAATGACCCAAAACATGAAGCCAAAGCAACCCAGGAGTTTATTAAATCAAAGAAGTGGAATATTCTCGAATGGCCAAGTCAGTCACCTGATCTCAACCCAATTGAGCATGCATTTCACTTGTTAAAGACTAAACTTCAGACAGAAAGGCCCACAAACAAACAGCAACTGAAAACCACCGCAGTGAAGGCCTGGCAGAGCATCAAAAAGGTGGAAACACAGCGTCTGGTGATGTCCATGAGTTCAAGACTTCAGGCAGTCATTGCCAGCCAAGGGTTTTCAACCAAGTACTAAAAATGAACATTTTATTTAAAATTATTGAATCTGTCCAATTACTTTTGGTCCTTTTAAAAACAGGGTGGCACATATTAAGGAGCTGAAACTCCTAAACCCTTCATCCGATTTTAATGTGGATACCCTCAAATGAAAGCTGAAAGTCTGAACTTCAACTGCATCTGAATTGTTTTGTTTAAAATTCATTGTGGTATTGTCTATAACCAAAATTAGAAAAATGTTGTCTCTGTCCAAGTATATATGGACCTAACTGTATTTTCAGTCGTTGCACACTTTTATGTTAAGTATATAATTCCATATGTGTTAATTCATAGCCATGAAAATACAGAGAAATCTTTAAATGAGAAGGTGTGTCCAAACTTTTGGTCTGTACTGTATATATATATATATATATATATATATATATATATATATATATACATGAAATCGTGAAAAAACTCCCTAAAAAATGTCATACACTATAGTGCATGCTATTATGACAAATATTAAATAAATCATGTCAACATTTGCAACAGTGCAAAAAAAAGTGCTATTGCCACAATTTCACAAAGTGTAAACCAAATCGCAAAGTGCAATAGTGCTAAGAATAACATACACAATAAGTGTATCCCAATTAGGAGTCACTTATATCAGGCACCACCAAAAACTACATAAAGTGCCGTAGTGCTAAGATAATCAAATATGCTTACACCTAGCACGCAAGTATTATCAAATATATGCAGGGCTCCTCATACCCAATGCGCTCCTGATCCCTACGCGCGTTTCGGCGTTTTGCCTTCTTCCGGGGGGCGTATACAATCTAACACAGGGCGTACATATTTAAACAATCATTGACCAATCAAATGCCAGACATTGCACGCCGGGTGATGTGATGCGGCACATGCGCAGCCGCCCAACCACCAATCGCATGCACCCGGCATCACCCCAACAACGCACAAGGTCTGCAACCCCGCCCACGTGATCACGTGACCGGGGAACGGCCAAGAGCACGCTGCCGAGGAAACAGACGCCAGAATGAATGCAGTCAGCAGCAGGGAAGACCGCACAAGTGCACCATCTCCCGCATGCAAGTCTGGCACAAATCACAGAGAAAGAGAACCTCAATTTAGAATTTATGCATACCATCACCTATATAGAGGTAATTATAGTGAGTGGCGCAACATAAGAGATATATGAAACCTAATAATGAAATGAACTAAATAAAATATTGCATATTATTAACAAAAGTGAATAAAAAGTGATATTATTATATTTATAATTATCATATTAATTTTATTGCACAAATCTTTTGGGAGGATTTCATCTTTAAGAGGGCTACATAAAAAGTGTCGGTGATGCCTAGTCACAGAGGAATAGCCAAACGGTAGACCACAGGGTTAACCTGTTCTAGAACCTTGAAAGGGCCTATGTAGCAAGGCGCAAACTTAGTGGACTCAACTCGCAGCCTGATGTTATGGGCGGAGAGCCACGCTAAGTTGCCAGGAGCAAAGGTCAGAGCGGGGCGCCGGTGTGCATCGGCAGAAACCCTCATTTTCTCCTTGGAGTCCCGGATGGCATCCTGTGTGCGGTCCCAAATGTCACGTGCCTCCACCGCTCAGTCTTCCACCCTAGAATCGGTGGATGACACGGGCATGGGCACAGGGACACGCGGATGCTGGCCGTAATTAAGGTAAAATGGAGGCTGCCTGGTGGAGTCGGCTACGATGTTGTTCAAAGCAAATTCCACCAAAGGTAACAAAGATGCCCAGTCATCCTGCCTGGTGGAGACAAAATGTCGCAGGTATGTGACCAGAATCTGGTTGTCCCTCTCTAGCAACCCATTCGTCTCGGGATGGTACGCAGAAGAGAGATTCAGCTTAATGCTGAGTAAACAACAGAGCTCTCTCCAAAACCGAGACGAAAACTGGGGACCCAGTCACGGACAATTTTGTCAGGCATGCCATGTAGATGGAAAACATGTTTAATGAACAATGCCGCCAAGGCCCGTGCAGAAGTTAGCCGTGGAAGCGGCACCAAGTGCACCATTTTAGAAAAATGGTCAGTGACTACCCAGATAACGTTGCAGCTATGAGACTTGGGTAAGCCCACCACGAAGTCCATCCCGACAATCTCCCAGGGCCTGTCTGCCACCGGCAGGGGGTAGAGTAGCCCAGCAGGCCGTTGCCGAGGAGACCGATTCTTGGCACAGGAGATGCACGCCTGAATATAGTCTCAAATGTCACGGGCCATATGCGGCCATCAGTATGTCCTCGCCAGAAGCTCAGATGTCCCTTTGATCCCAAAATGTCCACCCACTCTGGATGAGTGAGCCCATGAGAGAACATTCAGTTGCAAATTGGATGGCACAAAAGTCTTGCCCAGCGGGACAGACTCTAGCGACACCGGAGCCACAGTTCTCAGACTCTCAGAGGGAACAATTAGCTGACGCTCTTCCTCCTCCTCCTCTGATACCACGGAGTGGGAGAGAGCATCGGTGAGAATGTTCTTCTCCCCAGATAGGAAATGAAGGGTGAAGTGGAACTGGGAGAAGAACAGGGACTATCTGGCCTGGCGAGAATTCAGCTGCTGGGATGTCTGCAAATATACCAAATTCTTGTGCTCAGTGTAGACTTGACAGGGAAAGCGAGCCCCTTCCAGAAGGTGTCTCCATTCTGAAAAAAAACAACTTCATAACTTGTAACTCCCTGTCCTCGATGGAGTAATTCCTCTCCGCGGGCGTAAAGGTCTTGGAGAAAAAGAAGTAAGGATGCTTCCAACCTTGAGCATCCTTTTGGAAGAAGACTGCTCCTGCACCAACAGATGAGGCATCCACCTCCATTATAAACAGCTTATCTACATTGGGGCATGGTAGAATTGGAGCGCTAGCAAACTGGGATTTAATAGAGAGGAAGGCCTTGGAGACCTCCGACCATAATTTGGGATTTGCTCCCTTCTTGGTGAGGGCAACCAGGGGGAGCTACCAAAGTGGAGAAGTGAGGAACGAACTGGCGATAATAGTTGATGAACCCCATAAAGCACTGCACCACTTTGAGAGAATGGGGTTCCTGCCAGTCCATAACAGCCTGTAGCTTGGCGGGATCCATAGCCAATCCTTGGGCCGAGATGATATAGCCCAGGAAAGGCAAAGACACACTTCTCCAACTTGGCATAGAGGGAGTTTGCCAGTAGGAGGTCGAAGACTTTGCAAACATCTCTCCGGTGGGAGTCTTTATCTGGAGAGTAGATGAGAATACCATCCAGATAGACTACAACCGAGCTGGAGAGCATATCCCGGAAGAAATCGTTCACAAAGTCTTGGAAATCGGCTGGGGCATTATAGAGCCCGAAGGGCATCACCAGGTATTCACAGTGCCCATTCCTGGTGTTAAAAGCCATCTTCCATTCGTCCCCCTCACGGATGCAAATCAGGTTGTAAGCACCAAGCAGATCTAGTTTAGTAAATACCCTTGCTCCCCGAAGCCTATCAAAAAGCTCTGATATCAGGGGCAGTGGGTACTTGTTCTTAACGGTGATGGCGTTAAGACCCCTGTAATCTATGCATGGACGTAATTCTCCATTCTTCTTCTGCACGAAGAACCCCGCTCCTGCAGGTGACACTGACTTCCTAATAAATCCTCTTGCCAGATTCTCCTGGATGTACTGAGATATTACCTCCGTCTCCGGTAGAGATAACGGGTAGACTCAACCCTGGGGAGGCTCAGCACCAGGCAAGAGGTCAATAGGACAGTCATAGGGGTGGTGAGGTGGAAGGGTCTCCGCTGCCCTTTTGGAGAACACGTCCGCATAGAGCCAATATTGCTTGGGGAGAGAGGAAAGATCTGCGGGTACCTCAGTAGTAGCAACCTGAATGCACTCCCTCTGACATCTACCCTCACAAGATTCACTCCATCCCAAAATTCTGCCTGTGGACCACTCTATATGAGGGGAGTGGTACCGTAGTCAAGGTATCCCTAACAGGACCTCATCAATTCAATCAGGAATGATGAGTAAAGAAATAATCTCCTGATGAGATGGCGACAAAGATAGAGTAAATGGGATGGTCTGGTGTGTTATCTGTGAGGGCAGTGTCGACCCATTCACCACTCGTACAGTCACTGGTTTGGCGAGCATCACCTGGGGTATTGCGTGTCGTGGGGAGAAGGCAGATGACATAAAATTGCCCTCGGCTCCGGAATCCACGCAAAGCTATACCGAATGAGGAATGAATGGATGAGCCTATGATAATTGTCCCTTTAAAGGACAGTTTGGAGGAAAACGATGCTGTGTCTAGTGTACCTCCTCCTACAACCACTAGACGCTGACATTTTCCCGACCGCTGGGAACATCTGGAGGCAAGATGTCCTGACTGCCGGCAGACATGACAGACCTTGAGTGCACGAGCGGTCTGGGACTTATATCCCACTCGTGGCTAGGGTTGAGCGAAACGGATCAGTCAATTTCATAAATCGCTGACTTTCGGCAAAGTCGGGTTTCGTGAAACCCGAGCCGATACCAGTGTGGGATCGGCCATGCGTTCGGGGATCTTCGCGCCAAAGTCGCGTTTCATATGACGCGTTCAGTGCCATTTCTCAGCCAATGAGGGTGGACACCGAGTGTGGGCAGCGTGATGACATAGGTCTCGGTCCCCACCATCTTAGAGAAGGGCATTACAGTGATTGGCTTGCTTTCAGTGGCATCACAGGGGCTATAAAGGGGCATGCACGCCGACCGCCATCTTACTTCTGCTGATCGTAGCATAGGAAGAGGTTGCTGCAGCTTCGTCAGAAGCAGGGATATTGTGGGAGGAAATATAAACCCCCAAACCGCTTGTGCTGTAGCAATTTCCACTGTCCAACACCACCTTTTCTTTGCAGGGACAGTGGAGGCTAGATTTCTGTGCTTGCTGTTTGTACGCCGCTTTGCAAACCAACTGCTTTTTTCAAAGCAAAAATCCTGTTGCTTCTTTCTGCACAGTTCTCTTGTTTCTTTGTCCACACTCTTGTGTGCAGCAGTCCTTTTTATTGCTGCCATACTTGTCCTTTGATCATTGTAGGGAGATTGAAATTCTACTACAGCCCTTGTATTTTTTGATATATCTGCCAGCCACTTTCTGCCACTCACACTGAGTAGTGTAATACAGTGGGCCTGATTTTTCTGCTGTCTCCCACACATAAAAAGGGAGATTTATATTGCCACTGAATGCATCTGCGTCAGTCCTGTTTGTGGCATATCTGCCAGCCACTTTCTGCCACTCAAACTGTGTAGTGTAATACTGTGGGCCTGATTTCTTTCTGCATTCTCCCACACATAAAAAGGGAGATTTATATTGCCACTGAGTGCATCTGCTTCAGTCCTGTTTGTGGCATATCTGCCAGCCACTTTCTGCCACTCAAACTGTGTAGTGTAATACAGTGGGCCTGATTTTCCCAGCAGTCTCTCACCCACACCTATAAAGGGAAATTTCTATTGCCACTAAGGGCATCTGCGTCAGTCCTGTTTGTGGCATATCTGCCAGCCACTTTCTGCCACTTATACTGTGTAGTGTAATACAGTGGGCCTGATTTTTCTGCTGTCTCCCACACATAAAAAGGGAGATTTATATTGCCACTGAGTGCATCTGCGTCAGTCTGGTTTGTGACATATCTGTCAGCCACTTTATGACACTGAAACTGTGTAGTGTAATACAGTGGGCCTGATTTTCCCAGCAGTCTCCCACACCTATAAAGGGAAATTTCTATTGCCACTAAGTGCATCTGCGTCAGTCCGGTTTGTGGCATATCTGTCAGCCACTTTCTGACACTAAAACTGTGTAGTGTAATACAGTGGGCCTGATTTTCCCAGCAGTCTCCCACACCTATAAAGGGAAATTTCTATTGCCAGTAAGCGCATCTGCGTCAGTCCGGTTTGTGGCATATCTGTCAGCCACTTTCTGACACTGAAACTGTGTAGTGTAATACAGTGGCCCTGATTATCCCAGCAGTCTCCCACACCTATAAAGGGAGATTTAAATTCACAACAAGTTTACGTACAACTTCTACCTGGTTTTACAGTACCATATGACGGTTCTTAGTTTGGTTACATTTTTCCAAGAATGAGGAAGTCTGGTGAAAGAGGTTGTGGCCGTGGGTGGTCATTGCCAGCTGGTAATGATGGTAGTGGTGGTGGAGCATCAGGTGGTAGTGGGAAAAGCAAAATAGCACCTAAGTCTCGAGTTGTTGAGCCAGCGTCATCGTCTGGCTAAACAAGGCCTCGAACGCTCCCTTTTCTGGGAGTAGGAAAACCGCTTTTAAAGCCGGAGCAGCAGGAAAAAGTTTTGGCTTTCCTTGCTGACTCTGCCTCTAGGTCTTTCGCCTCCTCTTCGGAGAGTGCAAAATTTAAAAGCAGCGCTTCGTCAGTGGATGCTCCCGGTCAGGAACAAGTCGCTTCCTTGTGTCCTTCACCCAGAAAAACAGTGAAGGATGCATCAGGCGACACAACAGGTTACTCCATGGAGCTCTTTACACATACCGTGCCTGGGTTAGAAAGGGAAATTGTTAACAGGCCATTGCCATTACAAGATGAATCGGACATGGAGTGCACAGATGCACAGCCACGGCTAGATTATTATGCTGTTCCATTTACTCAGATCACAACATTGCCCTCGCAGTGTACTGAGCCAGAATCTGACCCTGATGAGATGATGGTGCCCCGTCCCGAACGCTATAGCACCGGCTTACACGGTGACACAGAGGAAGGTGCACAGGACATAGAAGAGGAGGTGATAGATGACCCAGTTGTTGACCCCGATTGGCAGCCATTGGGGGAGCAGGGTGCCGATGGCAGTAGCTCTGAAGCGGAGGAGGAGGAGCCGCAGCAGGCATCAACATCGCAACAGCTTTCATCTGGCAGGCCCGTATCTGGCCAAAAATGTGTGTCAAAACCAAAAAGAGTTGTAGGACAGCGTGGCCATCCGGTTCAAGTAGCACAGTGTGCAATGCCTGAAAAGGTATTCGATAGTAGGAAGAGTGCAGTCTGGCAATTTTTTAACCAAGATCCGAATGATCAGTGCAAAGTGATCTGTAGGAAATGCTCAAGGACCTTTAGCAAAGGTCAGAATGTCAAAAATTTAAATACAACCTGCATGCGTAGACATTTAACCACCATGCACTTGCAAGCCTGGACTAACTACCAAACATCCCATAACGTTGTTGCACCCGTTCACAATGAAGCTAGACAGCAATGCTACATTCCTTCCTTCACTGTAAGCCCACCATTTACGACACCACCTGCAGCAAATGTGGAGGTATCGTCTCAAGGCCAAGGCAGTCAGGGAATCACCAGGTTCTTGGTAGGAAACACTGTATGTAGGCCAACAGCAAGAATACCATCACCAACCCTCTCTCAGTCTGCCATGTCCACCACCACCCCCGCTAGTTCCACCATATGCAGCTCTCCAGTCCAGCTCACCCTACAAGAGACTCTCATTAGGAAAAGGAAGTACTCGTCCTCTCATCCACGTACACAGGGTTTGAACGCCCACATTGCTAGACTAATCTCGTTAGAGATGATGCCCTACCGGTTGGTTGAAAGAGAAGCTTTCAAAGCCCTGATGGCCTACGCAGTACCACGCTATGACCTACCCAGTCGACAAATCTTTGCGAGAAAAGCCATCCCTGCCCTCCACCAGCATGTCAAAGACCGCATTGTCCATGCACTCAGGCAATCTGTCAGTAGAAAGGTGCACCTCACAACAGATGCATGGATCAGTAGGCATGGCCAGGGATGTTACGTGTCCATCACGGCACACTGGGTTAATGTGGTGGATGCAGGGTCCACAGGGGACAGCCATATTGGGACAGTTATGCCTAGCTCACGGTCTAGGAAACAGTTGGCTGTAGGCGTTCGCCACCCCTCCTCCTCCTCCTCCTCCAGAAGCGAAAGCTCATCCACAGAGCGCAGCCACACGACCACTCCATCTGCAGCTGCCAATGTTGCACATGAGGTGTCCCATTATGGAACAGCTAGTGGTAAGCGTCAGCAGGCTGTGTTGGAAATGAAGTGTTTGGGCGACAACAGACACACCGCGGAAGTTCTGTCCGAGTTCTTGCAGCAAGAAACTCAGTCATGGCTGGGCAGTGTACATCTTGAGGCAGGCAAGGTAGTCAGTGACAACGGAAGGAATTTTATGGCTGCCATAGCCCTTTCACAACTGAAACACATTCCTTGCCTGGCTCACACCTTGAACCTGGTGGTGCAGTGCTTCCTGAAAAGTTATCCGGGGTTACCCGCCCTGCTCCTGAAGGTGCGAAGACTTTGCTCGCACATCCGCCGTTCGCCCGTACACTTCAGCCGTATGCAGAACCATCAGTGATCTTTGAAGCTTCCCCAGCACCGCCTAATAATTGACATAAGTCTGCGCCACTCCTTGCAATCGTCCTCCGCTGACCAAACCAATGCTGCCTGTGTACCCCTGTAACCTATTTTAAACTGCATAGAGCCAACTTTTTATTTTAGACCTAGTAAGTCTGTCTGCGGTCCCTCCTTGCAATCGTCCTCCGCTGACCAAACCAATGCTGCCTGTGTACCCCTGTAACCTATTTTAAACTGCATAGAGCCTACTTTTTTATTTTAGGCCTAGTATGTCTGCGCCACTCCTTCCAATTGTCCTCCGCTGACCACACCAATGCTGCCTGTGTACCCCTGTAACCTTTTTTAAACTGCATTGAGCCAACTTTTTTGGTTAAGGCCTACTACCTGTGTCTGTCTGCGCCACTCAATACAGCTGTCCTCCTCTGAAAAAAGCTGAGCTTCAATTGTCAGGTTTTCAGCCTAAAGGAATTTGAAAACTGCATTGGGGCTACTAGTTTGGTTGGACCTACTAACGGTGTCTGCCGCTCCTTGGTGTTCTCCTGGTTTTTTATCCTGAGCTTCTATCTTCAGGCTTTCGGCCTGTATTTAGAATATTAACCCCTTTCTGACATCTGACGCACTATCCCGTCGAGGTGGGGTGGGCCTGTATGACCACCGACGGGATAGTACGTCATCACCGATCAGCGGCGCTCACGGGGGGAGCGCGGCCGATCGCGGCCGGGTGTCAGCTGCATATCGCAGCTGACATCCGGCACTATGTGCCAGGAGCGGTCACGGACCGCCCCTGGCACATTAACCCCCGGCACACCGCGATCAAACATGATCGCGTTGTACCGGCGGTATAGGGAAGCATCGCGCAGGGAGGGGGCTCCCTGCGGGCTTCCCTGAGACCCCCGGAGCAACGCGATGTGATCGCGTTGCTCCGAGGGTCTCCTACCTCCCTCCTCGCCGCAGGTCCCGGATCCAAGATGGCCGCGGCATCCGGGTCCTGCAGGGAGGGAGGTGGCTTACCGAGTGTCTGCTCAGAGCAGACACTTGGTAAGCCTGCAGCCCTGCACAGCAGATCGTCGATCTGACAGAGTGCTGTGCACACTGCCAGATCAATGATCTGTGATGTCCCCCCCTGGGACAAAGTAAAAAAGTTAAAAAAAAATTCCCCACATGTGTGTAAAAAAAAAATAAAAAAAATATCCTAAATAAAGAAAAAAAAAAAAATATTATTCCTATAAATACATTTCTTTAGCTAAATAAATTATAAAAAAAAACAATAAAAGTACATATATTTAGTATCGCCGCGTCCGTAACGACCCAACCTATAAAACTGCCCCACTAGTTAACCCCTTCAGTAAACACCGTAAGAAAAAAAAAAAAAAAACAAGGCAAAAAACAACGCTTTATTATCATACCGCCGAACAAAAAGTGGAATAACACGCGATCAAAAAGACTGATATAAATAACCATGGTACCGCTGAAAACGTCATCTTGTCCCGCAAAAAACGAGCTGCCATACAGCATCATCAGCAAAAAAATAAAAAAGTTATAGTCCTGAGAATAAAGCGATACCAAAATAATTATTTTTTCTATAAAATAGCTTTTATCGTATAAAAGCGCCAAAACATTAAAAAAATGATATAAATGAGATATCGCTGTAATCGTACTGACCCGATGAATAAAACTGCTTTATCAATTTTACCAAACGCGGAACGGTATAAACGCCTCCCCCAAAAGAAATTCATGAATAGCTGTTTTTTGATCACTCTGCCTCACAAAAATCGGAATAAAAAGCGATCAAAAAATGTCACGTGTCCGAAAATGGTACCAATAAAAACGTCAACTCGTCCCGCAAAAAACAGGATCTCACATGACTCTGTGGACTTAAATATGGAAAAATTACAGCTCTCAAAATGTGGTAACGCAAAAAATATTTTTTGCAATGAAAAGCGTATTTCAGTGTGTGACAGCTGCCAATCATAAAAATCCGCTAAATAACCCGCTATAAAAGTAAATCAAGCCCCCCTTCATCACCCCCTTAGTTAGGGAAAAATAAAAAAATAAAAAAATGTATTTATTTCCATTTTCCCATTAGGGTTAGGGTTAGGGCTAAAGTTAGGACTAGAGTTAGGGCTAGGGTTAGGGTTAGGGCAAGGGTTAGGGCTAGGGTTAGGGTTAGGGCTAGGGTTGGGGCTAGGGTTAGGGCTAGGGTTAGGGCTAGGGTTGGGGCTAGGGTTGGGGCTAGGGTTAGGGTTAGGGCTAGGGTTAGGGCTAGGGTTGGGGCTAGGGTTGGGGCTAGGGTTAGGGCTAGGGTTAGGGCTAGTGTTACGGCTAGTGTTAGGGCTAGTGATAGGGCTAGGGTTATTGCTAGGGTTAGGGCTAGGGTTAGGGCTAGGGTTGGGGCTAGGGTTGGGGCTACAGTTAGGGTTGGGGCTAAAGATAGGGTTAGGGTTTGGATTACATTTACGGTTGGGAATAGGGTTGGGTGTGTCTGGGTTAGAGGAGTGGTTAGGGTTACTGTTGGGATTAGGGTAAGGGGTGTGTTTGGATTAGGGTTTCAGTTATAATTGGGGGTTTCCACTGTTTAGGCACATCAGGGGCTCTCCAAACGGGACATGGCATCCAATCTGAATTCCAGACAATTCTGCGTTGAAAAAGGAAAACAGTGCTCCTTCCCTTCAGAGCTCTCCCGTGTGCCCAAACAGAGGTTTACCCCAACATATGGGGTATCAGCGTACTCAGGACAAATTGGACATCATCTTTTGGGGTCCAATTTATCCTGCTAGCCTTGGGAAAATACAAAACTGGGGGCCAAAAAATAAGTTTTGTGGGAAAAAAAAAGATGTTTTATTTTCACGGCTCTGCGTTGTAAACTGTAGTGAAACACTTGGGGGTTCAAAGTTCTCACAACACATCTAGATAAGTTCCTTGGGGGGTCTAGTTTCCGATATGGGGTCACTTGTGGGGGGTTTGTACTGTTTGGGTACATCAGGGGCTCTGCAAATGCAACGTGACGCCTGCAGACCAATCCATTTAAGTCTGCATTCCAAATGGCGCTCCTTCCCTTCCGAGCTCTGTCATGCGCCCAAACAGTGGTTTCCCCCCACATATGGGGTATCAGCGTACTCAGAACAAATTGAACAACAACTTTTGGGGTCCAATTTATCCTGATACCCTTGTGAAAATACAAAACTGGGGGCTAAAAAATCATTTTTGTGAAAAAAAATCATTTTTATTTTCACGGCTCTGCGTTATAAACTGTAGTGAAACACTTGGGGGTTCAAAGTTCTCACAACACATCTAGATAAGTTCCTTGGGGGGTCTAGTTTCCGATATGGGGTCACTTGTGGGGGGTTTGTACTGTTTGGGTACATCAGGGGCTCTGCAAATGCAACGTGACGCCTGCAGACCAATCCATTTAAGTCTGCATTCCAAATGGCGCTCCTTCCCTTCCGAGCTCTGTCATGAGCCCAAACAGTGGTTCCCCCCCACATATGGGGTATCAGCGTACTCAGGACAAATTGAACAACAACTTTTGCGGTCCAATTTATCCTGATACCCTTGTGAAAATACAAAACTGGGGGCTAAAAAAATCATTTTTGTGAAAAAAAAAAAAGAATTTTTATTTTCACGGCTCTGCGTTATAAACTGTAGTGAAACACTTGGGGGTTCAAAGCTATCAAAACACATCTAGATAAGTTCCTTAGTGTGTCTACTTTCCAAAATGGTGTCACTTGTGGGGGTTTTTAATGTTTAGGCACATCAGGGGCTCTCCAAACACAACATGGCATCCCATCTTAATTCCAGTCAATTTTGCATTGAAAAGTAAAATAGCGCTCCTTCCCTTCCGAGCTCTGCTATGCGCCCAAACAGTGATTTACCCCCACATATGGGGTATCGTCGTACTCAGGACAAATTGCACAACAACTTTTGTTGTCTAATTTCTTCTCTTACCCTTGGGGAAATGAAAAATTGGGGGTGAAAAGATCATTTTTGTGAAAAAATATGATTTTTTATTTTTACGGCTCTGCATTATAAACTTCTGTGAAGCACTTGTTGGGTCAAAGTGCTCACCACACATCTAGATAAGATCCTTAGGGGGTCTACTTTCCAAAATGGTGTCACTTGTGGGGGGTTTCAATGTTTAGGCACATCAGGGGCTCTCCAAATGCAACATGGCGTCCCATCTCAATTCCAGTCAATTTTGCATTGAAAAGTCAAATGGCGCTCCTTCCCTTCCGAGCTCTGCCCTGCACCCAAAGAATGGTTTACACCCACATATTGGGTATCAGCGTACTCAGAACAAATTGCAGAACAATTTTTGGGGTCCAATTTCTTCTCTTACCCTTGGGAAAATAAAAAATTGGGGCGAAAAGGTCATTTTTGTGAAAAAATATGATTTTTTATTTTTACGGCTCTGCATTATAAACTTCTGTGAAGCACTTGTTGGGTCAAAGTGCTCACCACACATCTAGATAAGATCCTTAGGGGGTCTACTTTCCAAAATGGTGTCACTTGTGGGGGGTTTCAACGTTTAGGCACATCAGGGGCTCTCCAAATGCAACATGGCGTCCCATCTCAATTCCAGTCAATTTTGCATTGAAAAGTCAAATGGCGCTCCTTTCCTTCCGAGCTCTGCCATGCGCCCAAACAGTGGTTTACCCCCACATATGGGGCATCAGCGTACTCAGGACAAATTGTACAACAAATTTTGGGGTCTATTTTCTCCTGCTACCCTTGGTAAAATAAAACAAATTGGAGCTGAAATAAATTTTGTGTGAAAAAAAGTTAAATGTTTATTTTTATTTAAACATTCCAAAAATTCCTGTGAAACACCTGAAGGGTTAATAAACTTCTTGAAAGTGGTTTTGAGTACCTTGAGGGGTGCAGTTTTTAGAATGGTGTCACACTTGGGTATTTTCTATCATATAGACCCCTCAAAATGACTTCAAATGAGATGTGGTCCCTACAAAAAAATGGTGTTGTAAAAATGAGAAATTGCTGGTCAAATTTTAACCCTTATAACTCCGTCACAAAAAAAATTTTGGTTCCAAAATTGTGCTGATGTAAAGTAGACATGTGGGAAATGTTACTTATTAAGTATTTTGCATGACATATGTCTGTGATTTAAGGGCATAAAAATTCAAAGTTGGAAAATTGCGAAATTTTCAAAATTTTCGCCAAATATTCGTTTTTTTCACAAATAAATGCAAGTTATATCGAAGAAATTTTACCACTATTATGAAGTACAATATGTCATGAGAAAACAATGTCAGAATTGCCAAGATCCGTTGAAGCGTTCCAGAGTTATAACCTCATAAAGGGACAGTGGCCAGAATTGTAAAAATTGGCCCGGTCATTAACGTGCAAACCACCCTTGGGGGTGAAGGGGTTAAACTGCATTTAGGCTACTAGTTTGGTTGGGCCCTACTAACGGTGTCTGCCGCTCCTTGGTGTTGTCCTCCAAGGAAAAAAGCTGATCTTCAATCTTCAGGCTTTCGGCCTATATCAGATATTAAACTACATTTGGCCTACTAGTTTGGTTGGGCCCTACTAACGGTGTCTGCTGCTCCTTGGCGTTGTCCTCCAAGGAAAAAAGCTGAGCTTCAATCTTCAGGCTTTCGGCCTATATCAGATATTAAACTGTATTTGGCCTACTAGTTTGGTTGGGCCCTACTAACGGTTTCTGCCGCTCCTTGGTGTTCTCCTCCACTGAACAAAGCTGAGCTGCAATCTTCAGGCTTTCAGCCTATATTTACAAATTTTAAACTGCATTTGGCCTACTAGATTGGTTGGGCCCTACTATCGGTGTCTGCCACTCCTTGGTGTTCTCCTCCACTGAACAAAGCAGTGCCGCCTGTAAACTCCTGTTACCAATTTTGAACTTTATTTGGCCCACTTTATAATTTGGGCCTACTAACTGTGTCTGCCTCTCATTACAGTTGCCCTCCACTGAACAAAGCAATGCCGCCTGGTTATTCCTGTTACCAATTTTGAACTGCATTTAGCCCACTTTATTATTTGGGCCTATATCTGTGTTTCCTCCTCATCCTGCCCATTGCCCAGCCAGTGCTACATGAGTCTGCTGGTACATTGACCCAGACCACTACATTCCCCTTGCACTCTACACAGCCAGAATTTGACCCTGCTGAAAGTCAGGTTCCCCTTCCCGCATACTATACTGTTGTGAATTTGGATTTTGGGCTCCCCCGGTGGCCACTGGTGGAATTGAACTGGTGTGCATCATCCCCTCTGTTCACCTGTTTCCATCAGGATGTGGGAGTCGCTATTTAGCCTTGCTCCTCTGTCACTTCCATGCCGGTCAACATTGTAATCAGAAGCCTTTCTGTGCATGTTCCTGCTGCTAGACAACTCCCAGCTAAGTTGGACTTTAGTCCTCGTTTGTTTTTGCATTTTGTTCCAGTTCGCACAGTCTGAAGAAGCCGTAGGGAGGGGAGTGAGAGGCGAGGATATGCACTGCGCACGGGCACGGATCACAGGCCCGCGGTGGGATTACATTAGACGACACTGCGAGGCGGGATCTCGGCCAGCGCACCCGCACAGGAGCAGCCAGCCTGACACCAAATGATGTCAGAAGACGGGCAGCGCAACATGTGTGCATGGCCAAGGGCTAACCTAACAGCGCAGGCTCCGGGACAGATTCAAACAACGCTGAGGAGGCGGCGCACGGCGCCAAGGGGGTAAAAATGATGGCTGTGCTGCGTCACACGACAAAGGAAAGTTCCACCTACCGGACGGTTTTACGCTGTGAGGGGACACATTTCATAACTGTTAGGTTCCGCATGTGCAAGGAGCACCACGAAAAGAGGCACTTTTTCCCTTTGCATCATTACTGCTGCACAAGGTGGCTCCTTCAGTAACAAACGCCTGGGGGGGGGGGGGACAGGTTCCCTTAAATTTAACTTGTTGTGCCTGCGTGGCGGTCGCAGTACACGTTGCCATATACACAGCAGGGGAACAGCTGGCGGTGCTGAACCCCACTAACACATTGGCGAGGTGTTTTGCTCTGTGCGTACAGCACTTCTGGACGGCAACTGGCGGTGTTGGAGCCCAGGGGCAGGTGGAGGAGGAGGAGTTGGAGGAGGTAGGAGGGATTGCCACACACACAGCAGGGGAACAGCTGACGTTACTGAACCCCAATAACAGAGGAGGGACTGTTGACTGTGCGTACAGCACTTCTGGACGGCAACTGGCGGTGTTGGAGCCCAGGGGCAGGTGGAGGAGGAGGAGGTGGAGGAGGTAGGAGGGATTGCCACACACACAGCAGGGGAACAGCTGACGTTACTGAACCCCAATAACAGAGGAGGGACTGTTGACTGTGCGTACAGCACTTCTGGACGGCAACTGGCGGTGTTGGAGCCCAGGGGCAGGTGGAGGAGGAGGAGGTGGAGGAGGTAGGAGGGATTGCCACACACACAGCAGGGGAACAGCTGACGTTACTGAACCCCAATAACAGAGGAGCGACTGTTGACTGTGCGTACAGCACTTCTGGACGGCAACTGGCGGTGTTGGAGCCCAGGGGCAGGTGGAGGAGGAGGAGGTGGAGGAGGTAGGAGGGATTGCCACACACACAGCAGGGGAACAGCTGACGTTACTGAACCCCAATAACAGAGGAGGGACTGTTGACTGTGCGTACAGCACTTCTGGACGGCAACTGGCGGTGTTGGAGCCCAGGGGCAGGTGGAGGAGGAGGAGGTGGAGGAGGTAGGAGGGATTGCCACACACACAGCAGGGGAACAGCTGACGTTACTGAACCCCAATAACAGAGGAGCGACTGTTGACTGTGCGTACAGCACTTCTGGACGGCAACTGGCGGTGTTGGAGCCCAGGGGCAGGTGGAGGAGGAGGAGGTGGAGGAGGTAGGAGGGATTGCCACACACACAGCAGGGGAACAGCTGACGTTACTGAACCCCAATAACAGAGGAGCGACTGTTGACTGTGCGTACAGCACTTCTGGACGGCAACTGGCGGTGTTGGAGCCCAGGGGCAGGTGGAGGAGGAGGAGGTGGAGGAGGTAGGAGGGATTGCCACACACACAGCAGGGGAACAGCTGACGTTACTGAACCCCAATAACAGAGGAGGGACTGTTGACTGTGCGTACAGCACTTCTGGACGGCAACTGGCGGTGTTGGAGCCCAGGGGCAGGTGGAGGAGGAGGAGGTGGAGGAGGTAGGAGGGATTGCCACACACACAGCAGGGGAACAGCTGACGTTACTGAACCCCAATAACAGAGGAGGGACTGTTGACTGTGCGTACAGCACTTCTGGACGGCAACTGGCGGTGTTGGAGCCCAGGGGCAGGTGGAGGAGGAGGAGGTGGAGGAGGTAGGAGGGATTGCCACACACACAGCAGGGGAACAGCTGACGTTACTGAACCCCAATAACAGAGGAGCGACTGTTGACTGTGCGTACAGCACTTCTGGACGGCAACTGGCGGTGTTGGAGCCCAGGGGCAGGTGGAGGAGGAGGAGGTGGAGGAGGTAGGAGGGATTGCCACACACACAGCAGGGGAACAGCTGACGTTACTGAACCCCAATAACAGAGGAGGGACTGTTGACTGTGCGTACAGCACTTCTGGACGGCAACTGGCGGTGTTGGAGCCCAGGGGCAGGTGGAGGAGGAGGAGGTGGAGGAGGTAGGAGGGATTGCCACACACACAGCAGGGGAACAGCTGACGTTACTGAACCCCAATAACAGAGGAGGGACTGTTGACTGTGCATACAGCACTTCTGGACGGCAACTGGCGGTGTTGGAGCCCAGGGACAGGTGGAAAAGCAGAGGAACACAATGTAGGCCGAAGCCTGAGAAAGTCGAAAGGGAACCTTTAACCCCCCCCCAAGGCGTTTGTAGCTGAAAGAGCCAGCTTGTGCAGCACAAAAGATGCAAAAGGAAAAGGTGGCTCTTTTCATCATGCTCCTTGCAAACACAGAACTAAACACTTATAAAATGTGTCCCATGAAGCCGTGAAACCGTCCCGGAGGTGGGACTTTCCTTCGTAATATGACGCAACACAGCACATCATTCCTACCCCCCCGCCGCCGTGCCCCGGCTCCTCAGCGTTGTTTGATTCCGTCCCGGAGCCTGCGCTGTTATGTTATCCCGTGGCCAGGCACACTTAGCGCTGCCCATCTTCTGACATCATTTGGTGTCAGGCTGGCTGCGCCTGTGCGGCCGCGCTGGCCGAGAGCCCGCCTCGCAGTGTCTTCTGATTTAATCCCACTGGGGGCCTGGGATCCATGGCCATGCGCAGTGCATATCCTCGCCTCTCACTCCCCTCCCTACGGCTTCTTAAGACTGTGCGGTGTCACGGCCGTGGCATGCTATTAGGGACCAGCTGACACCGAACAGTCTGAAGAAGCCATAGGGAGATGAGTGAGAGGTGGAGGTTCAGATATGCACTGCGCATGTCCATGGATCCCAGGCCCCCAGTGGGATTAAATCAGAAGACACTGCGAGGCGGGCTCTCGGCCAGCGTGGCCGCACAGGCGCAGCCAGCCTGACACCAAATGATGCCAGAAGACGGGCAGCGCTAAGTGTGCCTGGCCACGGGATAACATAACAGCACAGGCTCCTGGACGGAATCAAACAACGCTGAGGAGCCGGGGCGCGGCGCCGGGGGGGTAGGAATGACGGCTGTGCTGCGTCATATTACGAAGGAAAGTCCCACCTCCGGGACGGTTTTACGGTATCAGTGGACACATTTTATAAGTGTTAAGTTTTGCGTGTGCAAGGAGCAAAACCAAAATAGCTACCTTTTTCCTTGTGCAGCATTACTGCTGCACAAGGTGGCTCTTTCAGTAACAAACGCCTTGGGGGGGGGGGACAGATTCCCTTACATTTCAGTTGTTGTGTCAGCGTGGCGGTCGCATGACACATTGCCGGCTACACAGCTGGGGATCAGCTGACGTTACTGAAACCCAATAACACTGGGTCGTATGTTTTGACTGTGCAGACGGCACTTCTGAGCCTCAACTGGCGGTGTTGGAGCCCAGGAATTTAAGTTCAGGTGGTAGAAAGATGAACACAACAGGAGACCTGGATAACGTATACAGTGACCTAATTATTCAATCAGGAGGAGGAGTGGCAAATTCCTGCGAGATCCAGGCCTTGTTCATTTTCAGGAAAGTAAGCCGGTCAACGTTATCGGAGGATAGTCGCATGCGACGGTCAGTTAGTACACCACCTGCAGCACTAAAGACACGTTCCGATAATACACTGGCCGCAGGGCAAGACAGCACCTCCAATGCATACTGGCTTAGCTCTGGCCATGTATCCAGCTTTGAGACCCAAAACTTGAAAGGGGAAGAGCCGTCTGGGAGTACAGCAAGAGGGCAAGACATGTAGTCTGTCACCATCTGACGGAACCGTTGCCTCCTGCTGACTGGAGCCGTCTGTGATGGTGTAGACTTTTGTGGCGGGCACAGAAAACTGTGCCACAGTTCGGCCATACTGGTCTTGCCTTGGGCAGAGGCACTGCTTCTGCTCCCTCTTTGTGCAGAGCCTCCACCACGGCCTGGACGCACTGAGCTGCTTTGGAATGCACTAGCAGCACTTCTCTCAGTTGGAATGGAGAAGATGATGGAATTGACCAGTGTGTCTTGGTACTCCCGCATTTTTCGCTCCCGGTTCAACGGTGTGATGAGGCTTTCTACGTTGTCCCGGTAGCGAGGATCGAGGAGGGTGAACACCCAATAATCAGACATGTTGAGAATGTGGTCGATGCGGCGGTCGTTTCGCAGGCACTGCAGCATGTAATCCACCATGTGCTGCAGACTGCCAACTGCCCAAGAAACGCTGTCCCCTGCTGGAGGCGTGATCTCTGCCCGCTCGTCATCACCCCACCCTCGCTGTACACACTGAGTACTGGACAATTCGGTAACTCCCTCCTCTGGACGGATGTCTTCCTCCTCCATTGACTCCTCCTCATCCTCCTCACAAAGTGTCCCCTGCCTACGCGTTTGTGAGGAACCACGTGGCGCTGACTGTCCAGAAGATGATGGAAATGGTGAATCCTCATCCTCCACCTCTTCCACAACATCATCCCTTAGCGCTTGCAGTGATTTTTCAAGCAGGCAGATAAGGGGGACAGTCATGCTGACTAGTGCATCATCTGCACTCGCCATCCGCGTGGAATAATCAAAGGGACGCAAAACCTGGCAGACGTCATTCATAGTGGCCCACTCTGTGGTTGTGAAGTCTGTACGGCGCTGACTGCGACTTTTTTGCGCCTGAAGCAGCTGGTACTCCATTATAGCTTGCTGCTGCTCACACAACCGCTCCAACATATGTAACGTGGAATTCCACCTGGTAGGTAGGTCACATATGATGCGATGTTCCGGCAGGCGGTGTCGGCGCTGCAGAGCCGCAATGCGCGCTTTTGCCGTGCTGGAACGCCGCAAGTGAGCACACTCTAGGCGGACCTTGTGCAGCAGTGCATCAAGATCCGGATAGTCCCTCAAAAAGCTCTGCACGACCAAATTGAGCACATGTGCCAGACATGGGATGTGAGTGAGGTTGCCGAGGCCCAGAGCTGCCACCAGATTTCGGCCATTATCACACACTACCATGCCTGGCTGGAGATTCGCTGGCACAAACCACACATCGCTCTCCTGCTTGATGGCATTCCAGAGCTCCTGCGCTGTGTGGCTACGATTCCCCAAAAAAATTAATTTCAAGACGGCCTGTTGACGTTTGGCCACGGCTGTGCTCATGTCGGTCGTAACAGGTACACGTTCATCACGGGTCCATGTGGAGGTGGACTGTGACGGCTCCTGCAGCGATGATTCTGAGGAACTGGTGTAAGAGGAGGAGTCAATGCGTACAGAATGGATTCCTGCAATCCTTGGAGTGGGCAGGACACGTCCTGCGCCACTCGCACGGTCTGTACCCGGCTCAACGACATTAACCCAATGGGCAGTGAGGGAAAGGTATCGCCCCTGTCCATGTTGACTGGTCCACGCATCGGTGGTGAGGTGGACCTTGCTACTGACGGCGTTCAGTAGCGCGTGTTTTATGTGTCCCTCCACATGCTTGTGCAGGGCAGGGACGGCTTGCCTGCTGAAGTAAAAGCGGCTGGGCACATTGTACTGTGGGACTGCCAATGACATCAAGTCACGGAAGCTGTCAGTCTCCACCAGCCTGAATGACAGCATTTCCAGTGACAGAAGTTTGGCAATGCCTGCAGTCAGAGCCTGTGCTCGTGGGTGGTTTGACGAGAAAGGCCGTCTTTTCTCCCATGCCTGTACTACCGATGGCTGTAGACTGGGCTGGGAGTGTGTGGATGACTGGGAAAGTGGCGCTGCGGGTGGAATTACAGCGGGTCTCTGGACAACAGGGACAGAGGTTCTTCCACGGCGATCCTGGGAGGAAGCCGAACCAGCTGCGTGTGAGCTAGAGGAAGAGGCAACACGAGCTGAAGAGGTGGTAGCTGCCGCTGTTGGTTGGCCTACCTCTTCAGTGTGTTTTTCTAACTCCGCCGGGTGCCTGTTGCGCACATGTTTCCACATGTTGGAGGTATTGAGGTTGCTGACATTTCGACCTCTTTTGACTTTTTGATGACACACCTTGCATCTGACATAGCAAATGTCATCTGCAACTGTGTCAAAAAAGGACCAGGCACTGCAAGTCTTGGGAGCGCCCTTTTTTGCTTTGGGAAGAGACATGCTCCTAACGGGTGCCAAAGCGGAGGCTGCAGGATCCGCAGTCTTCACCCTCCCTCTCCCTCTTTGGGCCGTACGGGGAATCTCTTCCTCAGAGCTGCTCCCACCACCTTCCTGTCCCTCACGCCAAGATGGGTCGAGGACCTCATCATCTACACTACCCTCTGCCCCCAACTGCTCCTCCTGGGTAGTCTCAGCAGCAGAGCACGCACCAGTAAGTGGCACCTGAGTGTCATCATCAGCTGATGCGGCCTGCGATGTGGTGACCGGAGCCACTGGCCCACCCGCCTCTTCAGAGGAAGACAGAAAAAGCTGTTGGGCATCACTGCACCCTGCCTCTTCTTCCATTTCTCCAATGCTGCTTGGCTGGCCCCCTGTTTCCAAGCCAAGAGATTCAGAGAACAGAAGTAGAGACGGCTCCTGTCCTGGGCTCTCTGTCTGCCTGGGCAATTTGGCAGGTGGTGAAGAGACAGATGGCTGCTCTCCAGTGCTCTGTGTCTGAGAGGATGTGGCACTAATGGAAGTTGATGCATTAGCTGCCATCCATCCGACAACAGCTTCAATTTGTTCTTCACGCAGCAGCGGTGTACGGCGCTCGGACACAAAGCTTCGCATGAACGACTGTTGCCTGGTGAAAGTGGGTGCTGATGAGTCACCGGTGCCCGCAGCAGGCACAGAGTCCCCACGTCCCCTCCCTGCTCCGCGACGGCTCCCACGCCCACGTGCCTTACTCACTGCCTTCTTCATCTTGGTTGACTGATAAAGATAAGCAGAAAAGTACTAACGGATTTGTGTGCTTATTCCTGAGCAACTCCTCCTAACAGGTATAAGAAACACTAATTATCTAAAGTGTGGACTAGACTTTAATATGAGCTAATGTGGCCTACACAAATGTAAAGTGGTGTAAATGGTGTGTTTGGTGAACTTTATTATTTATTTATTTTTTTGGGGCTGAACTGACAACAGATAGAGCTGCAGTCACACGGAGACCGTGCAGACAGACGTAAACGGCGCTACAAGGCCAAAAAACCTCCCTCTACGTTATCCTATGTAGTGTTTTTCCACAAATTAGCTGGAGACGGGTGGAAAGACACTAATAGGATTTTTTTGAATAAATTAGCAGCAGACTACACTACTTGGAAAAAAAAGAAAATTGATTTGGCGGTATGACGCAGTGAACAACCCTGAGCTGGAGACAACCAGGCTATAGCTGCTCACAGACTACAGGGCGAGCTGCAGTCACACGGAGACCGTGCAGACAGCCGTAAACGGCGCTGCAAGGCCCAAAAACCCTCCTCTACTTTATCCTATGTAGTGTTTTTCCACAAATTAGCTGGAGACGGGTGGAAAGACACTAATAGGATTTTTTTAAATAAATTAGCAGCAGACTACACTACTTGGAAAAAAAAGAAAATTGATTTGGCGGTATGACGCAGTGAACAACCCTGAGCTGGAGACAACCAGGCTATAGCTGCTCACAGACTACAGGGCGAGCTGCAGTCACACGGAGACCGTGCAGACAGCCGTAAACGGCGCTGCAAGGCCCAAAAACCCTCCTCTACTTTATCCTATGTAGTGTTTTTCCACAAATTAGCTGGAGACGGGTGGAAAGACACTAATAGGATTTTTTTAAATAAATTAGCAGCAGACTACACTACTTGGAAAAAAAAGAAAATTGATTTGGCGGTATGACGCAGTGAACAACCCTGAGCTGGAGACAACCAGGCTATAGCTGCTCACAGACTACAGGGCGAGCTGCAGTCACACGGAGACCGTGCAGACAGCCGTAAACGGCGCTGCAAGGCCCAAAAACCCTCCTCTACTTTATCCTATGTAGTGTTTTTCCACAAATTAGCTGGAGACGGGTGGAAAGACACTAATAGGATTTTTTTAAATAAATTAGCAGCAGACTACACTACTTGGAAAAAAAAGAAAATTGATTTGGCGGTATGACGCAGTGAACAACCCTGAGCTGAAGACAACCAGGCTATAGCTGCTCACAGACTACAGGGCGAGCTGCAGTCACACGGAGACCGTGCAGACAGCCGTAAACGGCGCTGCAAGGCCCAAAAACCCTCCTCTACTTTATCCTATGTAGTGTTTTTCCACAAATTAGCTGGAGACGGGTGGAAAGACACTAATAGGATTTTTTTGAATAAATTAGCAGCAGACTACACTACTTGGAAAAAAAAAAAAAAAAAAAAGAGAACAGTACTGTATGAGGCAATGAACCACCCTCCCTGAACTGAATACAACCAGCTATGGATGGCCTATGTGGCTGCACTCAGATTAGAGAGTGGGCTGCACTCACACACACACACACACACAGACCTTGCAGATCGCTGTGAAAACAGCGCTACAAGGCAAAAGCAAGGTGAATAGTAGGTGAACACAGCGGTTGCTAAATTAGCCTTTGGAAAGCACAAAGAAGCAAATCGCTATCTCTAAACTGTCCCTCAGTCAGCAAACAGCGTCCTGTCACTAACTGAATTCACAGCAGAGTGATCGCAAAATGGCGCCAGCGAATTTTAAACTGCATCATGACATCATTTCAGCAGCCAATCACAGCCTTGCCAGTACTTTCATGCCCTCCATGCTAAACAGGATGTGCCCACACTTGGAATCATTCTCATTGGCTGAATTTCTGAATTTTGAATCTTGGAACTTCCGATTCCGGTATCCGATACGCGGCAAGTATCGGAATCCCGGTATCGGAATTCCGATACCGCAAGTATCGGCCGATACCCGATACTTGCGGTATCGGAATGCTCAACACTAGTCATCGGTCATCATTTTGATAATGCGGGGGTCCCATTTTAGGATACGCAAGGCATACTCACCCATGTGGGCCAATGTTCCAGGTGTCAATTCACTGCTTGTGCTGGGTTGAGGAGCACTTTCTTGCAAATCAACATCACTTGTGTCCCGCAAAAACCCTGTACCTGACCTTGCAACGCCACCAGTTTCTATTGCCCCCTGAGAAGCATCCTCCTCAAATAAATATTCATCCCCATTATCCTCCTCCTCTTTGTCCGCCACCTCGTCCAGGAGAGTTCCCTGAGCAGACAATGGCTGACTGTCATCAAGGCTTCCCTCATCCTCGGCTGCAGATGCCTGCTCCTTAATGTGCGTCAAACTTTGCATCAGCAGACGCATTAGTGGGATGCTCATGCTTATGATGGCGTCGTCTGCACTTACCAGCCGTGTGCATTCCACAAAACACTGAAGGACTTGACAGAGGTCTTGTAGCTTCGACTACTGCACACCAGACAACTCCATGTCTGCCATCCAACTGCCTGCCCGTGTATGTGTATCCTCCCACAACTACATTACAGCATGCCTCTGTTCACACAGCCTCTGAAGCATATGCAGTGTGGAGTTCCACCTTGTTGCAACGTCGATTATTAGGCAGTGCTGGGGAAGATTCAGCGATCGCTGATGGTTCAACATACGGCTGGAGTGTACGGGCGACCGGCGGATGTGCAAGCAAAGTCTTCGCACCTTCAGGAGCAGGGCTGGTAACCCCGGATAATTTTTCAGGAAGCACTACACCACCAGGTTCAAGGTGTGATCCAGGCAAGGTATGTGTTTCAGTTCTGAAAGGGCTATGGCAGCCATAAAATTCCTTCCGTTATCACTGACTACCTTGCCTGCCTCAAGATGTACACTGCCCAGTCATGACTGAGCTTCTTGCTGCAAGTACTCAGCCAGAACTTCCACGGTGTGTCTGTTGTCACCCAAACACTTCATTTGCAACACAGCCTGCTGACGCTTACCACTAGCTGTTCGATAATGGATACCTCGTGTGCAACACTGGCAGCTGCCGATGGAGTGGTCATGCGACTGCGCTCTGTGGATGAGCTTTGGCTTCTGGAGGAGTTGGGGGAGGAGGAGGAGGGGTGGCGAACGCCTACAGACAACTGTTTCCTAAACCGTGGGCTAGGCAGAACTGTCCCACTATGGCTGTCCCCTGTGGACCCTGCATCCACCACATTAACTCAGTGCGCCGTGATGGACACGTAACATCCCTGGCCATGCCTACTGGTCCATGCATCTGTTGTGAGGCGCACCTTTCCACTGACTGCCTCAGTGCATGGACAATGCGGTCTTTGACATGCTGGTGGAGGGCTGGGATGGCTGCTCTCGCAAAGAAGTGCCGACTGGGTAGGTCATAGCGTGGTACTAAATAGGCCATCAGGTCTCTGAAAGCTTCGCTTTCAACCAACCGGTAGGGCATCATCTCTAATGCGATTAGTCTAGCTATGAGGCCATTCAATCCCTGTGTACACGGATGAGAGGATGAGTACTTTCTTGTCCTAACGAGAGTCTCTTGTAGGGTGAGCTGGACTGGAGAGCTGCATATGGTGGGACTAGCGGTGGTGGTGGTGGACATTGTGGATTGAGAGAGGGTTGGTGATGGCATTCTTGATGTTGACCTACATACAGTGCTTCCTACCAAAAACCTTGTGATTCCCTGACTGCTTTGGCCTTGCGATGATACCTCCACATTTGCTGCTGGTGCTGAGGGAAGCAATGTAGCGTTGCTGACTACCTTCATTCTGAGCTGGTGCACCAACGGTATGGGACGTTTGGTAGTTAGTCCAGGCTTGCAAGTGCATGCTGGTTAAATGTCTACGCATGCACGTTGTATTAAAATTTTGGGGATTCTTCCCTCTGCTAAAGGTCTTTGAGCATTTCTTACAGATAACTTTGCACTGATCATTCGGATCTTGGTTAAAATATTGCCACACTACACTATTCCTACTATGGAATACCTTTTCAGGCATTGCACGCTGTGCTTCTTTCACCGGATGGCCACGCTGTCCTAAAACTGTTTTTTTTTGGTTGAAAAACGTTTTTGGCCTGAGACGGGCCTGCCAGATGAAAGCTGTTGCGATGTAGATGGCTGCTGCGAATCATCCTCCTCCACTTCTGAGCTACTGTCAGCGGCACCCTCTTCCCCCAATGGCTGCCAATCTGGGTCACCAACTGGGTAATCTATCACCTCCTCTTCAATGTCATGTGCGCCTTTCTCTGTGTCACCGTGTAAGGTGCTATAGCGTTCGGGACCGGGCACCATAGTCTCATCAGGGTCAGATTCTGGCTCAGTACACTGCGAGGGCAATGTAGTGATCTGAGTCAATGGAACAGCATAATAATCTAGCTGTGGCTGTGCATCAGTGCACTCCATGTCTGATTCATCTTGTAATGGGCTGTTAACAATTTCCCTTTCTAACCCAGGCACGGTATGTGTAAAGAGCTCCATGGAGTAACCTGTTGTGTCGCCTGACGCATCCTTGTTGTTTTGGGTGAAGGACACAAAGAAGCGACTTGTTCCTGACCGGGAGCATCCACTGACGACTCGCTGCTTTTAAATTTGAACTTTCTGAAGAGGAGGCGAAAGAGCTAGAGGCTGAGTCAGCAAGGAAAGCCAAAACTTTTTCCTGCTGCTCCGGCTTTAAAAGCGGTATTCCTACTCCCAGATAAGGGAGCCTTCGAGGCCTTGTGTAGCCAGACGATGACGCTGGCTCAACACCTCCAGCCTTAGCTGCTATTTTGCTTTTCCCACTACCACCAGATGCTCCACCACCACCACCATCAGTACCAGCTGGCAACGACCGCCCACGGCCTCTTCCACCAGACTTCCTCATTTTTGGGAAAATCTAACTAAAATAACAACTGTTATATGGTACTGTAAAACTAGGTAGAAGGTGTATCTAAACTTGCTGACAATTCAAATCTCCCTTTTTTTGGGGGGAGACTGCAGCAAAAATCAGGCCCAGTGTATTACACTACACAATGTAAGTGGCAGAACGTGGCTGGCAGATATACGACAAACAGAATTGACGTAGATCCACTTAGTGTCAATTTAAATCTCCCTTTTTTTGGGGGGGAGACTGCAGCAAAACTCAGGCCCAGTGTATAACACAACACAATGTAAGTGGCAGCAAGTGGCTGGCTGATACACGACAAACTAAGAAGACTGAGGTATATCCACTTTGTGAGAATTTCAATCTCACTTTTTTTGGGGGGAGACTGAACCCAAACTCAGCCCCAGTGTATTTTACAATGCAATGTGAGTGGCAGCAAGTGGCTGGCTGATACACCACAAATTAAGAGGACTGAGGTATATATCCACTTTGTGAGAATTTCAATCTCACTTTTTTTTTTTGGACACAGAACCCAAACTCAGGCCCAGTGTATTTTACAACGCAATGTGAGTATCAGCAAGTGGCTGGCTGATACACCACTAATCTCCCTTTTTTGGGGGGGAGACTGCAGCAAAAATCAGGCCCAGTGTATTACACTACACAATGTAAGTGGCAGAACGTGGCTGGCAGATATACGACAAACAGAACTGACGTAGATCCACTTAGTGGCAATTCAAATCTCCCTTTTTTTTGGGGGGGGAGACTGAACCCAAACTCAGGCCCACTGTATTTTACAACACAATGTAAGTGGCAGAACTTGGCTGGCTGATATACGACAAACTAACAGAACTGACGTATATCCACTTTGTGACAATTTGAATCTCCCTTTTTTGAGAGGGGAAACAGCACCACAACTCAGGCCCAGTGTGTAACACAACACAATGTAAGTGGCAGAAAGTGGCTGGAAGATATCTGAAAAAAATCCAAGGACTGTAGTGCAATTTCAATCTCCCTACAATGATCTCAGGACAAGTATGGCAGCAACAAAAATGACTGATGCACACAAAAGTGTGGACAAATAAACAAGATAACTGCAGAAAGGAGCAACAGGATTTTTGCTTTTAAAAAAGCAGTTGGTTTGCACAGCAGCGGTGCAAACAGCAATGCAGCTATCAGGGAGCCTTATAAGGCAGCCTAATAAGCTACAGATCTGATGCACAAAGATATAGCCTCCACTGTCCCTGCAAAAAAAGTGGTGTTGGACAGTGGAAATCGCTACAGCACAAGCGGTTTGGGGGTTAATCTTCCCTCCCTAACTATAGCCCTTCTTCTGACGAAGCTGCAGCAATCTCTCCCTATTATAAGATCGGCAGAAGAAAGATTGCGGTCGGCGTGCACGCCCCTTTATACCCCCTGTGATGCCGCAGAAAGCAAGCCAATCACTGTCATGCCCTTCTCTAAGATAGTGGGGACCGAGACCTATGTCATCACGCTGCCCACACTCTGCGTCCTCCTTCATTGGCTGAGAAATGGCGCTGAACGCGTCATACGAAACGCGACTTTGGTGCAAAGATCGCCGACCGCATGGCCGATCCCACACTGGGATCGGGTCGGGTTTCATAAAACCCGACTTTGCCGAAAGTCGGCGATTTTTGAATTTGTCCGATCCATTTCGCTCAACCCTAGTAACCACTTGATTCCATCTTCAAAACATGATTCATGGCCTGGGGAGTAGGAATGCGTGTGAGCAGGGGAGGACGACGGTCGTTTCGCACTGTGCTTGCACTTCTACGGGTCAGTATCTGATATTGACCCGTAGAAGTGCAAGCACAGCGCGAAACGGCCGTCATCCTCCCCTGCTCACATGCATTCCTACTCCCCCAGCCATGAATCATGTTTTGAAGATGGAATAAAGTGGTTACACGTGAGATCGGTGAGTGCCTTCTTTTCTTTTCCTAAACATTGAAACAAATGGCACCATTTTGGAAAGAAGACCCCCTAAGAAACTTATTGAGATGGGACGCCATGTCGCATTTGGAGAGCAACTGATATGCCTAAACATTGATACCCCCACAAGTGACACCATTTTGGAAAGAAGACCCCATGAGGAGCTTATCTAGATGTGTTGTGAAAACTTTGGACCTCCAAGTGTTTCACTACAGTTTATAACGCAGAGCCGTGAAAATAAAAATTTTGTTTTATCCACAAAAATTATTTTTTAGCCCCCAGTTTTGTATTTTCCCAAAGGTAACAGGAGAAATAGGACCCCAAACGTTGTTGTACAATTTGTCCTGAGTACGCTGATACCCCATATGTGGGGGGGGAACCAACATTTGGGCGCATGGCAGAGCTCGGAAGGGGAGGCGTGCCGTTCGGAATGCAGACTTAGATGGATTGGTCTGCAGGCGTCACGTTGCATTTGCAGAGCCCCTGATGTACCTAAACAGTAGAAAACCCCCAACAAGTGACCCCATATTGGATACTAGCCCCCTCTAGGAACTTATCTAGATGTGTTGTGAAAACTTTGAACCTCCAAGTGTTTCACTACAGTTTATAATGCAGAGCCGTGAAAATAAAAATTCTTTTTTTTCCACAAAAATTATTTTTTAGCCACCAGTTTTGTATTTTCCCAAGGGTAACAGGAGAAATTGGACCCCAAAAGTTGTTGTCCAATTTGTCCTGAGTACTCTGATACCCCATATGTTGGGGTAAACCCCTGGTTGGGCACACGGGAGAGCTTGGAAGGCGCACTGTTTTACTTTTTCAATGCAGAATTGGCTGGAATTGAGATCGGACGCAATGTCACATTTGGAGAGCCCCTGATGTGCCTAAACAGTGGAAACCCCCCAATTCTAACTGCAAAATTAACCCTAACTACACCCCTAACCCTAATCCCAACCCTAATCCTAACTGTAAATGTAATCCAAACCCTATCTTTAGCCCCAACCCTAACCCTAACTTTAGCCCCAACCCTAACCCTAAATTTAGCCCCAACCCTAACCCTAACTTTAGCCCCAACCCTAACTTTAGCCCCAACCCTAACCCTAACTTTAGCCCCAACTCTAACTCTAACCCTAATGGGAAAATGGAAATAAATGCATTTTTTTAAATCTTATTATTTTTCCCTAACTAAGGGGGTGATGATGGGCACTTTGATTTACTTTTATAGGTTTTTTAGCGGATTTTTATGATTGGCAGCTGTCACACACTAAAAGACGCTGCACATTTTGAGAGCTATAATTTTTCCATATTTTGGTCCACAGAGTCATGTGAGGTCTTGTTTTTTGCGGGATGAGTTGCCGTTTTTATTGGTGCCATATTCGGTCATGTGACATTTTTTGATCACTTTTTATTCCAATTTTTCCGAGGTAGAACAAAAACAAGCTATTCATTTATTTCTTTTGGGGGTGCGCTTATACCGTTCCGCGTTTGGTTAAATTGATAAAGCAGTTTTATTCTTCAGGTCAGTATGACTATAGCGATACCTCGTTTATATAATTTTTTTATGCTTTGGCGCTTTTATACGATAAAAACTATTTTATATAAAAAATAATTATTTTTGCATCGCTTTATTCTGAGGTAGTGTTGAGCATTCCGATTCTGCAAATATCGGGTATCGGCCGATATTCGCGGTATCGGAGTTCCGATCCTGAGTTCCGACACTTTTGCAATATCGAATACCGGAATTGGAAGTTCCAATAATGTAATGAGCCAGTTTGATTTAATTCAGCCAATGAGGAATCCTAAGAAGTGTGGGCACATCCTGTTATGCATGTTAGGCATGTAAGTAATGGCATGGCTGTGATTGGCTGCTGAAATGATGTCATGATGCACTATAAAAGCCGCCGCTGCCATTTTGGGTTCACTCTGCTGTGAATTCAGTTAGGGACAGGACGCTGCTGTTCTGATTGAGGGCCAGTTTGAGATAGCGATTTGCTTCATTGTGCTTTACCTAGGCTAATTTAGCATCCGCTGTGTGAGAAGCTTTTTTTTGCCTCGCAGTGCTGTTCACAGCTGTCTGCAAAGTGTCTGTGTGTGAGTGCAGCTCAAGCTGTAGTCTGTTCTGCAGCCACAGCTGGTTGTAGTCCGCTCAGCGTGCGCCACTGCCTCATACTGTTCAATTGTCCTTTTTTGCATTAGTGCAGCTGCACATTTTTCCTGATTTCTCCTATTAGTGTGTTTCCATCCGTATCCAGCCAGATTGCATGCACACAATATATAGGAGTAGATAGAGTTGCCTTTCTGCAGCCTTGTGCCCTGCAGCCCCAGCCAGATTAGTATTAGCGTATTTTTTGGAGCCTCATCTATTGCATTTGTTGGTTACCTTCCTGCATTGTAATAGCTACAAAAAGTTTGTGATACTATCGGTTTTACATCTTTGGGCACATCCAGTGTCTTTTTGTGAAAAAAGCAAAAAGTTAATAAAGTTCATCAAACACACCACTTTACAGTTGTGTAGGCCACATTAGCTCATATTAAAGTCTAGTTCACACTTTAGAAAATTAGTGTTTCTTATACCTGTTAGCAGCTGTTCAGGAATAAGCACACTAAGCCCTTAGTACTTTTCTGCCTATCTTTATCAGTCTACCAAGATGAAGAAGGCAGGGAGTAAGGAACGTGGGCGTGGAGTTTCTGCAGGGAGAGGACGTGGGGATTCTGTGCCTGCTGCGGGCACCAGTGACTCAGCATCCCCCAGTTTTATTAGAGAACAGTCCTTTATGCGCAGCTTTGTAGGAGCTTGCCGTACCCCACTGCTGCGGGACGAACAAATTGAAGCCGTTGTCGGATGAATGGCAGCTAACGCATCGACTTCAATTAGTGCCACATCCTCTCAGGTCCAGAGCACTGAAGAGCACCCATCTGTTTCTTCACCACCTGCCAAATTGCCCAGGCAGTCAGAGATCCCTGGATATGAGCCATCTCTACTTCTTTTCTCTGAATCTCTTGGCTTGGAAAGAGGGTGCCAGAAAAGCAGCATTCGAGAAATTGAAGAAGAGGCAGTATGCTGTAATGCGCAACTGCTTTGTCTCTCTGAATCCGAAGAGGCGGGTGGGCCAGTGCCTACGGTCAGCACACCTCAGTACGCATCTGATGATGAGACTCAGGTGCCACTTTCTGGTGCGTACTGTGCTGCCAAGACTACCCAGGAGAAGCAGTCATTGGAAGAGGGTAGTGTAGATGATGAGGTCCTTGACCCATCATGGCGTGAGGTACAGGAAGGTGGTGGGAGCAGCTCTGAGGAAGAGATTTCCCGAATGGCCCAAAAAGGAGGGAGAGGGAGGTGGCAGACTGGGTTGCCTGTAGCCTCCACTTTGGCTCCCATTAGGAGCATGCCTCTTCCAAAACCCAAACCGGGCGCTCCCAAGACTTGCAGTGCCTGGTCCTTTTTTGACACAGTTGCAGATGACATTTGCTTTGTCAAATGCAAGTTGTGTCATCAGAAAGTCAAAAGAGGGAAAAGTGTCAGCAACCTCATTACCACAAATATGTGGAAACATGTGCGGACCAAGCACATGGTGGAGTTACAAAGACACACTGAAGACCTAGGCCAACCTACAGCGCCACCTACCACCTCTTCAGCTCATGTTGCAGCCTCTTCCTCCAGCTCACACACAGCTGGTTTGGCTTCCTCACAGGATCACCATGGTAGAACCTGTGGCACTGTTGGACAGAGAATGTGTAATTCCACCCACAGCACCACGTTCCCTGTCATCCTCACACACCCAGGCCAGTCTACAGCCATCGGTAGCACAGGCATGGGAGAAAAGGCGCCCATACTCAACAAACCACCCCCGAGCACAGGCTCTGAATGCTGGCATTGCAAAACTACTGTCCCTTGAAATGCTCTCATACAGGCTGGTGGAGACTGACACCTTCCGTAACTTCATGGCATTGGCAGTCCCACAATACAACGTGCCCAGCCGCTTTTATTTCAGCAGGCAAGCAGTCCCTGCCCTGCAAAAGCATGTGGAGGGAAACATTAAACATGCGCTACTAAACGCCGTCAGTAGCAAAGTCCACCTGACAACCGATGCGTGGACCAGTAACCATGGACAGGGACGATGCCTTTCCCTCACTGCCCATTGGATGTTGTGGAGTCGGGTACAGATCTTGAGAGTGGCGCTGTACGTTTTCTGCCAACTACAAGGATTGCAGGAATCCTGTCTATACACATTGACTCCTCCTCATACTCCAGTTGCTCTGAATCAGTGCTGCTGGAGCCGTCACGGTCTACCTCCACCTTGAACCGTGAACGCTTACCTGTTACGACCGATATGAGCACAGCCGCGGCCAAACCTCAACAGGCCGCATTGAAATTAATTTCTTTGGGGAATCGAAGTCACACAGCGCAGGAGCTCCGGAATGCCATCAAGCAGGAGAGCGTCGTGTGGTTTGTGCCAGCGAATCTCCATCCATGCATGGTAGTGTGTGACAATGGCCAAAATCTGGTGGCAGGTCTGGGCCTAGGCAACCTCACTCACATCCCATGTCTGGCACATGTGCTCAACTTGGTCGTGCAGAGTTTTTTGAGGGACTATCCAGATCTTGATGCACTGCTGCACAAGGTCCGCCTTGTGTGCGCTCACTTGCGGCGTTCCAGCATGGCAAGATCATGCATTGCAGCTCTGCAGCGCCGATTCCGCCTTCCGGAACATCGCATCATATGTGACCTACCTACCAAGTGGAATTCATTCTTACATATGTTGGAGCAGTTGTGTGAGCAGCAGTCAGCAGTAATGGAGTACAAGCTTCATCAGCTGCAAACAAGTCGCACTGCGCGCCGTTCACACTTCACCACCACTGAGTGAGCCTCTATGAAGGACATCTGCCACGTTTTGTGCCTTCGATGATTCCACGTGGATGGCAAGTGCAGATGATGCACTAGTCAGCATGACTATCCCCCTTATCTGCCTGCTTGAAAAAACACTGCAAGCGCTAAGGGAGGAGGTTGTGGAAGAGGTGGAGGATGAGGAGTCACAAATGCCATCTGGTTCTGGACAGTCTGCGCAACGTGGTTCCTCACAAAGGCCTAGGCAGGGGACATTTTGTGAGGAGGAGTCAATGGAGGAGGAATACATCTGTCCAGAGGAGGGAGGTACACAATGCTCTAGTACTCAGTATGTAGAGCGAGGGTAGGGTGATGCAGAGCAGGCAGAGATGACGCCTCAAGCAGGGGACAGCGTTTCTTGGCCAGTTGGCAGTCTGCAGCACATGGTTGATTTCATGCTGCAGTGCCTGAGAAATGACCGCCGCATCTCCCACATTCTCAACACGGCTGATTATTGGGTGTACACCCTCCTAGATCCATGCTACCGGGTCAACTTACAAAGCCTCATAAAACCATTGAACTGGGAGCGTAAAATGCGGGAGTACCAAGACACACTGGTGCATTCCATCATGTTCTCCATTCCAACCAAGAGCAGTGCTGCTAGTGCTTTACAAAGCAGCTTAGTGCGTCAAGGCAGTGGACGAAGCTCTACACACAGAGGGAGCAGAAGCAGCGCCTCAGCACAAGGCAAGACCAGTATGGCCCAAATGTGGCAAAGTTTTGTGTCCCCGCCACAAAGGTCTACACCATCACAGACGGCTCCAGTCAGCAGGAGGCAACGTTTCCGTCAGATGGTGACAGACAACATGTCTTGCCCTCTCAGTGCTCTCCCACACGGCTCTTCCCCCTTCAAATTTTGGGTCTCTAAGCTGGATACATGGCCAGAGCTTAGCCAGTATGCATTGGAGGTGCTGGCTTGCCCTGCTGCTAGTGTATTATCGGAATGCGTCTTTAGTGCCGCAGGTAGTGTACTAACAGACCGTCGCATGCTACTATCCTCCGATAACGTTGACCGGCTTACTTTTCTGAAAATGAACAATGTTGTGAAATTGGATTTTGGGCTCCCCCGGTGGCCACTGGTGGAATTGAACTGGTGTGCATCATCCCCTCTGTTCACCTGCTTCCATCAGGATATGGGAGTCGCTATTTAACCTTGCTCCTCTGTCACTTCCATGCCGGTCAACATTGTAATCAGAAGCATTTCTGTGCATGTTCCTGCTGCTAGACAACTCCCAGATAAGTTGGACTTTTGTCCTCGTTTGTTTTTGCATTTTGTTCCAGTTCACAGCTGTAGTTTCGTTTCTGTGTCTGGAAAGCTCTTGTGATCTGAAATTGCCACTCTGATGTTATGAGTTAATACTAGAGTCTTAAAGTAATTTCAGGATGGTATTTTTGATAGGGTTTTCAGCTGACCATGAAAGTGCCCTTTCTGTCTTCCTGCTATCTAGTAAGCGGACCTCAATTTTGCTAAACCTATTTTCATACTACGTTTGTCATTTCATCTAAAATCACCGCCAATATATGTGGGGGCCTCTGTCTGCCTATCGGGGAAATTTCTCTAGAGGTGAGCCAGGACTATATTTTCCTCTGCCAGGATTAGTTAGTCCTCCGGCCGGCGCTGGGCGTCTAGGGATAAAAAACGTAGGCAACGCTACCCGGCTACTGTTAGTTGTGCGGCAGGTTTAGTTCATGGTCAGTTTAGTTTCCATCCTTCCAAGAGCTAGTACTTATGTTTGCTGGGCTATGTTCTCTTGCCATTGAGAACCATAACAGAACAAGGCCTGGATCTCACAGGAATTTATAGTCCTCTTCCAGATTAAATAATTGGTTGGCAACAGTATTCAGGTCTCCTGTTGTGTTCATGTTTCTACCATCTGAACTGTAATCCCTGGGCTCCAACACCACCAGTTGCTGCTCAGAAGTGCCATCTGCACAGTCATCACTTGCTGCCATGTTATTGCGGTTCAGTAACGTCAGCTGATCCCCTGCTGTGTATCCGGCAATTTCTCCTGCTCTGTCCACACTCACACTACAACAGATATTAAACTTGCTCCAATTAGGCCTCTGGCTACACTAAGTTTCTAGTATTGACCCTGGGCTCCAACACTGCCAATTGCAGCTCGGAAGTGCCGTCTGCACAGTCAACACATGCTCCAGTGTTATTGGGGTCCAGTAACGTCAGCTGATGCTCTGCTGTGTGTGCGGCAATTTCTCCTGCTCCCTCCACATTCACACTACTACAGATTTTAAACTTGCTCTAATTATGCTTCTGCCTATACTCTGTTTCTCCTGTAATCCCTGGGCTCCAACACCGCCAGTTGCTGCTCAGAAGTGTCTTTGGCACAGGTACTCCCTCCTGCCCAGCCTGGTTCCAGCACGCCAGCTGTTTCCGGGTAGTGTCAAGGTCACTTTGCCTCCAATACGTTGTCCTGTTGTATTGCGGTCGGATTAACTGACTCTATGGTGCCTGCAGTTTAGGTGCTTCCTATGTGGGCTGTGGGATCTGGCATTCAAGGCTGGTTCCGTAGTGCCAATAGGACAAGCTCCTCCTGTAGGATTGTGGGTTTCGGTAACTGCGGCTGGCTCGCGGCCTTGCTCCTTTTTTTTTTCATGTGGACCTTCTGCTGCCTATCTGAGTTCCAGCACCACTAGCCGGTTCTTTTGAAGTCAATCTTGAATAGGTCCCCCTGGGTTCCAGTACCGTCAGCTGGTTCCAGGCAGAGCCTTTGGCTTAGGGGACTCCTTCTCGGTATCTGAGTTCCACCAACGTCTGGTGGTCCTTGGGAGTGCTTTCTGACATGGGTACCTCCTGCTCAGTAACCGGGATCCAGTACTGTCAGCTGGTCCTCAGTAGTTCCATTGGCTGTTGTACCTTCAGCTACCCATCCAGGTTTCAGCGCCGCCAGCTGGTTCTCAGCAGTGTCTTTGGCACGGGTACTCCCTTCTGCCCAGCCTGGTTCCAGCACACCAACTGTTTCCGGGGAGTGTCAAGGTCACTTTGCCTCCAATACGTTGTCCTGTTGGGTTGCGGTCGAGTTAGCCGACTCTATGGTGCCTGCAGTTTAGGTGCTTCCTATGTGGGCTGCGGATCTGGCAATCAAGGATGGTTCTGTAGTGCCAATAGGACAAGCTCCCCCTGTAGAACTGTGGGTCTCGGTAACTGCGGCTGGCTTGCGGCCTTGCTCCTTTTTTTCATGTGGACCTTTTGCTGCCTATCTGAGTTCCAGCACCATTAGCTGGTTCTTTGGAAGTCAATCTTGAATAGGTCTCCCTGGGTTACAGTACCGTCAGCTGGTTCCAGGCAGAGCCTTTGGCTTAGGTGCCTCCTTCTTGGTATCTGAGTTCCACCAACGTCTGGTGGTCCTTGGTAGTGCTTTCTGGCACGGGTACCTCCTGCTTAGTAACCGGGTTCCAGTACCGTCAGCTGGTCCTCGGTAGTTCCATTGGCTCTTGTACCTTGTGCTACCCATCCGGGTTCCAGTACCATCAGCTGGTTCTCGGCAGTTCCTCAGCCTTCTTGTACCTTCTGCTACATTTCCAAGTTCAAGCTTTTTGAAATGGTTTTTAGTAATCACTCTGGATCTCCCTGACGATGACCCTAAAAACGACGACCCTGAAGACCACCACATAGAAGACGATGATCCCTGAGATGATGACACCGGAGATGACAACCCCGGAGACCGACGACCCTGAAGACCACGCTGAATAAAACAACGACCCCGGAGAGGATGATGAAGGGGAAAGTGTGGGAGAAGTAAAAAACAAGGTGAAGAGCATGGAAGTAGTGAAAAATAAATATCTGCCAAAATATAAAAAAGCTTAACATAGTCAATATCTTTGTAACGCCGAACGTCTTAAAAATAAAATTAATTCCTACTATTCCATTTGATTAGGCTAAGCCTCTATGCCTTTAATGTCTCCTCCACCTCCCCCAATACATTCTACATTATTCTTAGTTGTTTTCCTT
This sequence comes from Ranitomeya variabilis, assembly GCF_051348905.1. NCBI lineage: Eukaryota > Metazoa > Chordata > Amphibia > Anura > Dendrobatidae > Ranitomeya > Ranitomeya variabilis. Next base: position 359,674,568 of record NC_135235.1, read on the forward strand.
CATGTAGAATTAACCTACAAGGAAAGAAAGGGTTTATTTGAATTCCGATATTTGTGTCCCATTGACTTGCATTGGTTTCCGGTATCGGAATCGGCGATACCCAATATTTTTTGGATATCGGCCGATCCAATCCAATCCCGATATTTCCCAATATCAGAAGGTATCGCTCAACACTATTCTGAGGACTATAACTTTTTTCATTGATGACGCTGTATGGCGGCTCATTTTTTGAGGGACAAGATGATGTTTTCAGCGGTACCATGATTATTTATATCTGTCTTTTTGATCGCGTGTTATTCCACTTTTTCTTTGGCGGTATGATAGTAAAGATTTGATCTCAGTGTTCCAGGGGTTAATGTGCCAGGAGCGGTCCATGACTGCTCCTGGCACATTGTGCCGGATGTCAGCTGCGATAGTCAGCTGACACCCAGCCGCGCTCCCCCCGTGAGCATGGCTGATCTCGCTAGACGTACTATTCCGTCCATGGGAAGTAGGGCCCATCCCACATGGACGGAATAGTATGTCCAATGGTAGAAAGGGGTTAAAAATTGTGCTGCTGTAAAGTAGACATGTGGGAAATGTTATTTATTATTTATTTTTGGGACATAACTCTGTGATTTAAGGGCATAAAAAAGTTTTAAATTTGTGAAATTTTCTAAAATGTTGCTAAATTTCTGATATGCTCAGAAATTAACACAAGTTATATTGAACAAAGTTTACCACTATCGTGAAGTAAAATATGTCACGAAAAAATATTCTCAGAATCACTGGGTTGCGTTGAAGAGTACAGAGTTATAACCACATAAATTGACACTGGTCAGAATGGTAAAAGTTGGCCTGGTCACAAAAGTGAAAACAGGCTCTGGCGCAAAGAGTTTAAAAAAGTGAAGCTTTATACTAAAATGGATACAAACATTTTTATTGAATGATTTCATACATCCTATTGTAAATAACTAAACAATTCTTACTCTCCAATGCCAATATATTGTATATTTCGACTTTACAGATTGCCTAGGTATTTCTTAATGCCTGAGTTAAAATGTGAAGTGGAGACATCCTAACCCAGAATTTCTTATCTATATCATTATGCAAAGGAAAAATTAATGTCTTTCATACAGTCTTTGTAAATCCTTTCAAACTCCTCTTCTTGAGCAGGAGTAAAATGATTCTTATGATCTCCAGCAATACCTGCAGAAGGAAAAAAAAATACTTTGTTATTATTTTTATTTGCTGGTATTGATTTGAACTTTCTGCTGCTTTGCATAAGAAGCCTGCCTAGGGCAATAATGTGGGGATTTAGAAACACTAAGGAGTTGAGCTGACAGGACAATAAGAGAAAGATTATTTGGGGTCCTGTTCTTTGCATATTGACCTCTGAATGTCTAGCGACAGTGACTGTTATACATAAGCTGTTGGTCGGCATTCGGTCTCAACAAAGTTAGCATTTTAGTTCTTTTACAACCCCTTGGTTATATGGTGATAACAGATAACTGATCTATTCCAATGTTTCTAAAAAATGTCATTTTGAGAGAGTAGAAAACATAATGTGCATTAATCATGCCATTTACAGATATTAAGGAAGAAAACATGAACAAAATTGTTAAAATTGTAGGGACACATCTCTTGTTCTCTGAACTCTTGTTCTTCATTTAGATCTATTGCCACAGGTGTATTAAATCTATCCTCTGGCCATGCAGTCTGCCTTTTCTGACATTTCCGAAGAAGATTGGATTGAACTAAATAGATCACCGAAATCATGGATCATCATGGAGCACTGTAACAGGACGACACGGTACAAGTGGTCAGTTTGTGAAATTTGTTTGTTTCTTGATTCTTAAAAATTAACTGAGTGGTATTATTTGAAATTGAAAGTGTTTAGAGACCACAGCAACAACATAACAGACCAGTTAAAGTTGCAGAATGGGGTTGCCGATTGCTGGTTGCTCGAAGTGAGGATATGGCCAAAGTTGTGCTATCAGAAATTAGAAAAGTGCCAGACATCATCTCATTACAGCCCTTATGAGTGACTACAAGACTGAACAGACTGCTAGAAAATATTGCTTTCTGTGGTGCCTGAGTATAGTACACGGACACATTGTGCTGTCAGCACTAATTACTCAGTTGTTTTTGCATAGTAAGGAATCATTTTGATAGGGAATGCACTTTTCTCTAGTTCTCTCAGCTGACTTATTTTAATAACTAGTTAGGAAAAATTAAAGTGAACCCTCAGATGCCACCTTGGAGCGAGTAACGTTCATCTCGAAACTTATTTCCTCGTTTAGGTGAAATTTACTCTTAAATACATTATAAGATGCTATTATGTTCTTATCTTCAAATATATTCTTATTATATGCCTTACCTTTTCTGTGAAATGCTCCATGTTCTTTGTTGAAAATCGCATTAGGCACTGCAGAATAGTTGGACATTGGGTTGTTTTTCATTGCTTGAAAAGAAGAATGTTCTACTACTGAGTCTATGGCTGCGTCATCCAGTTCTTTTCCAAGGAATTTAATTATTTTAATAACATTGCTCCTCAAATCCTAGAGCAAAATGCAAATGTTAATAAGCAAGTTTTAATAATAAAGAACAAATTAACTAAACTCAGATTCATATACTTAACCTACATGAATATTAAGGTAAAAAAATAAATATATATACAGTGGGGAAAAAATACCATATTTTGTGGATTATAAGAAGCATCAGTTAATAAGACCCACAACAAATTTTGGAGAGGAAAATAGGAAAAAATTTTTTTAATAAAATGGTGCAGGCTATAATCTGCTTTTGCAGTAGCTTACCTGGGAGGCAGCGGTGCTGGAGACGGATCTCAGGTGGAAGAGTTGCTTCTGGCAGGGGCAGGAAATGCTGCCGACTCCAGGTTTGTAATGTGGGGTGTTCGGCAGCAGCATAAGTTGAGCCATGGCTGCGTGCCCCAGGCTTGTTGAACGAGGTGTTCAGTGGTGTGGGGGCTCCACTGAGATTTGGTGACAACCCGGAGCCCCGCATTTTTCATACTTTCTAATGCAATGTACTCCGGTAAAATGGCCTCCAAAAGGTGGAGATGTGCAATTGAGATCTTGGGAGATTTAATCTTGGTGCCGAGATCCCAATTTTCTCATGTGTCACCTCCGGCGGCAGTCTTCCCGGAGTCCACCACATAGAAGAGTATGTAAAGTGAGGGGCTCCGAGCTTTCACAAAATGTCGGCGAAACCTGTTGTGAATTTGCTTTTTGCTCCCTCTAGTGGTTACTAGTTTTTTGACTCTGGTTTTTTCTGTCATTCCTTTTATCCGCACCTGGGTCGTTAGTTAGGGGTGTTGCTATATAAGCTCCCCGGACCTTCAGTTCAATGCCTGGCAACGTAGTTATCAGAGCTAGTCTGCTGTGCTCTTGTCTACTGATCCTGGTTCCAGTTATATCAGCTAAGTCTGCCTTTTGCTTTTTGCTATTTGTTTTGGTTTTGTATTTTTGTCCAGCTTGTTCCAAATCTGTATCCTGACCTTTGCTGGAAGCTCTAGGGGGCTGGTGTTCTCCCCCCGGACCGTTAGACGGTTCGGGGGTTCTTGAATTTCCAGTGTGGATTTTGATAGGGTTTTTGTTGACCATATAAGTTACCTTTCTTTATTCTGCTATCAGTAAGCGGGCCTCTCTGTGCTAAACCTGGTTCATTTCTGTGTTTGTCATTTCCTCTTACCTCACCGTTATTATTTGTGGGGGGCTTCTATCCAGCTTTGGGGTCCCCTTCTCTGGAGGCAAGAAAGGTCTTTTGTTTTCCTCTACTAGGGGTAGCTAGATTCTCCGGCTGGAGCGTGTCATCTAGAATCAACGTAGGAATGATCCCCGGCTACTTCTAGTGTTGGCGTTAGGAGTAGATATATGGTCAACCCAGTTACCACTGCCCTATGAGCTGGATTTTTGTATTCTGCAGACTTCCACGTACCTCTGAGACCCTCGCCACTGGGGTCATAACAGTTTGCCAGGCCAGTATTAAATGTTTAATGCATTGCAGAAGAGGGATTATAAGAAAGAAGATTCTGAGTTTTTTTTTTTTTTTTCTTCTTCCCCTTTACCTCAGAGTGGCTATGCTTGCTGCAGACATGAATGTCCAGACCTTGATTACAAGTGTGGACCAGCTGGCTACTCGTGTGCAGGGCATACAAGACTATGTTATCAGAAATCCTAGGTCAGAACCTAAAATACCGATTCCTGAACTGTTTTCCGGAGACAGGTTTAAGTTTAGGAATTTCATGAATAATTGTAAATTGTTTTTGTCCCTGAGACCCTGTTCATCTGGAGACTCTGCTCAGCAAGTAAAAATTGTTATTTCGTTCTTACGGGGCGACCCTCAGGATTGGGCTTTTTCGCTGGCGCCAGGAGATCCGGCATTGGCTGATATTGATGCGTTTTTTCTGGCGCTCGGTTTACTTTATGAGGAACCCAATCTTGAGATTCAGGCAGAAAAGGCCTTGCTGGCTATGTCTCAGGGGCAGGACGAGGCTGAAGTGTATTGCCAAAAATTTCGGAAATGGTCCGTGCTGACACATTGGAACGAGTGTGCACTGGCCGCTAATTTTAGAAATGGCCTTTCTGAAGCCATTAAGAATGTTATGGTGGGTTTTCCCATTCCCACAGGTCTGAATGATACTATGGCACTGGCTATTCAAATTGACCGGCGGTTGCGGGAGCGCAAAACCGCAAATTCCCTCATGGTGTTGTCTGAACAGACACCTAATTCGGTGCAATGTGATAGAAAAACCGCAAATTCCCTCATGGTGTTGTCTGAACAGACACCTGATTTAATGCAATGTGATAGAATCCTGACTAGAAATGAGCGGAAAATTCATAGACGCCGGAATGGCTTGTGCTACTACTGTGGTGATTCTACACATGTTATCTCAGCATGCTCTGAACGTATAGCTAAGGTTGTTAGTCCTGTCACCGTTGGTAATTTGCAACCTAAATTTATTCTGTCTGTAACTTTGATTTGCTCACTGTCGTCTTATCCTGTCATGGCGTTTGTGGATTCAGGTGCTGCCCTGAGTCTTATGGATCTGTCATTTGCTAAGCACTGTGGTTTTACTCTTGAACCATTAGAAAATCCTATTCCTCTTAGGGGTATTGATGCTACGCCATTGGCAGCAAATAAACCGCAGTATTGGACACAGGTTACCATGTGCACGACTCCTGAACACCGCGAGGTGATACGTTTCCTGGTTTTACATAAAATGCATGATTTGGTTGTTTTAGGGCTGCCATGGTTACAGACCCATAATCCAGTCCTGGACTGGAAGGCTATGTCAGTCTCAAGTTGGGGCTGTCGGGGTATTCATGGGGATTCCCTGCCTGTGTCTATTGCTTCTTCTACGCCTTCGGAAGTTCCGGAGTATTTGTCTGATTATCAGGATGTCTTCAGTGAGTCTGAGTCCAGTGCACTGCCTCCTCATAGGGACTGTGACTGTGCTATAGATTTGATCCCAGGCAGTAAATTTCCTAAGGGTAGACTGTTTAATCTGTCGGTACCTGAACATACCGCTATGCGTTCATATATCAAGGAGTCTCTGGAGAAAGGACATATTCGTCCGTCTTCTTCCCCTCTTGGTGCGGGATTCTTTTTTGTGGCAAAAAGGACGGATCTTTGAGACCTTGTATTGATTATCGGCTTTTAAATAAGATCACTGTCAAATTTCAGTATCCTTTACCGCTGTTGTCTGACTTGTTTGCCCGGATTAAAGGTGCCAAGTGGTTCACCAAGATAGACCTTCGTGGTGCGTACAACCTTGTGCGCATTAAGCAAGGTGATGAATGGAAAACCGCATTCAATACGCCCGAAGGTCATTTTGAGTACTTGGTGATGCCTTTTGGGCTCTCCAATGCGCCTTCAGTTTTTCAGTCCTTTATGCATGACATTTTCCGGAAGTATCTGGATAAATTTTTGATTGTTTATCTGGATGATATTTTGGTTTTTTCTGATAATTGGGATTCGCATGTGGAGCAGGTCAGGTTGGTCTTTAAAATTTTGCGTTAAAATTCTTTGTTTGTCAAGGGCTCAAAGTGTCTCTTTGGTGTACAGAAGGTTCCCTTTTTGGGGTTCATTTTTTCCCCTTCTGCTGTGGAGATGGACCCAGTCAAGGTCCGAGCTATTCTTGATTGGACTCAGCCCTCGTCAGTTAAGAGTCTTCAGAAGTTCTTGGGTTTCGCTAACTTCTACCGTCGTTTTATCGCTAATTTTTCTAGCATTGTGAAACCTTTGACGGATATGACCAAGAAGGGCTCCGATGTAGCTAACTGGGCTCCTGCTGCCGTGGAGGCTTTCCAGGAGTTGAAACGCCGGTTTACTTCGGCGCCTGTTTTATGCCAGCCCGATGTCTCACTTCCCTTTCAGGTTGAGGTGGATGCTTCAGAGATTGGAGCAGGGGCCGTTTTGTCGCAGAGAGGCCCTGGTTGCTCTGTTATGAAACCTTGTGCCTTTTTCTCTAGGAAGTTTTCGCCTGCCGAGCGAAATTATGATGTGGGCAATCGGGAGTTGTTGGCCATGAAATGGGCATTTGAGGAGTGGCGTCATTGGCTCGAGGGTGCTAAGCATCGTGTGGTGGTCTTGACTGATCACAAAAATCTGATGTATCTCGAGTCTGCTAAACGCCTTAATCCGAGACAGGCCCGCTGGTCATTGTTTTTCTCCCGCTTTGATTTTGTTGTCTCGTATTTACCAGGTTCAAAGAATGTGAAGGCCGATGCTCTTTCTAGGAGCTTTGTGCCTGATGCTCCTGGAGTCGCTGATCCTGTTGGTATTCTTAAAGATGGAGTTATCTTGTCAGCTATTTCTCCGGATCTGCGACGTGTGTTGCAGAGATTTCAGGCTGATAGGCCTGAGTCTTGTCCACCTGACAGACTGTTTGTCCCGGATAAGTGGACCAGCAGAGTCATTTCCGAGGTTCATTCCTCGGTGTTGGCAGGTCACCCGGGAATTTTTGGCACCAGAGATCTGGTGGCCAGGTCCTTTTGGTGGCCTTCCTTGTCAAGGGATGTGCGGTCATTTGTGCAGTCCTGTGGGACTTGTGCTCGAGCTAAGCCTTGCTGTTCTCGTGCCAGCGGTTTGCTCTAGCCCTTGCCTGTCCCGAAGAGACCTTGGACACATATCTCCATGGATTTCATTTCTGATCTTCCGCTATCTCAGGGCATGTCCGTTATCTGGGTGATATGTGATCGCTTCTCAAAGATGGTCCATTTGGTTCCTTTGCCTAAGCTGCCTTCCTCTTCCGATCTGGTTCCTGTGTTTTTCCAGAACGTGGTTCGTTTGCACGGCATCCCTGAGAATATTGTGTCAGACAGAGGATCCCAGTTCGTTTCCAGGTTCTGGCGATCCTTTTGTAGTAGGATGGGCATTGATTTGTCGTTTTCGTCTGCTTTCCATCCTCAGACTAATGGACAGACGGAGTGAACCAATCAGACTTTGGAGGCTTATTTGAGGTGTTTTGTCTCTGCTGATCAGGACGATTGGGTGACATTCTTGCCGTTGGCTGAGTTTGCCCTTAATAATCGGGCTAGTTCCGCCACCTTGGTTTCGCCTTTTTTCTGCAACTCTGGTTTCCATCCTCGCTTTTCTTCGGGTCATGTGGAGCCTTCTGACTGTCCTGGGGTAGATTCTGTGGTGGATAGGTTGCAGCGGATCTGGAATCATGTGGTGGACAACTTGAAGTTGTCACAGGAGAGGGCTCAGCGCTTTGCCAACCGCCGCCGCGGTGTGGGTCCCCGACTACGTGTTGGGGATTTGGTATGGCTTTCTTCCCGCTTTGTTCCTATGAAGGTCTCCTCTCCCAAATTTAAACCTCGTTTTATTGGGCCTTACAAGATATTGGAAATCCTTAATCCTGTATCTTTTCGTCTGGATCTTCCTGTGTCGTTTGCTATTCACAATGTATTTCATAGGTCCTTGTTGCGGCGGTACATTGTGCCTGTAGTTCCTTCTGCTGAGCCTCCTGCTCCGGTGTTGGTTGAGGGCGAGTTGGAGTACGTGGTGGAGAAGATCTTGGATTCTCGCCTCTCCAGGCGGAGGCTTCAGTACCTGGTCAAGTGGAAGGGCTATGGTCAGGAGGATAATTCCTGGGTGGTCGCCTCTGATGTTCATGCGGCCGATTATTTCGTGCCTTTCATGCCGCTCATCCTGATCGCCCTGGTGGTCGTGGTGAGGGTTCGGTGACCCCTCACTAAGGGGGGGGTACTGTTGTGAATTTGCTTTTTGCTCCCTCTAGTGGTTACTAGTTTTTTGACTCTGGTTTTTTCTGTCATTCCTTTTATCCGCACCTGGGTCGTTAGTTAGGGGTGTTGCTATATAAGCTCCCCGGACCTTCAGTTCAATGCCTGGCAACGTAGTTATCAGAGCTAGTCTGCTGTGCTCTTGTCTACTGATCCTGGTTCCAGTTATATCAGCTAAGTCTGCCTTTTGCTTTTTGCTATTTGTTTTGGTTTTGTATTTTTGTCCAGCTTGTTCCAAATCTGTATCCTGACCTTTGCTGGAAGCTCTAGGGGGCTGGTGTTCTCCCCCCGGACCGTTAGACGGTTCGGGGGTTCTTGAATTTCCAGTGTGGATTTTGATAGGGTTTTTGTTGACCATATAAGTTACCTTTCTTTATTCTGCTATCAGTAAGCGGGCCTCTCTGTGCTAAACCTGGTTCATTTCTGTGTTTGTCATTTCCTCTTACCTCACCGTTATTATTTGTGGGGGGCTTCTATCCAGCTTTGGGGTCCCCTTCTCTGGAGGCAAGAAAGGTCTTTTGTTTTCCTCTACTAGGGGTAGCTAGATTCTCCGGCTGGAGCGTGTCATCTAGAATCAACGTAGGAATGATCCCCGGCTACTTCTAGTGTTGGCGTTAGGAGTAGATATATGGTCAACCCAGTTACCACTGCCCTATGAGCTGGATTTTTGTATTCTGCAGACTTCCACGTACCTCTGAGACCCTCGCCACTGGGGTCATAACAGAAACCCCCTCACCGCAGAACACCTCATCACACCAGCCTGAAACCCACAGTCATCGCCTGACTCCTGCCTTAACCGCTGACAATAGCTTCCGACAACAGAGACCCTAGGACCACGCTCCACAGCATCCAGGGTAAGCGACACTGCAGCTTCAATTCAAATTATAAGATGCACCCGCATTTTCCCAAAAAATTTGTGTGAAAAAAGTTTGTCTTATAATCTGAAAAAACATGGTATTTAATAAACTGCTGGTTTTGCAAGTTTTCCCACCTAAAAAGAATGGAGAGGTCTCTAATTTTTATCGCAGGTACAGTTCAACTGTGAGAGACAGAATATAAAAATAAAAGTCAGAAAATTTCATTGTATTATTTTTAAACAATTAAATTGCATTTTATTTCAAGAAAAAAGTATTTGATCACCTACCAAACAGAAAGAAATCTGAGTCTCCCAGACGTGTAAAGGTACCTTCACACTAAGCGACGCTGCAGCGATACAGACAACGATGCCGATCACTGTTTAGTCGTTGTGTGGTCGCTGGAGAGCTGTCACACAGACGGCTCTCCAGCGACCAACGATGCTGAAGTCCCCTGGTAACCAGGGTAAACATCGGGTTACTAAGCGCAGGGCCGCGCTTAGTAACCTGATGTTTACCCTGGTTACCATTGTAAAAGTAAAAAAAAAAACACATACTCACATTCCGGTGCCCGGCGTCCGCTTCCCTGCACTCCTCCTGCATCCTGTGTCAGCGCCGAACATCTCCGGCATCTCCCACAGAGCACAGCGGTGACGTCACCGCTCTGCTTTACGGCCGGCACTTACACAGGATGCAGGAGGAGTGCAGGGAAGCGGACGCCGGGCACCGGAATGTGAGTATGTGTTTTTTTTTTTTACATTTACAATGGTAACCAGGGTAAACATCGGGTTACTAAGCGCGGCCCTGCGCTTAGTAACCCGATGTTTACCCTGGTTACCAGTGAAGACATCGCTGGATCGGTGTCACACACACCGATTCAGCGATGTCAGCGGGAGATCCAGCGACAAAATAAAGTTTTGGACTTTCAGCAATGACCAGCGATCTCACAGCGGGATCCTGATCACTGCTGCCTGTCAAACACAACGATATCGCTATCCAGGAAGCTGCAATGTCATGGATCGCTATCGTTATCGTTGTAAAGTCGCTTAGTGTGAAGGTACCTTTAGTTTTTCTTTAAGAAGCCCTCCTACTGTGCACTCATTAGCTGTATTAATTCTACCTATTTGAACTCGTTACCTGTATAAACAACACCTGTCCACACAATCAATCACACTCCAACCTCATCACCAAGACCACGACCAAATAGCTGTCTAAGGACCAGGGACAAAATTGTAGACATGCACAAAGCTTGGATGGACCACTGGACAATTGGCAACCAGCTTTATGAGAAGGCAACAACTGTTGGTACAATTATTAGAAAATGAAAGAAACACAAGATGACTGTCAATCTTCCTCGGTCGGCTCCATGCAAGATCTCACTTCGTGGGGTACGGATTATTCTGAGAAAGGTCAAGAATCAGGCCAGAAGTACATGGGAGGACCTAGTCAATAATTTGAAGGGAAATAGGACCACAGTCTCAAACATTACCATTAGTAACAAGTTTGCAGAAACATTGGGCGATCCTTAGAACAGAGCCCACTTTAAGATGTATTATTCCAGATCGACCACTGCTGACGGCCAGGCGAGGGAGGAACCTCAAAGACATTCTAGTTAGGAGCCACTATGTGGCTAATTCCCCTAATATTTTTGGTGCTCCAAGACAGAGATGGGGCTGTTACCCTTGTGGATCCTGTTTGGCGTGCCGCAACATAGATCGGGCTACATCCTTTACTACATCGGATGGACGTAGGGACTACCGGATTGTTCACTACATATCTTGTAGCACCACATTTGTGGTGTACTACGCTGTTTGTCCCTGTAATCTCATCTACATGGGGCTTACCTCACGTGAACTAAGAACTAGAACAAGGGAACATGTGAGAGATATCATGGCGGCAAAAACCTGTACTGATCCCTCTGCTCTTAAGACTATCCCTCGACACTTCAGGCTGCGCCACAACTGTGACCCCACTGGATTACGGGTTAGGGGTATTGATAAAGTGCAAATGGGCACACGTGGGGGCAATTCCAAACGTTTTCTGGCGCAGCTTGAATGTCGATGGATAGTCTCTCTGAATACAATGTCTCCTCATGGTTTGAATGAGAAGTTGTCGTTTACTCCATTTCTGTAGCTTTAAAATTGGCTATTACATCTGCTTCCTCTCTCTGTATAGTATGTTTTATGTGTGCATATTTTATTTTTAACTAATTTTATATTTTTTCTTTGATACTAGTGCCTTGCTTTATGGGGTTGCTTCTGCCTCCCTATATTTAATCTATTAAGCACAAGGTGGAAATATTTATCTGGAATGTACTTATGCTATGGAGACGGTGAAGACATTACTTTGCTGGATCGATATATGGGAACTAGTGGAATATACACTATATTCATCTCTCTCCATTTGTTGTGAGGAATGTGGAAATATTGGGACTCAAGAGCAGATTCTTATATCCAGCAGTATATGGACATTCTAAGCTCCCCGCTACTTATCAACAGTATCATCAGCATAGCAGGCGCTTTCTTCTTCTTTCTTTTTCCTTATTGGTTTTTATGTGGTTTAATTGTTGTGTGCGCCCATTTTTCTATTTATGCATACTGTACTAAATATTGTTTACCTGACATGTATGTACTCTATCTTCATCTTACAGCGCATACGGTCGCTTGGATACCGTTATGCGTCTGTGCGCCGCCAGACGCGCATGCGCTGTGGTGTCCTGGGCGCGCCGGCGTCTCCGAAGTCGTCCTGAAGGCTTCGGTGCGGGCCAGTGACGTCACAGGAAGTTTTCCTTTGACCCGCATCGGAAGCCGGACGTACGGACGAGCGATGCGGCGGCCCCGGTCCCACTCCACATGCGCTCGCAGGTGCAGCGCTTAACAAGTCCTATAAATAATAGAATCATGTCAGGTAGATCCACATTGCCTCTTGAAGAAGCCCGCAACGCGAAACGCGCGTCGGGGCATGCTGTATGCACAGTGATTGCACTATCACCTTCTGATATGGGTAAGTTCGGTTTTTAACCGATGCTGTCCTGTATAAATGCACTTTAGCACGAGCACTTTGTCTGGGGGACGGTATGAGTAGTACTCTCCTTACCTGTACATGGCCGGGTATTTATATAGATGTAGGTTTCTATACCACATGTGCAATATATTTCTTATTGTTTAAAACTTGTTTTTTCGGCCCATTGTTATGGGTACAGGGCTAATACGCCTGTGATGTAACCCCCTTCTGACCCATTTCTCAGTGGTGTTTTTTGCAGCCATTGTGCATACTATTTATTGCTCTTATATCCCCTTCCGGACACTCGTCCATAAAAATTCATATATATACAGATTGGGCTTGTATGTCTTTTGTTTTGTACTTGATGTTTATGTTGAACTCAATAAAATTTATATTTAATCGGACTTAGAGTGGCCCTGTGTAGTTTTGAGTCTTGAGCTCCTTTTTTCTATATAAGTATTATGTTCCCTCTGGGAGTGACTCTTATTGCGTAATGCAGTTTTAGATGTTATAAGGATATCCGCTATGTCAGTCCTTGTTAATTACCATTAGTAACAGACTACGCTTTGTGACAGGGTCACTGGCGCCATATGTGAGGGGAGAAATACTGTATGTTGCAAAGTTTATTATCTTGCGTGATGTGAAAGCCATAAGTTATCCTCCATCATGATATGCACTGCGAGTAGTGTGAGCGATACCTTCCGATATTCAAAAGTATCGGTATTGGATTGGATCGGCCGATATCCAAAAAATATCGGATATCGCCGATACCGATACCTGATACCAATACAAGTCAATGGGACACAAATATCGGAAGGTATCCTGGATGGTTCCCAGGGTCTGAAGGATAGGAAACTCTCCTTCAGGCCCTGGGATCCATATTCATGTAAAAAATAAAGAATAAAAATAAAAAATATGGATATACTAACCCTCGGACAGGCCCTGCACCTTAGCGGTGCAACCGGCAGCCTCCGTTCCTAAGAATGCAGTGAGTGAAGGACCTTTGATGACGTCGCGGTCACCTGAGCGGTCACATGAGCGGTCACGCGACCAATCACAAGGCCATGACGTCATTGCAGGTCCTGTACACTCACTGCATTCTTAGGAACGGAGGCTGCCGGTTGCACCGCTAAGGTCCAGGGTCCGCCGGAGGGGTGAGTATATCCATATTTTTTACTTTTATTCTTTATTTTTTACATGAATATGGATCCCAGGGCCTGAAGGAGAGTTTCCTCTACTCCAGACCCTGGTAACCATACACTGGGATCTTCCGATTCCGATTTCCAATATCACAAAAATATCGGAACTCGGTATCGGAATTCCGATACCGCAAATATCGGCCGATACCCGATACTTGCGGTATCGGAATGCTCAACACTAACTGCGAGTAAATCAATTATTGCCAGGGACTGACTTTCATGGTGAGCAGGTCAGAGATAGGTGGGACGTCTACTCACCATATATCCACCTCAAGGGTGTGGTTGGAGGGAATTAAATGTCCAGCCAGTGTTTTTTTCTGTCCGTGTTGGTTTGGAGAAAGCAGGCCTCCAAGCTGAAGCTCCAGTGAGAGCTGCCATGCATGGTTGTCCCAAAAGATGGGGGCCATAATGTGAATGGCCTTTGTACTGACTTTTTATTTTTGTTTGTGTCAAACGCTGTGTTTTTGTTACTATTTTGGGCTTTATGGTTTATGAAGTAATAAACCACCCAGAGATTTTAACCTAAGGTGTTCCTGTGTTTACCTCAGGGAGCAGCTAAGTGATCCAACCTCCCACAGCTGTAATGGCTTAAAATCCTCCAGCGTATGTAAGATCTCCCTACTCATGCCAGCACATGTCCAGGTCCTTTTGAAGTTTGTCAATGACAATCTGGATGATACAGAGAAGGCATGGAAAAGGTCATGTGGTCACATGAGATCAAAATAGAACTTTTTGGTATCAACTCCACTAGCCGTGTTTGGAGGAAGGAGAAGAAGAAGTAAACCCCCCAAAACACCATCCCAACTGTGAAGCATAATGGGGGAAACATCATACTTTGGGATGCTTTTCTGCAAAGGGTACATGATGACTGCACCATATTGAAGGGAGGATAGATGGGGTCATGTTTCGCAAGATTTTGGCCAACAAACTCATTGTCTTCATAAGAGCATTGAAGATGTGTTGTGGCTGGGTCTTCCAGCTTGACAATGGCAACACACAGCCAGGGCAAGTAAGGAGTGGCTCCATAGGAAGCATTTCAAGGTCCTGGAGTGGCCTAGCCAGTCTCCAGACCTTAACCCAATTGAAAATTTTTGGAGGGAGCGAAAACTTAATGTTGCTCAGTGATAGCCCCAAAACCGTAAAGATCTGTAGAAGATCTGTGAGAAGTCCAAAAATCACTGCTGCAGTGTGTGCAAACTTGGTCAAGAACTACAGAAAATGTCTGACCTCTGTAATTGCAAAGTTTTATGTTATGTACCACATACTAAGTTCTGTTTTTCTATTGTAGCAATTTAGTTCATGCAATAAAATGCAAATTAATTATTTACAAATCATACAATGTGATTTTCTCGATTTTTTTTTTAAGATTTCATCTCTCAAAATTAAAGTGAACCTATGATAAAAATTAAAAACCTCTCCATTCTTTGTAGGTGAGAAAACTTGCCAATTTGGCAGTGTATAAGATACTTATTTTCCCCACTGTATAAAGTACAGACCAAAAGTTTGGACACACCTTCTCATTTAAAGATTTTTCTGTATTTTCATGACTATGAAAACTGTACATTCTCACTGAAGGCATCAAAACTATGAATTAACACATGTGGAATTATATACTTAACAAAAAAGTGTGAAACTGAAATTATGTGTTATATTCTAGGTTCTTCAAAGTAGCCACCTTTTGCTTTGATGACTGCTTTGCACACTCTTGGCATTCTCTTGATGAGCTTCAAGAGCTAGTCACCGGGAATGGTCTTCCAACAATCTTGAAGGAGTTCCCAGAGATGCTAAGCACTTGTTGGCCCTTTAGCCTTCACTCTGCGGTCCAGCTCACCCCAAACCATCTCAATTCGGTTTATGTCTGGCGTAGCACCCCATCACTCTCCTTCTTGGTCAAATAGCCCTTACACAGCCTGGAGGTGTGTTTGAGGTCATTGTCCTGCTGAAAAATAAATGATGGTCCGACTGAACGCAAACCGGATGGAATAGCATGCCGCGGCAAGATGCTGTGGTAGCCATGCTGGTTCAGTATGCCTTCAATTTTGAATAGATCACCAACAGTGTAACCAGCAAAGCACCCCCACACCATCACACCTCCTCCTCTATGCTTCAAGGTGGGAACCAGGCATGTAGAGTCCATCCGTTTACCTTTTCTGTGTGGCACAAAGACATGGTGGTTGGAACCAAAGATCTCAAATTTGGACTCATCAGACCAAAGCACAGATTTTCACTGGTCTAATGTCCATTCCTTGTGTTCTTTAGCCCAAACAAGCCTCTTCTTTTAGTTGTTGCCTGTCCTTAGCAGTGGTTTCCTAGCAGCTATTTTACCATGAAGGCCTGCTGCACAAAGTCTCTTATTAACAGTTGTTGTAGAGATGTGTCTGCTGCTAGAACTCTGTGTGGCATTGACCTGGTCTCTAATCTGAGCTGCTGTTAACCTGCGATTCCTGAGGCTGGTGACTAGGATAAACTTATCCTCAGAAGCAGAGGTGACTCTTGGTCCTCCCTTCCTGGGGCGGTCCTCATGTGAGCCAGTTTCTTTGTAGTGCTTGATGGTTTTTGCCACTGCACTTGGGGACACTTTCAAAGTTTTCCCAATTTCTCAGACTGACTGACCTTCATTTCTTAAAGTAATGATGGCCACTCGTTTTTCTTTACTTAGCTGTTTTTTTCTTGCCATAATATAAATTCTAACAGTCTATTCAGCAGGACTATCAGCTGTGTATCCACCAGACTTCTGCACAACACAACTGATGGTCCCAACACCATTTATAAGGCAAGAAATCCCACTTATTAAACCTGACAGGGCACACCTGTGAAGTGAAAACTAGTCCGGGTGAATACCTCTTGAAGCTCATCAAGAGAATGCCAAGAGTGTGCAAAGCAGTCATCAAAGAAAAAGGTGGCTACTTTGAAGAAACTAGAATATAACACATAATTTCAGTTGTTTCACACTTTTTTGTTAAGTATATAATTCCACATGTGTTAATTCATAGTTTTGATGCCTTCAGTGAGAATGTACAGTTTTCATAGTGATGAAAATACAGAAAAATCTTTAAATGAGAAGGTGTGTCCAAACTTTTGGTCTGTACTGTATGTAATATTTCAAAACCTCATTCAAAAGTCAATAGTTGCTTTACTGTCTATGGTTATGGATGACTTAAAATGCGCACAATATATAGTAATACTGTACATTTCTGTCACGGGAGACCTAGGCAGAAAAGAGCTAATAACCCGGGCCCCTGCGATTTCCCTCAGACTAGGGAAACCCTGACTGACCCTCTCCCAGAGTTTACACTGATGGTGTGCATGTCAGAGCCTCCACCCTCGCCCTATCTCCTGTTTCAACCCTAGGCTGAAACCACAACCCACCACCCAGTGAAGAGTCCACACTCCAATACCCACAGTTAGCACAGACAGGGATAACGGAAAAATAAGCACCACGCCGCAGTCACTCAGGAATACACTATAAATGCAAAGGGCAAAATAAATACAAATATAGGAAGGAGCAAATAAGACAAAGGGAAATACACCACCAGCAACGATTCTCCAACTACTAACTCACCACTCCAGACCGAGATAACATGCACAAGACAGAAGTTATAATCGGCAACGCCCAATATTCAGGAGAACTATTTAAAGGCAGTGGGCATGGCCCAGCTTCCAATCCGAGCACCAGGTAATTTAACCCTGGACCAGCTAGATAAAATCTAGCCGACGCCAATGAGCACATAGTGGTCAAAAGCGGAATTACCGCTGTCTGTCGAACGACCTGGTCTGAACAGCGTCCGACATGACAATTTCTTGGTCTGTATTATAGAGGCAAATTTTTAATTGCATGTCTCATAAAGTAAATTAATAGGAATATAAGGACTTAAGATGCTGGTAAGAGTTGTTCAACCCCATATCAATGGCCCCAGAGTGCTAAACCTATCTCTCAGACCATTGTAATTTCTTTCCTCCTGGTTCCATGTTCCCGTACAGTTTTTTTATGACAATAATTTCATTTGAGCACTACAGCCTTCACAATTTTAGCAGAGGACAATATAAAGGCTATTACAGATCAGAAGCTGCTGATTAGCTGCAGTGGTTATGTCAGATGTTTATCAGAGACAGTAGCAATTCTGCTATTCCAGAATGTAACTAGAGAACCGTATATACTCGTGTGTAAGCCGAGAATTTCAGCACAGTTTTTTGTGCTGAAAATGCTCCCCTCAACTTATACACAAGTCAATTGTCCAGAACGCTAGCAGGGGGAGGGGGAGCGGACATCATGCTCACCCTCTGTCACTGCATCTCCGTCCCTACATCTCCGTTGTCATGGCGCCGGCAACTCTCCTCTCCGGTGCTGAGCGGTCACGTGGTACCTCTCATTAAGGTAATGAATATCCATGCGTCTCCAATCCCATAGGTGTGGAGCGCATATTCATTACCTTAATGAGCGTTACCACGTGACCACTGAGCAGAGGAGAGGAGAGCCACCGGACAATGGAGATGCAGGGATGGAGATGCAGGTGCGAGGAGGGTGAGTATGATGGGGAGGGGGGCAATGTTAGCCATGCATACAACTAGGGGAAGGGGGGGAGCCATGGGGAATGGGGGAGCTGAGCAATGCGGGAACGGGGGAACTGAGCAATGCAGGAATGAGAGAACTGAGCAATGCATACAACAGGGGGAGCCACACATACCAGGACAGGACAGGGGGAGCCACATACCAGGACAGGATGATGGGAGCCACATACCAGGACAGGACAGGGGAGCCACATACCAAGACAGGACAGAGGGAGTAATGCATTGCAGGACAGGACAGGGGAGCCACATACTAGGACAGGACAGGGGGACCCACACATAGAAGGTCAGCCATGAAGGGACAATGCATACTCGGCTTATACTTGAGTCAGTAAGCATACCCAGTTTTCCGTGGCAAAAGTAGGTATCTCGGCTTATACTTGGGTTGGACTATACTCGTGTATATGCGGTATATATTTTTTTACTTTATGAATCATCAAAGGGTCATTGATAGGGGGTTAATCCAATACTGGACAACTTTTTTAAGTTAATTGTTCAGATTAAGTGGTTAAGATAAAATTTCCACTGTAAATTCTACATTTTTTACAATTCACTTAAATTTAACTAACTTACAGTATATTTCTATACTATAAACATTTGTTTATAGTATAGAAATATTAGAGTTGTTTTTGCCATCCACTGAATAATCTTATAATAATAATAATAATGTTTCTAACCCACTGTTCCTTTCCTATTTTAATACTTCAAATACAGTAAAATCATTATATAAATAACTGAATTTAGTAGTGCATACCTTCAGCATGTCTTCATATGACAGAATAAGAAAGTTTGGGTTATCTTTAATTGTTAGCCATCCTTTCACATGTTCAAACCAGCGACCAAATATAACTACAAAACAAAAATTCATGTATAGTCATTATCAACAACATTATATTAACCTGTTATATTATTAAAGGGGTTGTCTGAGCTAGAATGTTGATTGACCAGTTAATATTCCTATAACGAAAGTATGTAGCTGAATATGAGAGATGCACCTAAGCCTCATAAGATAAATCAAAACAAAGATTGTGCTACAAAATAGTTCACAACTATGCCAACTTTATTAAAAATAAAATATAACAGATTTGATAAAAAAAACTGAGTAGCTCAATGGAGGGCTAAAAACAAACCTCCCAAGGCTATAAACATGCCTTCAAATCTATTTTTTAGTGGTTAACATGTATATCACATAGAAGAGTATCCCACTATCCAATAGAATGTAAGTCCGCAAGCACAGGGTCCTCTCTCCTCTGTACCAGTCTGTCACTGTAAACTTGTTTGCTGTAAACGATATCTATAACTCTGTATGTAACCCCTTTCTCATGTACAGCACCATGGAACTAATGGTGCTATATAAATAAATAATAATAATTAAAAAAAAAATAAAGTAATAGAGTATAGGATGCAGACTTACACAGCAATAATGTTGAGCCCAGTGCAAGCTTCATCTGGCTTAGTTAAGGGGTGTGCAGGTCTACACACCAAACAGGGCTCCAGATTATTACTGTCATAGCTTAGTTTGGAGATTCGATCCAGTGATCTGTTGCTGCAAGGTTGGTTTCCCTGTCTGCTGAGCTATCCCTAATGGTTTCTATTTTCTTGTTTTGATATGCTGGTTTTCTCCTCTCCAGGTGTTTCCCATTTTCCTGTTTTGGTTTGCCTGGTCACATTCTTGGTTAGGTTTTATATTTTCACCCTTTACTGCACTTCCTTGCTGGCTATACCTCTTGGTGGATGTGTGTTCATGAGTTCCAGCCTTTGAGCTAAGGAGTTAACCTTTCTTGATAACCTCCAGTTGTACTCTTGCAATGAGTTTGTTTGCTTTTACTCCCATCACCTTTTCCTTTTACCACTGTTAAAATTCTGGGAGGTTATACTTGCTTCTTTTGTTTTTAGTTCACCTTGGCAATCTCATTCTACCCTATATGAATGTGTGTTAGTTTCTCACCTTGGATTTTCATATCTTATTTCAGTGTCCTTTCCCCTTGTTGGCAGTGTGCAGCGGCTTCCCCTCTGGTTCCTCAGGATGTACAGGAAACCTCTTGAAGGCCTTTTAATGGAGTTAGGTCCAAGGAGATGGTTTAGCTCTGCGGCTAGGGTCTTTCTAGTCTGTACAAAGACCACTTTCGTGCAGGTAGAGCATTACCAATGTATGAGGGTGTACATCTTCATAAAAATTACTATGTAAATAAGAATCCTGTACTGTTCTACAGTGCCTACAAGTAGTATTCAACCCCCTGCAGATTTAGCAGGTTTACACATTTGGAATTAACTTGGCATTGTGACATTTGGACTGTAGATCAGCCTGGAAGTGTGAAATACACTGCAGCAAAAAAGAATGTTATTTCTTTGTTTATTTTTTTTTTAAATTGTGAAAAGTCTTTTCAGAGGGTCATTTATTATTCAACCCCTCAACCCACCAGAATTCTGTTTGGTTCCCCTAAAGTATTAAGAAGTAGTTCAGGCACAAAGAACAATGAGCTTCACATGTTTGGATTAATTATCTCTTTTTCCAGCCTTTTCGGACTATTTAAGACCCTCCCCAAACTTGTGAACAGCACTCATACATGGTCAACATGGGAAAGACAAAGGAGCATTCCAAGGCCATCAGAGACAAGATCGTGGAGGGTCACAAGGCTGGCAAGGGGTACAAAACCCTTTCCAATGAGTTGGGCCTACCTGTCTCCACTGTTGGGAGCATCATCCGGAAGTGGAAGGCTTATGGAACTACTGTTAGCCTTCCATGGCCTGGACAGCCTTTGAAAGTTTCCTCCCGTGCCGAGGCAAGGCTTGTCCGAAGAGTCAAGGCTAACCCAAGGACAACAAGGAAGGAGCTCCGGGAAGATCTCATGGCAGTGGGGACATTGGTTTCAGTCAATACCATAAGTAACGTACTCCACCGCAATGGTCTCCGTTCCAGACGAGCCCGTAAGGTACCTTTACTTTCAAAGCGTCATGTCAAGGCTTGTCTACAGTTTGCTCATGATCACTTGGAGGACTCTGAGACTGACTGGTTCAAGGTTCTCTGGTCTGATGAGACCAAGATCGAGATCTTTGGTGCCAACCACACACATGACGTTTGGAGACCTGATGGCACTGCATACGACCCCAAGAATACCATTCTTACAGTCAAGCATGGTGGTGGCAGCATCATGCTGTGGGGCTGTTTCTCAGCCAAGGGGCCTGGCCATCTGGTCCGCATCCATGGGAAGATGGATAGCACGGCCTACCTGGAGATTTTGGCCAAGAACCTCCGCTCCTCCATCAAGGATCTTAAGATGGGTCATCATTTCATCTTCCAACAAGACAACGACCCAAAGCACACAGCCAAGAAAACCAAGGCCTGGTTCAAGAGGCAAAAAATCAAGGTGTTGCAGTGGCCTAGTCAGTCTCCTGACCTTAACCCAATTGAAAACTTGTGGAAGGAGCTCAAGATTAAAGTCCACATGAGACACCCAAATAACCTAGATAACTTGGAGAAGATCTGCATGGAGGAGTGGGCCAAGATAACTCCAGAGACTTGTGCCAGCCTGATCAGGTCTTATAATAGACGATTATTAGCTGTAATTGCAAACAAAGGTTATTCCACAAAATATTAAACCTAGGGGTTAAAAAATAATTCACCCACACTTTTAATGTTAAAAATTTATAAAAATTTAACTGAGCAACAAAACTTTTTGGTTTTGTAAGATTTATGCATCTGTTAATAAATCCTGCTCTTGTTTGAAGTTTGAAGGCTCTAATTTATTTGCATCTTATTAAACCTGCTAAATCTGCAGGGGGTTGAATACTACTTGTAGGCATTGTATATATGCTTACATATTGGTTATGTATTGCAATACATGTGTGGACATACTATCAGGGCCGGACAGACCATCGGGCACTTCTGGCAAATGCCAGAAGGCCCGGTGACTGTAGTGGGCCGCTCACCAGCACCAACTCCCCCCCTGCACCGACTCACCCCACCAGCGCCGCCGCATTCAACTATACCGGCATCTATGATGCCGTTACAGTTGAATGCAATGATGGAGGAGAGAGCGTCTTCTGTTGCTCCCTCTCCCATCATTCCCTGCTCTACCTCTGACACTGCGGGTGCGTGATGTCGTCATATCATCGCGTACCTGCTGTGTGTCGGGCGGGCAGACTGCAGCTGCTGAGACAAGAGCGGAGAGCAGCATGGGGCACGGGGAGGTGAGGAGAGTGTTTTTTTCAATATATCAATGAGTGATAACTGGATTGTGGGGCTATTGGGGGGGCTGTATTACATTCCATGGGGGCTGTGCTGCATCACAGTCTATGGGGGCTGTGCTGCATTACTTTCTATGGGGCTGTGCTGCATTACATTCTATGGGGACTGTGCTGCATTACATTCTATGGGGGCTGTGCTGCATTACATTCTATGGGGGCTGTGCTGCATTACATTCTATGGGGCTGTGCTGCATTACATTCTATGGGGGCTGTGCTGCATTACATTCTACGGGGGCTGTGCTGCATTACATTATATGGGGCTGTGCTGCATTACATTCTATGGGGGCTGGCTGCATTACATTCTATGGTGACTGGCTGAATTACATTCTATGGGTGGCTGACTGCATTACAATCTCTGGGGGCTGGCTGCATTACATTCTATAGGGGGCTGTATTATATTCTATGGGGGAGGGCTGTATTACATTCTATGTGGGAGGGCTGTATTACACTCTATGTGGGGCTGTATTACATTCTATGGCGGGGCTGTATTAAATTCTCTGGGGCTACATTATATTCTATGGGGGGCTGTATTATATTCTATGTGGGAGGACTGTATTACATTCTATGTGGGGGCTGTATTACATTCTATGGCGGGGCTGTATTACATTCTCTGGGGCTACATTATATTCTATGGGGGGCTGTATTATATTCTATGGGGGAGGGCTGTATTACATTCTATGTGGGATGGCTGTATTACATTCTATGGGGGGGCTGTATTACATTCTATGGGGGCTGGCTGCATAACATTCTATGGGGGCTGGCTGCATTACATTCTATGGGGGCTGGCTGCATTACATTCTATGGGAGCTGGCTACATTACATTTTATGGGTGGCTGGCTGTATTACATGCTATGGGGGGGGGCTGTATTATATTCTATGGGGGAGGGCTGTACTACATTCTATGTGGGAGGGCTGTATTACATTCAATGGGGGGGCTGTATTGCATTCTATGGGGGGCTGTATTACATTCTCTGGGGCTGTATTATATTCTATGGGGGGCTGTATTATATTCTATGGGGAGGTGGCTGTATTACATTTTTTGGGGTGCTGTATTATATTCTATGGGGGGCTGTATTATATTCTATGAGGGGTGATTGCATCATACTCTATGAGGGGGCTACATTATATTCTATGGGGAGCTGCATTATACTATATGAGGAGGGCTGCATTGTATTCTATGCAGGGGCTACATTATATTCTATGGGGGGCTGCATTATGCTCTATGAGGGGGCTACCATATATATAATATATGCAGGGGCAGCATTATATTCTCTGGGGGGTTACATTATACTCAGGGGGCTGCAATATATTCTGTGGGGTGGCTGCATTATACTCTGGGGTGGCATCATTATACTATATGTGGGCTGCATTATACTGTATCGAGGACTATGGGGAATACATTATACTATATGAAGAACTATGGGGTGCATTATGCTATGGGAAGTGAATTGTACTACATGGATGACAAAGGCGGGGCATTATACTATATGGAGCACTATGAGGAATGTATTATATTATTTGGAGGATTGAGGAGTGTATTATACTATATGGAAGACTGTGGCAGTGCATTATACTATATGGAGGACTGAGGAATGTTTTATACTATATGGAGGAATTGCAGTGTATTTTGATATATCGAGGACTATGATGAGTGTATTATACTATATGGAGGAGTGTATTCTACTATATGGAGGACTGAAGAGTATATTATACTATATGGAGGACTGAGGTGCACATTATAATATATGGAGGACTATGGGGTGTATTATACTAAACAAGCAAAATGCTACCTATTCATTGAGTGATTGGATTGTTTATGTGGGAACAGAAATCCTTGTTCTCAGCAGCACATCGCCGGTGTAAACTGTAGATGTGCTGCTGATAACATGATACTGTATGGGGACAGATTGATCTAATTGTGATTGTTCTGTTCCCTTCATTCTTTCTCAGTTGGTGTAAAGAGGCCGGGAAAAAAGCAAACAACTTCAGTATTGTCGATCACACTGGTTTAGTGGCCTGAGATCAGCGCATGTAAATACAGCAGAAATGCTTCGCAGGGAGACCAGGCAAGGATGATGACAGTTGTGGTTAGAACCTGGCGCCTGGGAATAGCGTTAACTCTACTGCTTTTCCCAGCCACCAGAGCATTTAATTCTGGTATGTGTAATGATTTTTAGGGTTGATGTCAGCTGCATAATGTCAGCTGCTATCAATCCCTGGTGTAAGTAGTGGAGAGGTGTCCATCAGGCACCCACACTACTAGCCCAGACCTGGCGAGATCCAGAAACTCTGAAGAGCGGTGAAGGTAGTAACAATACCGCTCTTCACAGTCGCCGAGCTCAGCGCAAGACCCGGAATATCTAAAGAGTGGTGACGTTACTGATGTCACCACTCTTCAGAGTCACCGGGTCTCGTGATGTGCAGCGGAACCAAAAGTGACTGTAGGCAAAGTTTTTGGAGCATCAGAATGAGGTTCCATAGCCTTTGGTCGTCTCAATCCCTTCATTATCTATGAGTAGGGTTGAGCGAAACGGATCGTTCATTTTCATAAGTCGCCGACTTTTGGCAAAGTCGGCGTCTCATGAAACCAACCCGATCCCTGTGTGGGGTCTGCCATGCGGTACGCGACTTTCGCGCCAAAGTTGCGTTTCAATGACGCTAAAAGCGCCATTTCTCAGCCAATGAAGGTGGACGCAGAGTGTGGGCAGCGTGATGACATAGATCTCAGTCCCCACCATCTTAGAGAAGGGCATTGCAGTGATTGGCTTGCTTTCTGCCGCATCACAAGGGCTATAAAGGGGCGTTCCCGCCGACCGCCATCTTACTGCTGCTGATCTGAGCATAGGGAGAGGTTGCTGCCGCTTCTTCAGAAGCAGGGATAGTGATAGGCAGGGTACATAAAGCCACAAACCGCTTGTGCTGTAGCGATTTCCACTGTCCAACACCACCTTTTGTTTGCAGGGACAGTGGAAGCTACATTTTTTTTTCCTCAGCGCTGTAGCACATTGGGCTGCCCTAGAAGGCTCCCTGATAGCTGCGTTGCTTTGTGTGTACGCCGCTGTGCAAACCAACTGCTTTTTTCAAAGCACAAATCCTGTTGTTCCTTCCTTTCTGCACAGCTATCTTGTGTGTTTGTCCCCACTTTTGTGTGCAGCAGTCCTTTTTATAGCTGCCTGCCATACTTTCCTGAGATTACTGCAGGGAGATAAAGATTGGCAAATCTGCCTCTGTGCCAGTCCTGTGTGTGGCATCTGTCTCTCATTGTGTGCCACCGAAAACCACTGTGTAATACTTGGCCATTTATTTTTTTGGGTAAATTCTCCCTGTAAAAAAAATAATATTAGTGGGAGATAAAAATTGGCAAGTCTGCCTCTGTGCCAGTCCTGTGTGTGGCATCTGTCTCTCATTGTGTGCCACCAAAAACCACTGTGTAATACTGGGCCATTTTTTTTTGGGGGGGGGGTAAATTCTCCCTGTAAAAAAAAAAAATATTAGTGGGAGATAAATATTGGCAAGTCTGCCTCTGTGCCATTGCTGTGTGTGGCATCTGTCTCTCATTGTGTGCCACCGAAAATCACTGTGTAATACTGGGCCATTTTTTTTTGGGGGGGGTAAATTCTCCCTGTAAAAAAAAATATTAGTGGGAGATAAATATTGGCAAGTCTGCCTCTGTGCCATTGCTGTGTGTGGCATCTGTCTCTCATTGTGTGCCACCGAAAACCACTGTGTAATACTGGGCCTTTTTTTTTTTTTTTCTAAATTCTCCCTTTTAGAAAAAAAAAATTAGTGTGAGATAAAGATTGGCAAATCTGCCTCTGTGCCAGTCCTGTGTGTGGCATCTGTCTCTCATTGTGTGCCACCAAAAACCACTGTGTAATACTTGGCCATTTATTTTTTTGGGTAAATTCTCCCTGTAAAAAAAAATTATTAGTGGGAGATAAAGATTGGCAAGTCTGCCTCTGTACCATTGCTGTGTGTGGCATCTGTCTCTCATTGTGTGCCACCGAAAACCACTGTGTAATAGTGAGCCATTTTTTTTGGGGGGTAAATTCTCCCTGTAAAAAAAAAAATTATTAGTGGGAGATAAAGGTTGGCAAGTCTGCCTCTGTGCCATTGCTGTGTGTGGCATCTGTCTCTCATTGTGTGCCACCAAAAACCACTGTGTAATACTTTGACATTTATTTTTTTGGGTAAATTCTCCCTGTAAAAAAAATAATATTAGTGGGAGATAAAGATTGGCAAGTCTGCCTCTGTGCCAGTCCTGTGTGTGGCATCTGTCTCTCATTGTGTGCCACCGAAAACCACTGTGTAATACTGGGCCATTTTTTTGGGGGGGGGTAAATTCTCCCTGTAAAAAAAAATTATTAGTGGGAGATAAAGATTGGCAAGTCTGCCTCTGTGCCATTGCTGTGTGTGGCATCTGTCTCTCATTGTGTGCCACCAAAAACCACTGTGTAATACTGGGCCATTTTTTTGGGGGGGGGTAAATTCTCCCTGTAAAAAAAAAAATTAGTGGGAGATAAAGTTTGGCAAGTCTGCCTTTGTGCCAGTCCTGTGTGTGGCATCTGTCTCTCATTGTGTGCCACCGAAAACCACTGTGTAATACTGGGCCTTTTTTTTTTTTTTTTCTAAATTCTCCCTTTTAGAAAAAAAAATTAGTGTGAGATAAAGATTGGCAAATCTGCCTCTGTGCCAGTCCTGTGTGTGGCATCTGTCTCTCATTGTGTGCCACCAAAAACCACTGTGTAATACTTGGCCATTTATTTTTTGGGGGTAAATTCTCCCTTTAAAAAAAAAAAATAGTGGGAGATAAAGGTTGGCAAGTCTGCCTCTGTGCCAGTCCTGTGTGTGGCATCTTTCTCTCATTGTGTGCCACCGAAAACCACTGTGTAATACTGGGCCATTTTTTTGGGGGGGTAAATTCTCCCTGTAAAAAAAAAAAAAATTAGTGGGAGATAAAGATTGGCGAGTCTGCCTCTGTGCCAGTCCTGTGTGTGGCATCTGTCTCTCATTGTGTGCCACCGAAAACCACTGTGTAATACTGGGCCTTTTTTTTTTTTTCTAAATTCTCCCTTTTAAAAAAAAAAAAAATTAGTGTGAGATAAAGATTGGCAAATCAGCCTCTGTGCCAGTCCTGTGTGTGGCATCTGTCTCTCATTGTGTGCCACCGAAATCCACTGTGTAATACTGGGCCATTTTTTTGGGGGGGGTAAATTCTCCCTGTAAAAAAAAAAATTAGTGGGAGATAAAGGTTGGCAAGTCTGCCTCTGTGCCAGTCCTGTGTGTGGCATCTGTCTCTCATTGTGTGCCACCGAAAACCACTGTGTAATACTGGGCCTTTTTTTTTTTTTTTCTAAATTCTCCCTTTTTAAAAAAAAAAAAATTAGTGTGAGATAAAAATTGGCAAATCTGCCTCTGTGCCAGTCCTGTGTGTGGCATCTGTCTCTCATTGTGTGCCACCGAAAACTACTGTGTAATACTTGGCCATTTATTTTTTTGGGTAAATTCTCCCTGTAAAAAAAGGAATATTAGTGGGAGATAAAGATTGGCAAGTCTGCCTTTGTGCCAGTCCTGTGTGTGGCATCTGTCTCTCATTGTGTGCCACCGAAAACCACTGTGTAATACTGGGCCATTTTTTGGGGGGGTAAATTCTCCCTGTAAAAAAAAAAATTATTAGTGGGAGATAAAGATTGGCAAGTCTGCCTCTGTGCCATTGCTGTGTGTGGCATCTGTCTCTCATTGTGTGCCACCGAAAAACCACTGTGTAATACAGGGCCATTTTTTTTGGGGGGGGCAAATTCTCCCTGTAAAAAAAAAAAAATTAGTGGGAGATAAAGGTTGGCAAGTCTGCCTCTGTGCCAGTCCTGTGTGTGGCATCTGTCTCTCATTGTGTGCCACCGAAAACCAC
The DNA here is from genome assembly GCF_051348905.1 of Ranitomeya variabilis. NCBI lineage: Eukaryota > Metazoa > Chordata > Amphibia > Anura > Dendrobatidae > Ranitomeya > Ranitomeya variabilis. Next base: position 359,702,598 of record NC_135235.1, read on the forward strand.
TGTGTAATACTGGGCCTTTTTTTTTTTTTTTTTTTCTAAATTCTCCCTTTTAAAAAAAAAATTAGTGTGAGATAAAGATTGGCAAATCTGCCTCTGTGCCAGTCCTGTGTGTGGCATCTGTTTCTCATTGTGTGCCACCGAAAACCACTGTGTAATACTGGGCCATTTTTTTGGGGGGGGTAAATTCTCCCTGTGAAAAAAAGAAAAATTAGTGGGAGATAAAGGTTGGCAAGTCTGCCTCTGTGCCACTCCTGTGTGTGGCATCTGTCTCTCATTGTGTGCCACCAAAAACCTAGTGTGTAATATTGTTTTTTTTTGTTTTTTTTTAATTCTCCCATAAAAAAAAATTGTAAGAGATTAAGATTGACATTTCTGCTTGAGTGCTGGTCCTGTGTGTGCCATCTGTCTCAAATTATTGGGGCACAGAAAACCTAGTGTGTAACATTGGGCCTGATTTTCCTTTCAGTGTCAGGCACCTATAAAGGTATATATAAATCCAACAGAAGTTTGAGTTCACCTTATAAGTTGTTTTACAGTAACAAATACCGTTACTTTGGTTACATTTTGAAAACAATGAGGAAGTCTAGTGGAAGAGGTCGTGGCCGTGGGCGGTCATTGTCAGCTGGTAATGATGGTAGTGGTGGTGGAGCATCAGGTGGTCGTGGTAAAAGCAGTACAGCACCTAAGTCTCGAGTTCTTGAGCCAGGTTCGTTGTCTGGCTACACAAAGCCTCGAACGCTCTCTTTTCTGGGAGTAGGAAAACCACTTTTGAAGCCGGAGCAGGAGGAACAAGTATTGGCTTTCATTGCTGACTCTGCCTCTAGCTCTTTCGCCTCCTCCTCGGAAAGTGCCAAATGTCAGAGCAGTGCATCGTCAGTGGATGCTCCCGGACAGGAACAAGTCGCTTCCTTGTGTCCTCCACCCAGAACAATAGTGAAGGATGCGTCAGTCGACAGAACAGGTTACTCCATGGAGCTCTTTACACATACCGTTCCTGGGTTAGACAGTGAAACAGTTAACAGGCCATGCCCATTCGAAGTTGAATCGGACATGGAGTGCACAGATGCACAGCCACAGCCAGATTACTATGCTGTTCCTTTGACTCAGACCAGAACATTGCCCTCACAGTGTACTGAGGCAGAATCAAACCCAGCGGAGACTATGGTGCCCCGTCACGAACGCAATACCACCGGCTTACACGGTGACACAGACGAAGTTGCACACGACATAGAAGAGGAGGTCATAGATGACCCAGTTGTTGACCCCGATTGGCAGCCATTGGGGGAACAGGGTGCAGGCGGCAGTAGTTCTGAAGTGGAGGAGGAGGAGCCGCAGCAGGCATCAACATCACAACAGGTTCCATCTGCCGGGCCCGTATCTGGCCAAAAACACGTGGCAAAACCAAAACCAGTTGGAGGACAGCGTGACCATCCGGTTAAAGAAGCTCAGTCTGCACTGCCTGAAAAGGTATCTGATAGTAGAAAGAGTGCAGTCTGGCATTTTTTTAAACAACATCCAAATGATCAGCGCAAAGTCATCTGTCAAAAATGTTCAACTATCTTAAGCAGAGGTCAGAATCTTAAAAGTCTAAATACAAGTTGCATGCATAGACACTTATCCACCATGCATTTGCAAGCCTGGACTACAAAACGTCCCTAAAGGTTGCAGCACCCTCGGCCAATGAAGCTAGTCAGCAACGCTACATCCCTTCCCTCACTGTAAACCCACGATTTCCCGCACCACCTGCAGTATCTGTGCAGCTTTCGTCGCCAGGCCAAAGCAGTCAGGGAATCACCAGGTTTGCAGTAGGAAACACTGCATGTAGGACACCGGCAAGAATACCATCTCCAACCCTCTCTCAGTCACCCATGTCCACCGGCACCACCGCTAGTTCCATGATCTCCAGCTCTCCAGTCCAGCTCACCCTACATGAGACTCTTGTTAGGAAAAGGAAGTACTCATCCTCGCATCCGCGTACACAGGGTTTGAACGCCCACATTGCTAGACTAATCTCATTAGAGATGATGCCCTACCGGTTAGTTGAAAGCGAAGCTTTTAAAGCGCTGATGGACTACGCTGTACCACGCTACGAGCTACCCAGTCGACACTTCTTTTCTAGAAAAGCCATCCCAGCCCTCCAACAGCATGTTAAAGACCGCATCGTCCATGCACTCAGGCAGTCTGTGACTACAAAGGTGCACCTGACAACAGATGCATGGACCAGTAGGCGTGGCCAGGGACGTTATGTGTCCATCACGGCACACTGGGTGAATGTGGTGGATGCAGGGTCCACAGGGGACAGCAATATTGGGACAGTTCTGCCTAGCCCACGGTCAAGGAAAGAGTTGGCTGTAGGCGTTCGCCCCCCTCCTCCTCTTCCTCCTCCTCCTGCAGAAGAGAGAGCTCGTCCACAGACCGCAGTCGCACATCCACTCCATCCACAGCTGCCACTGTTTGCACACCAGGAGTGCCATTATGGGACAGCTAGTGGCAAGCGTCAGCAGGCTGTATTGGCAATGAAGTGTTTGGGCGACAACAGACACACCGCGGAAGTTCTGTCCGAGTTCTTGCAGAAAGAAACTCAGTCATGGCTGGGCACTGTACATCTTGAGGCAGGCAAGGTAGTGAGTGATAACGGAAGGAATTTCATGGCTGCCATAGCCCTTTCCCAACTGAAACACATTCCTTGCCTGGCTCACACCTTAAACCTGGTGGTGCAGTGCTTCCTGAAAAGTTATCCGGGGTTACCCGACCTGCTCCTCAAAGTGCGCAGACTTTGCTCGCATATCCGCCGTTCGCCCGTACTCTCCAGCCGTATGCAGAACTATCAGCGGTCTTTGAACCTTCCCCAGCATCGCCTAATCATCGACGTTGCAACAAGGTGGAACTCCACACTGCACATGCTTCAGAGACTGTGCGAACAGAGGCATGCTGTTATGTATTTGTGGGACGATGCACGGGCAGGCAGTTGGATGGCAGACATGGAGTTGTCAGGTGTGCAGTGGTCGAAGATACAAGACCTGTGTCAAGTCCTTCAGTGTTTTGAGGAATGCACACGGCTGGTTAGTGCAGACAACGCCATAATAAGCATGAGCATCCCCCTAATGCGTCTGCTGATGCAAAGTTTGATGCACATAAAGGAGCAGGCGTCTGCAGCCGAGGAAGAGGAAAGCCTTGATGACAGTCAGCCATTGTCTGGTCAGGGCCGTGTAGAGGATGCGGTAGCGGGCAAAGAGGAGGAGGAGGACGAGGAGGATGATGGGGATGAGTACTTTTTTAATGAGGAAGCTTCTCCTGGGCCAACAGAAATTAGTGGCGCTGCAAGGCCGGGTTCTGTTTTTTTAAGGGAGACAAGTGACGTAGATTTGCCTGTAACTGCCCCTCAAACCAGCACAACCGCAGATTTGACAACTGGAACTTTGGCCCACATGGCGGATTATGCCTTACGTGTCCTCAAAAGGGACCCACGCATTATTAAAATGATGAGCGATGACGATTACTGGTTGGCCTGCATCCTTGACCCTCGCTATAAAGGCAAATTGCAAAATATAATGCCACATGAGAACCTAGAACAAATATTAGCAACCAAACAAGCCACTCTTGTAGACCGTTTGATTCAGGCATTCCCAGCACACAGCGCCGGTGATGGTTCTCACATGAGCTGCAGGGGGCTACAGGGCAGAGGTGTTAGAGGTGCACAAATCAGAAGTGGCGTTGGACAGAGGGGTTTTCTGACCAGGTTGTGGAGTGATTTCACAATGACCGCAGACAGGACAGGTACTGCAGCATCTATTCAAAGTGACAGGTGACAACATTTGTCCAGTATGGTTACTAACTATTTTTCATCCCTTATCGATGTTCTCCCTCAACCGTCATTCCCATTTGATTACTGGGCATCCAAATTAGACACCTGGCCTGAATTGGCAGAATATGCATTGCAGGAGCTTGCTTGCCCAGCAGCTAGTGTGCTATCAGAAAGAGTATTCAGTGCTGCTGGTTCAATATTAACTGAAAAAAGGACTCGTCTGGCTACCCAAAATGTGGATGATCTCACCTTCATTAAAATGAACCACTCCTGGATTTCAAATTATTTTGCCCCACCTTTCCCGGCTGACACCTAGCTTTCCTATAAAAAGGTCTTGCTTGTGGACTGGTCTTACTGAGTGTTCCAATCTCTTAATTTGCAGCAGCTGTTTGTCCAGCGTACGACATGTTTACACCTCCCTCAATGGGAAAATTCCCCCCACGGGGCCGTGGTCTCGCCACTTGGCGCAAGCACCCGTTACAGTGCTGTTTGTCTGAAGAGGTGGGTGTGCCCGCTTTTGGTCGACGGCACTGCCACTGGGTCCCTCATAGTACAATGAAGTGTATCTGGTGGTGGTGGTGCGCACCCAACGTCAGACACACCGTTGTAACATGAGGGGCCCTGGGACGGTACCGCTGGCCACAAGAGTTCCCCCCCCCCCAGCTCAAACTGTGCTCTACCACGTGCAAAATTATCTCGCACAGCTCCACCAATGTTTAGGCTATGCGCTGACATCATTCAATGCCTGGCACTGACAATACCAATTTGTTGACATCTATGATGCTAGTTAAAGTAGTCTGGGTCAGTGTCCTATATTGACACCAGTAAATACTTACTGCCAAATTACTTTGTCAGAAACTCAGCAGATGAGCCCACCCTGTACCTAAGTATGCCACACTTTTTTTTTTGTTGTTTTGCGAGACATTAACATCTATTTATTTTTTGTGAGTACTAACTGTGTCAGGCACTCCTTGCAATCCTCCTCCGCTGACCACAATGCTGCCTGTGTATCCATGTAACCGATTTAAAACTGCCTTGAGCCTATTTTTTGTTATTTTAGGCCTTCGTTAGCCTGTCTGCGGTCCCTCCTTGCAATACTTCTCCACTGACCACAATGCTGCCTGTGTATCCATGTAACATAGTAACATAGTAACATAGTTAGTAAGGCCGAAAAAAGACATTTGTCCATCCAGTTCAGCCTATATTCCTATATTCCATCATAATAAATCCCCAGATCCACATCCTTCTACAGAACCTAATAATTGTATGATACAATATTGTTCTGCTCCAGGAAGACATCCAGGCCTCTCTTGAACCCCTCGACTGAGTTCGCCATCACCACCTCCTCAGGCAAGCAATTCCAGATTCTCACTGCCCTAACAGTAAAGAATCCTCTTCTATGTTGGTGGAAAAACCTTCTCTCCTCCAGACGCAAAGAATGCCCCCTTGTGCCCGTCATCTTCCTTGGTATAAACAGATCCTCAGCGAGATATTTGTATTGTCCCCTTATATATTTATACATGGTTATTAGATCGCCCCTCAGTCGTCTTTTTTCTAGACTAAATAATCCTAATTTCGCTAATCTATCTGGGTATTGTAGTTCTCCCATCCCCTTTATTAACTTTGTTGCCCTCCTTTGTACTCTCTCTAGTTCCATTATATCCTTCCTGAGCACCGGTGCCCAAAACTGGACACAGTACTCCATGTGCGGTCTAACTAGGGATTTGTACAGAGGCAGTATAATGCTCTCATCATGTGTATCCAGACCTCTTTTAATGCACCCCATGATCCTGTTTGCCTTGGCAGCTGCTGCCTGGCACTGGCTGCTCCAGGTAAGTTTATCATTAACTAGGATCCCCAAGTCCTTCTCCCTGTCAGATTTACCCAGTGGTTTCCCGTTCAGTGTGTAATGGTGATATTGATTCCTTCTTCCCATGTGTATAACCTTACATTTATCATTGTTAAACCTCATCTGCCACCTTTCAGCCCAAGTTTCCAACTTATCCAGATCCATCTGTAGCAGAATACTATCTTCTCTTGTATTAACTGCTTTACATAGTTTTGTATCATCTGCAAATATCAATATTTTACTGTGTAAACCTTCTACCAGATCATTAATGAATATGTTGAAGAGAACAGGTCCCAATACCGACCCCTGCGGTACCCCACTGGTCACAGCGACCCAGTTAGAGACTATACCATTTATAACCACCCTCTGCTTTCTATCACTAAGCCAGTTACTAACCCATTTACACACATTTTCCCCCAGACCAAGCATTCTCATTTTGTGTACCAACCTCTTGTGCGGCACGGTATCAAACGCTTTGGAAAAATCGAGATATACCACGTCCAATGACTCACCGTGGTCCAGCCTATAGCTTACCTCTTCATAAAAACTGATTAGATTGGTTTGACATGAGCGATTTCTCATAAACCTATGCTGATATGGAGTTAAACAGTTATTCTCATTGAGATAATCCAGAATAACATCCTTCAGAAACCCTTCAAATATTTCACCAACAGTAGAGGTTAGACTTACTGGCCTATAATTTCCAGGTTCACTTTTAGAGCCCTTTTTGAATATTGGCACCACACTTGCTATGCGCCAGTCCTGCGGAACAGACCCCGTCACTATAGAGTCCCTAAAAATAAGAAATAATGGTTTATCTATTACATAACTTAGTTCTCTTAGTACTCGTGGGTGTATGCCATCCGGACCCGGAGATTTATCTATTTTAATCTTATTTAGCCGGTTTCGCACCTCTTCTTGGGTTAGATTGGTGACCCTTAATATAGGGTTTTCATTGTTTCTTGGGATTTCACCTAGCATTTCATTTTCCACCGTGAATACCGTGGAGAAGAAGGTGTTTAATATGTTAGCCTTTTCCTCGTCATCTACAACCATTCTTTCACTATTTTTTAAGGGGCCTACATTTTCAGTTTTTATTCTTTTACTATTGATATAGTTGAAGAACAGTTTGGGATTAGTTTTACTCTCCTTAGCAATGTGCTTCTCTGTTTCCTTTTTGGCAGCTTTAATTAGTTTTTTAGATAAAGTATTTTTCTCCCTATAGTTTTTTAGAGCTTCAATGGTGCCATCCTGCTTTAGTAGTGCAAATGCTTTCTTTTTACTGTTAATTGCCTGTCTTACTTCTTAGTTTAGCCACATTGGGTTTTTCCTATTTCTAGTCCTTTTATTCCCACAAGGTATAAACCGCTTACAGTGCCTATTTAGGATGTTCTTAAACATTTTCCATTTATTATCTGTATTCTTATTTCTGAGGATATTGTCCCAGTCAACCAGATTAAGGGTATCTCTAAGCTGGTCAAACTTTGCCTTCCTAAAGTTCAGTGTTTTTGTGACTCCCTGACAAGTCCCCCTAGTGAAAGACAGGTGAAACTGTACAATATTGTGGTCGCTATTTCCTAGATGCCCGACCACCTGCAGATTTGTTATTCTGTCAGGTCTATTAGATAGTATTAGGTCTAAAAGTGCTGCTCCTCTGGTTGGATTCTGCAGCAATTGTGAAAGATAATTTTTCTTGGTTATTAGCAGAAACCTGTTGCCTTTATGGGTTTCACAGGTTTCTGTTTCCCAGTTAATATCCGGGTAGTTAAAGTCCCCCATAACCAGGACCTCATTATGGGTTGCAGCTTCATCTATCTGCTTTAGAAGTAGACTTTCCATGATTTCTGTTATATTTGGGGGTTTGTAACAGACCTGTTATGATTTTCCCAATGGCAGGGAAAACAAAATACCAACGGACTAGCTCTCGGGTGATGGGAACTAAAGTGACCGTGACCTGAACCTGACACAACACTGGAAGTAGCTGGGGAGTGTTTCCTACGATGCCCTAGACACCACGCGCCAGCCGGAGATCTAACTACCCCTATCAGAGGAATATACAGGCCTGCCTTACCTCCAGAGATGAACCCCAAAAGGAGATAGCAGCCCCCCACAGATATTGACGGTGAGTCAAGAGGAAAAGACATACGTAGGATGAACAGCAGATTTAGCACAGTGAGGTCCGCTTACTAGATAGCAGAAGTACAGGAAAGAGTCACTTCACGGTCAACTTCAAAACACTACTCAAAAACACCATCCTGAAATTACTTTAAAACTCCAGTGACAACTCATGCCACTGGAGTGGCAATTTCAGTCCACGAGAGCTTCCAGCTACAGAGAGTCACATTGCAAATAGCTGGACAAAAATAGCATTAACTAGAAACAAAATTCAACTTAGCTGAACAGGATCTTGAGGCAGGAGAATGCAACAGAATGCTACTGATACATTGTTGGCCGGCATCGGACCAGCAGCCAAGCAGCCTTAAATAGGAAACTCCCCTAATGGGTGTCAACAGGTGATCAATGATAGAAGAAGGCAAATAAGTGGCACTACCATAAAACACCACCGGGGGAGCCCACAAACAGAATTCACAACAGTACCCCCCCCTTAAGGAGGGGGCACCGAACCCTCACCAGAACCACCAGGGCGATCTGGATGAGCACTATGAAACGCACGAACCAAATCAGGAGCATGAACATCAGATGCTGTCACCCAAGAATTATCCTCCTGACCATAGCCTTTCCACTTAACCAGATACTGAAGTTTCCGTCTGGAAACACGGGAGTCCAAGATCTTTTCCACCACATACTCCAACTCACCCTCAACCAGCACAGGAGCAGGAGGATCAGCAGACGGAACAACCGGCACCTCATACCTCCGCAATAATGACCGATGAAAAACATTATGAATAGTAAAAGATGCTGGGAGGTCCAAACGAAAGGACAGAGGATTGAGAACCTCCAGAATCCTATAAGGGCCGATAAACCGAGGCTTAAACTTAGGAGACGAGACCTTCATAGGAACAAATCGAGAAGACAACCAAACCAGGTCCCCAACACAAAGACGAGGACCGACACGCCGATGACGATTAGTGAACTGTTGAGTCTTCTCCTGGGACAACTTCAGATTGTCCACAACCTGTCCCCAAATCTGATGCATTCTATCAACCACAGCATCTACTCCAGGACAATCCGAAGACTCCAATTGACCGGACGAAAAGCGAGGGTGAAACCCTGAATTACAAAAAAATGGAGAAACCAAAGTGGCAGAACTGGCCCGATTGTTAAGGGCAAACTCTGCCAATGGCAAAAAATCAAGCCAATCGTCCTGATCAGCGGACACAAAACACCTCAAGTAAGTCTCCAAGGTCTGATTAGTACGCTCAGTCTGGCCATTAGTCTGAGGATGGAATGCAGACGAAAAAGACAAGTCGATGCCCATCCTGGCACAGAACGCCCGCCAAAATCTAGACACAAACTGAGTACCCCTGTCAGACACTATATTCTCAGGAATACCATGCAAACGCACAACATTCTGAAAAAATAGAGGGACCAGCTCAGAGGAGGAGGGCAATTTGGGCAAAGGTACCAAGTGAACCATCTTGGAAAAACGGTCACACACCACCCAGATGACGGACATCCTACGAGAAACAGGAAGGTCAGAAATAAAGTCCATAGAGATGTGCGTCCAAGGCCTCTTAGGAATAGGCAAGGGCAACAACAACCCGCTGGCCCGGGAACAGCAGGGCTTAGCCCGAGCACAAACATCACAAGACTGCACAAAAATACGTACATCTCGTGACAAGGAAGGCCACCAGAAGGACCTAGACACCAGATCCCTGGTGCCAAAAATTCCAGGATGACCTGCCAACGCGGAAGAGTGAACCTACGAAATAACTCTACTGGTCCAGTCATCAGGGAAAAACAGTCTACCAGGCGGACAGCGATCAGGCCTATCCACCTGAAACTCCTGCAAAGAGCGCCGCAGGTCTGGGGAGACAGCTGACAATATCACCCCATCCTTCAGGATGCCAGTAGGTTCGGAATCACCAGGCGAGTCAGGCTAAAAACTCCTAGAGAGGGCATCCGCCCTCACATTCTTAGACCCAGGCAGATATGAAACCACAAAGTTAAATCGAGAGAAAAACAATGACCAGCGCGCCTGTCTAGGATTCAGACGCCTGGCTGACTCAAGATAAATTAGATTTTTGTGGTCAGTCAAGACCACCACCTGGTGTCTAGCACCCTCAAGCCAATGACGCCACTCCTCAAATGCCCACTTCATGGCCAAGAGCTCCCGATTTCCAACATCATAATTTCGCTCAGCGGGCGAAAACTTTCGAGAGAAAAACGCACATGGTCTCATCACTGAGCAGTCAGGACCTTTCTGCGACAAAACTGCACCTGCTCCGATCTCGGAAGCATCTACTTCAACCTGGAACGGGAGCGAAACATCAGGCTGGCGCAACACAGGAGCATTAGAAAAGCGGTGCTTAAGCTCCCGAAAGGCCTCCACAGCCGCAGAGGACCAATTAGCAACATCAGCACCCTTCTTGGTCAAATCAGTCAAAGGTTTAGCAATGGCAGAAAAACCCGCTATGAATCGGCGATAGAAATTAGCAAATCCCAAGAATTTCTGAAGACTCTTTAGAGAAGTAGGTTGTATCCAATCACAAATAGCCTGAACCTTAACAGGGTCCATCTCCATAGATGAAGGGGAAAAAATATATCCCAGAAAGGAAATTCTCTGAACCCCAAAAATACACTTTGAGCCCTTCACAAATAGAGAATTAGCTCGTAAAACCTGAAAAACTCTCCTGACCTGTTGAACATGAGATTCCCAGTCCTCCGAAAAAATCAAAATATCATCCAAATACACAATCATAAATTTATCCAGATATTCACGGAAAATGTCGTGCATAAAGGACTGAAAAACGGAAGGGGCATTCGCGAGACCGAAAGGCATTACCAAATACTCAAAATGGCCTTCAGGCGTATTAAATGCGGTCTTCCACTCATCCCCCTGCTTAATCCGCACCAAATTATACGCACCACGTAGATCGATCTTAGTGAACCACTTCGCCCCCTTTATGCGAGCAAAAAGATCAGTCAGTAAAGGTAACGGGTACTGGTATTTAACTGTAATCTTATTCAGAAGTCGATAGTCGATACAAGGTCTCAATGAACCATCCTTTTTACCCACAAAGAAAAACCCTGCCCCCAGTGGAGACAAAGAGGGGCGAATATGACCCTTTTCCAAAGATTCTCTGATATACTCCCGCATAGCAGTATGTTCGGGTACAGACAAATTAAACAAGCGACCCTTAGGAAATTTACTACCGGGAATCAACTCAATAGCGCAGTCACACTCTCTGTGAGGGGGGAGAGAATCAATTTTAGGCTCCTGAAAGACATCATAAAAATCTGACAGAAATGCTGGGATCTCAGAGGGAGTAGATGAAGAAATGGGAACCAAAGGTGCATCCCCATGAATCCCCCGACATCCCCAGCTCAGCACAGACATTGATCTCCAGTCCAAGACTGGATTATGAATTTGTAACCATGGTAATCCAAGTACTAATACGTCATGTAGATTATATAACACAAGGAAACGAATAATCTCCTGATGGTCTGGGGTAAGATGCATAGTCACTTGTGTCCAATATTGTGGTTTATTGCTAGCCAAAGGTGTAGAATCAATACCCTTTAAGGGAATAGAAACCTCCAGAGGCTCTAAATCAAACCCACAACGCTTGGCAAAGGACCAATCCATGAGACTCAGAGCGGCGCCAGAATCCACATAAGCATCCACAGTAACAGATGATAAAGTACAAATCAATGTCACGGACAAAAGAAATTTAGACTGCAAGGTACCCATAGAAAAAGATTTATCAACCTTTTTATCAACCTTCTTTATGCGTTTAGAGCATGCTGATATAACATGAGCTGGATCTCCACAATAGAAGCACAACCCATTTTTGCGCCTGTAATTCTGTCGTTCGCCTCTAGACAATACACTATCGCATTGCATATGCTCTGGTGCCTTTTCAGAGGTCACCGCCAAATGATGCACAGGTTTTTGCTCAGAAGATACCGCCATATGGTGCACAGGTTTTTGCTCAGAAGATACCGCCATATGGTGCACAGGTTTTTGCTCAAAAGATACCGCCATATGGTGCACAGATTTTTGCTCAAAAGATACCGCCATATGGTGCACAGATTTGCGCTCCCGTAAACGCCGATCAATCTGGATAGCCAATTTCATGGCATCATTCAGACCTGTAGGCACAGGGAACCCCACCATGACATCCTTCACGGCATCAGAGAGACCTTCTCTGAAATTAGCTGCTAGAGCGCACTCATTCCATTTAGTAAGCACCGACCATTTACGAAATTTTTGGCAGTATATCTCAGCTTCATCTTGCCCTTGGGAAAGAGCTATCAAGGCTTTCTCAGCCAAAATCTCTAAATTAGGTTCTTCATAAAGCAACCCCAAAGCCAGAAAAAACGCATCTACATTTAATAACGCAGGATCCCCTGGCGACAATGCAAATGCCCAACTTTGTGGGTCACCCCGCAATAGAGAAATAACAATTTTAACCTGTTGCGCAGGATCACCAGCAGAGTGAGATTTCAGGGACAAAAACAATTTACAATTCTCTCTGAAATTCAAAAAACGGGATCTGTCTCCGGTAAAAAATTCAGGCATAGGGATCTTAGGTTCAGACATTGGAGCACGTATAACAAAATCTTGTAAGTTCTGGACTTTTGTAGCCAGGTTATTCAGACCTACAACCAAACTCTGTGGATCCATGATTCAAACAGGTGTAACCAAAGCCATTCAGAGATTAAGAGGAGAGGAAAAAAAAAAAAGGCTGAAGACTGCAGTTTAAGCAAGGAGTACAAATAAGCACTTTCCAAACACAGAAGGAAAAAAAAAAAAAACCTTTTCATATCCTTTCCTGCTTTAGTGCATAGTTTTAACACATGTGGGCCGGCCAAACTGTTATGATTTTCCCAATGGCAGGGAAAACAAAATACCAACGGACTAGCTCTCGGGTGATGGGAACTAAAGTGACCGTGACCTGAACCTGACACAACACTGGAAGTAGCCGGGGAGTGTTTCCTACGATGCCCTAGACACCACGCGCCAGCCGGAGATCTAACTACCCCTATCAGAGGAATATACAGGCCTGCCTTACCTCCAGAGATGAACCCCAAAAGGAGATAGCAGCCCCCCACAGATATTGACGGTGAGTCAAGAGGAAAAGACATACGTAGGATGAACAGCAGATTTAGCACAGTGAGGTCCGCTTACTAGATAGCAGAAGTACAGGAAAGAGTCACTTCACGGTCAACTTCAAAACACTACTCAAAAACACCATCCTGAAATTACTTTAAAACTCCAGTGACAACTCATGCCACTGGAGTGGCAATTTCAGTCCACGAGAGCTTCCAGCTACAGAGAGTCACATTGCAAATAGCTGGACAAAAATAGCATTAACTAGAAACAAAATTCAACTTAGCTGAACAGGATCTTGAGGCAGGAGAATGCAACAGAATGCTACTGATACATTGTTGGCCGGCATCGGACCAGCAGCCAAGCAGCCTTAAATAGGAAACTCCCCTAATGGGTGTCAACAGGTGATCAATGATAGAAGAAGGCAAATAAGTGGCACTACCATAAAACACCACCGGGGGAGCCCACAAACAGAATTCACAACACAGACCCCAATGAGAATTTTGTTACCATTTTTCCCTCCATGAATTTCGACCCATATGGACTCGACATCCTCATTCCCTTCGCTAATATCCTCCGTAACCGATTTAAAACTGCCATGAGCCTATCTTTTGTTATTTTAGGCCTTCGTTAGCCTGTCTGCGGGCTTTCATTAGCCTGTCTGCGGTCCCTCCTTGCAATACTCCTCCACTGACCACAATGCTGCCTGTGTATCCATGTAACCGATTTAAAACTGCCATGAGCCTATCTTTTGTTATTTTAGGCCTTCGTTAGCCTGTCTGTGGTCCCTCCTTGCAATACTCCTCCAGTGACCACAATGCTGCCTGTGAATCCATGTAACCGATTTAAAACTGCCATGAGCCTATCTTTTGTTATTTTAGGCCTTCGTTAGCCTGTCTGCGATCCCTCCTTCCAATCGTCCTCCGCTGACCACACCAATGCTGCCCGTGTACCCCTGAAACCTATTTAAAAGTTCATAGAGCCTATTTATATATTTTATTTAATATTAAAAAAGCCATGATGGACTACGCTGTACCACGCTACAAGCTAACCAGTCGACACTTCTTTTGCGAGAAAAGCCGTCCCAAACCCTCCACCAGCATGTAAAAGAACGCATTGTCCATGCACTCTGGCAATCTGTGAGTACAAAGGTGAACCTGACAACAGACGCATGGACCTGTAGGCATGGCCACGGAAGGTTACGTGTCCATTACGGCGCAATGGGTTAATGTGGTGGATGCATGGTCCACAGGGGACAGCCTACTAAGTCTGTCTGCAGTCCCTAATTCAAATTGTCCTCCACTGTCTAAACCTGAGCTTCAACCTTCTGGCTCTCCTTAAGTGCTTTTTTAAAAAAAATTGGTGGTTGGGGCCTAATAACTCTGTATGGCGCTCCCTGGTGTTCTCCTCAACTGAATAAATCTGAGCTTCAACCTTCTGACTCTCATTTATTTTTTATTTTTTAAATTGGTGGTTGAGGCCTAATACCTCTGTTTGCCGCTCCCTGGTGTTCTCCTCAACTGAATAAATCTGAGCTTCAACCTTCTGGCTCTCCTTAAGTGCTTTTTTAAAAAAAATTGGTGGTTGGGGCCTAATAACTCTGTCTGCCACTCCCTGGTGTTCTCCTCAACTGAATAAATCTGAGCTTCAACCTTCTGGCTCTCATTTTTTTTTTTTTTTAATTGGTGGTTGAGGCCTAATACCTCTGTTTGCCGCTCCCTGGTGTTCTCCTCAACTGAATAAATCTGAGCTTCAACCTTCTGGCTCTCATTTTTTTTTTTTTTTTTATAAAATTGGTGGTTAGGGCCTACTAACGGTGTCTGCCCCTCCCTGGTGTTTGTCCTCAACTGTATAAAGCTGAGCTTCAACCTTCTGGCTCTCATTAAGTGCTGCTTTTTAAAAAATTGGTGGTTAGAGCCTACTAACGGTGTCTGCCGCTCCCTGGTGTTTGTCCTCAACTGTATAAAGCTGAGCTTCAACCTTCTGGCTCTCCTTAAGTGCGTTTTTAAAAAAAATTGGTGCTTGAGGCCTAATACCTTTGTTTGCCGCTCCCTGGTGTTCTCCTCAACTGAATAAATCTGAGCTTCAACCTTCTGGCTCTCCTTAAGTGCGTTTTTAAAAAAAATTGGTGCTTGAGGCCTAATACCTTTGTTTGCCGCTCCCTGGTGTTCTCTTCAACTGAATAAATCTGAGCTTCAACCTTCTGGCTCTCCTTAAGTGCTTTTTTTAAAAAAATTGGTGGTTGGGGCCTAATAACTCTGTCTGCCGCTCCCTGGTGTTCTCCTCAACTGAATAAATCTGAGCTTCAACCTTCTGGCTCTCATTTTGTTTTTTTGTTTTTTTTATAAAATTGGTGGTTAGGGCCTACTAACGGTGTCTGCCGCTCCCAGGTGTTTGTCCTCAACTGTATAAAGCTGAGCTTCAACCTTCTGGCTTTCGGCCTATAGTATCAGATATTAAACTGCATTTGGCCTTCAACTTTGGTTACGGCCTACTAACGGTGTCTGCCGCTCCCAGGTGTTTGTCCTCAACTGTATAAAGCTGAGCTTCAACCTTCTGGCTCTCCTCAAGTGCTTTTTTAAAAAAAATTGGTGGTTGGGGCCTAATAACTCTGTCTGCCGCTCCCTGGTGTTCTCCTCAACTGTATAAAGCTGAGCTTCAGTCTTTAGGCTTTTGGCCTATAGTAGCAGATATTAAACTGCATTTGGCCTACTAGTGTGGTTGGGCCCTTAAAACAGTGTCTGCTGCTCCTGGGTTTGCTACTACACTGAACAAAGCAATGCCGCCTGTTTAGTCCTGTTACCAATTTTGAACTGCATTTAGCCTACTTTATTCTTTGGCCCTATATCTGTGTTTCCTCCTCATCCTGCCCATTGCCCAGCCACTGCTAGATGAGTCTGCTGGTACATTGACCTAGACCACTACATTCCCCTTGCACTCTACACAGCCAGAATCTGACCCTGCTGAAAGTAAGGTTCCCCTTCCCGCATGTTATACCACCTTACACAGGGACAAAGAGGAAGGTGCAGATGAAAGTGCAGGTTCCTTCATCAGGTGGGGGGGGCATACTCGTTGGCGACGTCACTGGCACAGGGCCCCTCAGAGTACGCAAAAGTGTCGCTGCCGGTGGGAGGCACCCCCGCCGTGCAAACACACCGCTGTACTTTGAGGGGCCCTGTGCCAGTGCCAATGACAACGAGTGGACCCCCCCTGCTTGCATAGGATCACAGCACTTGCAAACTTGACATACTTACCTCTCACTGCTCCACCGCCGTGACGTAGTCCACGTTTCCTGGGCCCACTAAAACCTTGAACCAGCCCTACCCCCCACAACTTTAGCCAAATGACCCCCAATTTCCAATGCCTATCTATTATTATAAAGAAAATTAAGATTGACAAGCTTCAGTAACAAAAATGGATGTTTTTGGCATTAAAATGGGCACTGTAGGTGTTTTCCTGGCCTCCACTCACTGCCGACTATGCTTCCCCATTGACTTGCATTGGGTTTCGTGTTTCGGTCGACCCCCGACTTTTAGCGATAATCGGCCGACTGCACTCGACTCGACTCTGGACAAAGTCGGGTTTCGCAAAACCAGACTCGATCTTAAAAAAATGAAAGTCGCTCAACCCTATCTATGAGATCCAGTTATGTAGATAAAGTAGCGGCTTTTCTTGGTACTGCAACTAAAAGCCATAAATAGGACTGAGCTGTAATGCTGGATACAGCTGTAATTATATGTTATATAGTCGTGTTACACTCCTCTCACTTCTTGTAACCTACAAGTGTACAAAGATATTACACAGTCACCATGTGACAAGTGGGCCTGTGTAACTTCAAATGCCAGGGCTGAATTTTAGTCCCAGTCCAGCCCTGCTAACTATATACCTTTTATAGCCTTGGAGCAGTTTGTTCTTAGCCCTCCATTGAGCTACTATGTTTTTTAACAAAAATTTTTATTTGATATTTTAGACTTAATAAAGTAGATATATTTGTGAGATATTTTAAAGCACCTTCTTTCTTTTGGTTTATCTTAGGTTATTGATGACTTATCCTTCCTCCCCTCTTTGTGTCATCGTCTCTCAGTATAGCTTCAGGCCTGTGATTCCCCATCCTTGTCCCCTCTTTCTCATCCCATTTCCTCTTCACAGCTTGTAATGTTTTGTGACTGACTTATAACAATTTTCTGGTATAGTAGTGTAGAGTGAGGGTATCATGTATAGTGAAGGGTAATTTATACTATGTTTTGTACTTTCATGCTACACATGGTAAATTTCATTCTTTGTTGTATGCTGCTTTTTAGCGTGAGCTGTATTGCAGTACATGGTATGTTTGTTATTGATTGTTAATAAAGTTGTTTTCAATAAAAATTATGACCGCAGATTTTAAGATAATGTACCTTGACTTTATACAGATACAGACACTTCTGTGTCCCGCTTAGGGCAAGTTCATTAGTATATAAAACAATTGTCCAGTATTTAACCAGAAAAAAAATAATGTTTTTTTAATGTGTATGGGATCTACATTCAGTCCATATGACATCCATATGCAATCTGTATGACATCTGTTTTTTATTTATCAACAGTAAATAAAACTAGATGGGTATTTCCTGAAGGAACTACAGATAGTGCTTTGGAATGGTGCCCGGGCTGCCCCTGCAAGACTTTCACACTTGGGTGCCCCTCAGGCGCTGGTTTGGTAGTTGTAGCCCCTCATTTGGTGGGCCGGGTCACTCTGGGTCCGATTTGGTGGGCCGGGTCACTCTGGGTCCGATTTGGTGGCCCGGGTCACTCTGGGTCCGATTTGGTGGCCCGGGTCACTCTGGGTCCGATTTGGTGGGCCGGGTCACTCTGGGTCCGATTTGGTGGGCCGGGTCACTCTGGGTCCGATTTGGTGGGCCGGGTCACTCTGGGTCCGATTTGGTGGGCCGGGAAACTCTGGGTCCGATTTGGTGGCCCGGGTCACTCTGGGTCCGATTTGGTGGCCCGGGTCACTCTGGGTCCGATTTGGTGGCCCGGGTCACTCTGGGTCCGATTTGGTGGCCCGGGTCACTCTGGGTCCGATTTGGTGGCCCGGGTCACTCTGGGTCCGATTTGGTGGCCCGGGTCACTCTGGGTCCGATTTGGTGGCCCGGGTCACTCTGGGTCCGATTTGGTGGCCCGGGTCACTCTGGGTCTGATTTGGTGGCCCGGGTCACTCTGGGTCCGATTTGGTGGGCCGGGTCACTCTGGGTCCGATTTGGTGGCCCGGGTCACTCTGGGTCCGATTTGGTGGCCCGGGTCACTCTGGGTCCGATTTGGTGGCCCGGGTCACTCTGGGTCCGATTTGGTGGGCCGGGTCACTCTGGGTCCGATTTGGTGGGCCGGGTCACTCTGGGTCCGATTTGGTGGGCCGGGTCACTCTGGGTCCGATTTGGTGGGCCGGGTCACTCTGGGTCCGATTTGGTGGGCCGGGTCACTCTGGGTCCGGTTTGGTGGTCCGGGTCACTCTGGGTCCGATTTGGTGGGCTGGGTCACTCTGGGTCCGGTTTGGTGGGCCGGGTCACTCTGGGTCCGATTTGGTGGGCCGGGTCACTCTGGGTCCGATTTGGTGGGCCGGGTCACTCTGGGTCCGATTTGCTGAGCCGGGTCACTCTGGGTCCGATTTGCTGGGCCGGGTCACTCTGGGTCCGATTTGGTGGGCCGGGTCACTCTGACTGACAGCAGGATAAGGGAATGGCTGATAACAGAGAATAGACTGACAGCAGGACAAGGGAATGGCTGATAACAGAGAGAGAATAGACTGACAGCAGGACAGGGGAATTGCTGATAACAGAGAGAAATAGACTGACAGCAGGACGGGGAATGGCTGATAACAGAGAGAATAGACTGACAGCAGGACAGGAGAATGGCTGATAACATAGAGAAATAGACTGACAGCAGTACGGGGAATGGCTGATAACAGAGAGAAATAGACTGACAGCAGGACGGGGAATGGCTGATAACAGTGAGAATAGACTGACAGCAGGACAGGGGAATGGCTGATAACAGAGAGAATAGACTGACAGCAGGACGGGGAAAGGCTGATAACAGAGAGAATAGACTGACAGCAGGACAGGGGAATGGCTGATAACAGAGAGAAATAGACTGACAGCAGTACGGGGAATGGCTGATAGAGAGAAATAGAAGGGTATTTCCTGAAGGAACTACAGATAGTGCTTTGGAATGGTGCCCGGGTTGCCCCAGCAAGACTTTCACACTTGGGTGCCCCTCAGGCGCTGGTTTGGTAGTTGTAGCCACTCTGGGTCCGATTTGGTGGGTGGGGCCCCTCAGGGGCCGATTTGGTGGGCGCTGTATACTGCGCGGCTCTGCGCTGTATACTGCGGGGCTCTGCGCTGTATACTGCGGGGCTCTGCGCTGTATACTGCGGGGCTCTGCGCTGTATACTGCGGGGCTCTGCGCTGTATACTGCGGGGCTCTGCGCTGTATACTGCAGGGCTCTGCGCTGTATACTGCGGGGCTCTGCGCTGTATGCTGCGGGGCTCTGAGCTGTATGCTGCGGGGCTCTGCGCTGTATGCTGCGCGGCTCTGCGCTGTATGCTGCGTGGCTCTGCGCTGTATGCTGCGCGGCTCCGCGCTGTATGCTGCGCGACTCCGTGCTGTATAATGCGCGGCTCTGCGCTGTATGCTGCGTGGCTCTGCGCTGTATAATGCGCGGCTCTGCGCTGTATGCTGCGCGGCTCTGCGCTGTATACTGTGGGGCTCTGCGCTGTATGCTGCGGGGCTCTGCGCTGTATACTGTAATAATAATAAGACTACAGATAGTGCTTTGAAATTGTGCTGTACTGTCACTTTAAGAGCTGATATTATCTGACAAAACTGTGACCTGGTGAAGTTGGTAGGCGTTGGCATAGTAACTGTGTCTGACTGCGCATATCAATGAGCTAATCAGCCAGGTGGCATTTGGCAGTTAAGTTATTTTTAGGAATTGCCTCAGAAACCAGCCCATTTTAAACGTATAGGAAAATTTCCCTATTGAAATGCATTGAAACAATGCTTTCCAATGAGGGGGAAACAATTTTCAAATGCAAATTGCACCAAAACTACAAATCCGATCGACATGAAAATAACTTAGCACACCTCGCGTGGACGCTGGCTTCGAAATGACACCTTACTGGAGTCTGTGCGTTCAGCGGTTCGGGCCGCATTAACTGCGAAAAAAAGCCTAATAATAATAACTAGATGGGTATTTCCTGAAGGAACTACAGATAGTGCTTTGGAATGGTGCCCGGGCTGCCCCTGCAAGATTGTCACACTTGGGTGCCCCTCAGGCGGTCCGATTTGGTAGGCAGAGTCACTCTGGGTCTGACTTGGTGGGTTGGGTTAATCTGGGTCTGATTTTGTGGGCGGGGTAAATCTAGATCCGATTCGGTGGGCGGGGTCACTTTTGGTCCGATTCGGTGGGCGGGGTCACTCTGGGTCCTATTCAGTGGGCGGGGTCACTCTGGGTCCGATTCGGTTGGCGGGGTCACTCTGGGTCTGAAACGGTGGGCGAGGTCACTCTGGGTCTGAAACGGTGGGCGAGGTCACTCTGGGTCTGATTTGGTGAGCGGGGCACCTCAGGGTCCGATTTGGTAGGCTGGGCACCTCAGGGTCCGATTTGGTGGGCTGGGCACCTCAGAGTCCGATTTGGTGGGCGGGGACACTCTGGGTCCGATTTGGTGGGCGGGGTCACTCTGGGTCCGATTTGGTGGGCGGGGTCACTCTGGGTCCGATTTGGTGGGCGGGGTCACTCTGGGTCCGATTTGGTGGGCGGGGTCACTCTGGGTCCGATTTGGTGGGCGGGGTCACTCTGGGTCCGATTTGGCGGGCGGCGCCACTCTGGGTCCCATTTGGCGGGCGGCGCCACTCTGGGTCCCATTTGGCGGGCGGCGCCACTCTGGGTCCCATTTGGCGGGCGGGGCCACTCTGGGTCCCATTTGGCGGGCGGGGCCACTCTGGGTCCCATTTGGCGGGCGGCGCCACTCTGGGTCCCATTTGGCGGGCGGCGCCACTCTGGGTCCCATTTGGCGGCCCGGGTCACTCTGGGTCCCATTTGGCGGCCCGGGTCACTCTGGGTCCCATTTGGCGGCCCGGGTCACTCTGGGTCCCATTTGGCGGCCCGGGTCACTCTGGGTCCCATTTGGCGGCCCGGGTCACTCTGGGTCCCATTTGGCGGCCCGGGTCACTCTGGGTCCCATTTGGCGGCCCGGGTCACTCTGGGTCCCATTTGGCGGCCCGGGTCACTCTGGGTCCGATTTGGCGGCCCGGGTCACTCTGGGTCCGATTTGGCGGCCCGGGTCACTCTGGGTCCGATTTGGCGGCCCGGGTCACTCTGGGTCCGATTTGGCGGCCCGGGTCACTCTGGGTCCGATTTGGCGGCCCGGGTCACTCTGGGTCCGATTTGGCGGCCCGGGTCACTCTGGGTCCGATTTGGCGGCCCGGGTCACTCTGGGTCCGATTTGGCGGCCCGGGTCACTCTGGGTCCGATTTGGCGGGCGGCGCCACTCTGGGTCCGATTTGGCGGGCGGCGCCACTCTGGGTCCGATTTGGCGGGCGGCGCCACTCTGGGTCCGATTTGGCGGGCGGCGCCACTCTGGGTCCGATTTGGCGGGCGGCGCCACTCTGGGTCCGATTTGGCGGGCGGCGCCACTCTGGGTCCGATTTGGCGGGCGGCGCCACTCTGGGTCCGATTTGGCGGGCGGCGCCACTCTGGGTCCGATTTGGCGGGCGGCGCCACTCTGGGTCCGATTTGGCGCGCGGCGCCACTCTGGGTCCGATTTGGCGGGCGGCGCCACTCTGGGTCCGATTTGGCGGGCGGCGCCACTCTGGGTCCGATTTGGCGGGCGGCGCCACTCTGGGTCCGATTTGGCGGGCGGCGCCACTCTGGGTCCGATTTGGCGGGCGGCGCCACTCTGGGTCCGATTTGGCGGGCGGCGCCACTCTGGGTCCGATTTGGCGGGCGGCGCCACTCTGGGTCCGATTTGGCGGGCGGCGCCACTCTGGGTCCGATTTGGCGGGCGGCGCCACTCTGGGTCCGATTTGGCGGGCGGCGCCACTCTGGGTCCGATTTGGCGGGCGGCGCCACTCTGGGTCCGATTTGGCGGGCGGCGCCACTCTGGGTCCGATTTGGCGGGCGGCGCCACTCTGGGTCCGATTTGGCGGGCGGCGCCACTCTGGGTCCGATTTGGCGGGCGGCGCCACTCTGGGTCCGATTTGGCGGGCGGCGCCACTCTGGGTCCGATTTGGCGGGCGGCGCCACTCTGGGTCCGATTTGGCGGGCGGCGCCACTCTGGGTCCGATTTGGCGGGCGGCGCCACTCTGGGTCCGATTTGGCGGGCGGCGCCACTCTGGGTCCGATTTGGCGGGCGGCGCCACTCTGGGTCCGATTTGGCGGGCGGCGCCACTCTGGGACCGATTTGGCGGGCGGCGCCACTCTGGGTCCGATTTGGCGGGCTGGGTCCGATTTGGTGAGCGGGGCAATAATTATAATAAGACTATAGATAGTGCTTTGAAATTGTGCTGTGCTATCACTTTAAGAGCTGATATTATCTGCCAAAACTGTCCTGCTAGGATCATGTACAGTTCGCAGGCGTTGGCATAGTAACTGGGCCTGACTGAGCATATCAATGAGCTAATCAGCCAGGTGGCAGGTACATTTCAAATTGCCTCAGAAACCCGGCCATTATAACCTATGTGAAAATTTCCCTATTGAAAAGCATTACAATGAGGGGAAAAAACATTTTCAAACGCAAATTGCGCCAAAACTACAAATCCGATCGACACGAAAAATACTTAGAACACCTCTTGGGGACGCTGGCTTCGAAATGACACCTCACTGGAGTCTGTGAGTGAAGCGGTTCGGGCCGCATTACGTGCGGACTGAATAATAATAAGAATAAGAATAATAAGAAGAAGAAGTTATCCACGGTGGAATAACAGTATAGTGCTTTGTTCCAAAGCACTATAACTAGATGGGTATTTCCTGAAGGAACTACAGATAGTGCTTTGGAATGGTGCCCGGGCTGCCCCTGCAAGATTGTCACACTTGGGTGCCCCTCAGGCGCTGGTTTGGTAGTTGTAGCCCCTCAGGGTTGAGGCCACTCTGGGTCCGATTTGGTGGGCCAGGTCACTCTGGGTCCGATTTGGTGGGCCGGGTCACTCTGGGTCCCATTTGGTGGGCCGGGTCACTCTGGGTCCCATTTGGTGGGCCGGGTCACTCTGGGTCCCATTTGGTGGGCCGGGTCACTCTGGGTCCCATTTGGTGGGCCGGGTCACTCTGGGTCCCATTTGGTGGGCCGGGTCACTCTGGGTCCCATTTGGTGGGCCGGGTCACTCTGGGTCCCATTTGGTGGGCCGGGTCACTCTGGGTCCCATTTGGTGGGCCGGGTCACTCTGGGTCCCATTTGGTGGGCCGGGTCACTCTGGGTCCCATTTGGTGGGCCGGGTCACTCTGGGTCCCATTTGGTGGGCCGGGTCACTCTGGGTCCCATTTGGTGGGCCGGGTCACTCTGGGTCCCATTTGGTGGGCCGGGTCACTCTGGGTCCCATTTGGTGGGCCGGGTCACTCTGGGTCCCATTTGGTGGGCCGGGTCACTCTGGGTCCCATTTGGTGGGCCGGGTCACTCTGGGTCCCATTTGGTGGGCCGGGTCACTCTGGGTCCCATTTGGTGGGCCGGGTCACTCTGGGTCCCATTTGGTGGGCCGGGTCACTCTGGGTCCCATTTGGTGGGCCGGGTCACTCTGGGTCCCATTTGGTGGGCCGGGTCACTCTGGGTCCCATTTGGTGGCCCGGGTCACTCTGGGTCCGATTTGGTGGCCCGGGTCACTCTGGGTCCGATTTGGTGGCCCGGGTCACTCTGGGTCCGATTTGGTGGCCCGGGTCACTCTGGGTCCGATTTGGTGGCCCGGGTCACTCTGGGTCCGATTTGGTGGCCCGGGTCACTCTGGGTCCGATTTGGTGGCCCGGGTCACTCTGGGTCCGATTTGGTGGCCCGGGTCACTCTGGGTCCGATTTGGTGGCCCGGGTCACTCTGGGTCCGATTTGGTGGCCCGGGTCACTCTGGGTCCGATTTGGTGGCCCGGGTCACTCTGGGTCCGATTTGGTGGCCCGGGTCACTCTGGGTCCGATTTGGTGGCCCGGGTCACTCTGGGTCCGATTTGGTGGCCCGGGTCACTCTGGGTCCGATTTGGTGGCCCGGGTCACTCTGGGTCCGATTTGGTGGCCCGGGTCACTCTGGGTCCGATTTGGTGGCCCGGGTCACTCTGGGTCCGATTTGGTGGCCCGGGTCACTCTGGGTCCGATTTGGTGGCCCGGGTCACTCTGGGTCCGATTTGGTGGCCCGGGTCACTCTGGGTCCGATTTGGTGGCCCGGGTCACTCTGGGTCCGATTTGGTGGCCCGGGTCACTCTGGGTCCGATTTGGTGGCCCGGGTCACTCTGGGTCCGATTTGGTGGCCCGGGTCACTCTGGGTCCGATTTGGTGGCCCGGGTCACTCTGGGTCCGATTTGGTGGCCCGGGTCACTCTGGGTCCGATTTGGTGGCCCGGGTCACTCTGGGTCCGATTTGGTGGCCCGGGTCACTCTGGGTCCGATTTGGTGGGCCGGGTCACTCTGGGTCCGATTTGGTGGGCCGGGTCACTCTGGGTCCGATTTGGTGGGCCGGGTCACTCTGGGTCCGATTTGGTGGCCCGGGTCACTCTGGGTCCGATTTGGTGGCCCGGGTCACTCTGGGTCCGATTTGGTGGCCCGGGTCACTCTGGGTCCGATTTGGTGGCCCGGGTCACTCTGGGTCCGATTTGGTGGGCCGGGTCACTCTGGGTCCGATTTGGTGGGCCGGGTCACTCTGGGTCCGATTTGGTGGGCCGGGTCACTCTGACTGACAGCAGGATAAGGGAATGGCTGATAACAGAGAATAGACTGACAGCAGGATAAGGGAATGGCTGATAACAGAGAGAAATAGACTAACAGCAGGACAGGGGAATGGCTGATAACAGAGAAATAGACTGACAGCAGGATGGGGGATTGGCTGATAACAGAGAGAATAGACTGACAGCAGGACGGGGAATGGCTGATAACAGAGAGAATAGACTGACAGCAGGACAGGGGAATGGCTGATAACAGAGAGAAATAGACTGACAGCAGTACGGGGAATGGCTGATAACAGAGAGAATAATTGTGGGAAAAAAGCCTAATAAGAATAAATAGACTGACAGCAGGACAGAGGAATGGCTGATAACAGAGAGGAGCTGATATTATCTGACTGACAAAACCTGTTTCCTAGTGGGCTCGTAGGCGTTGGCATAGTAACTGCGTCTGACTGCGCATATCAATGCGCTAATCAGCCAGGTGGCAGTTTTGAAATTGCCTCAGAAATCAGGCCATTATACCATATGAGGAAATTTCCCTATTGAAATGCATTGAACAATGCTTTCCAATGGGGGGAAAACAATTTTAAAACGCAAATTGCGCCAAAACTACAAATCCGATCGACACGAAAAATACTTAGCACACCTCTCGTGGATAGGGTTGAGCGACTTTCATTTTTTTAAGATCGAGTAGGGTTTTGGGAAACCCGATTTTGTCCAGAGTCGAGTCGAGTGCAGTCGGCCGATTATCGCTAAAAGTCGGGGATCGACCGAAACACGAAACCCAATGCAAGTCAATGGGGAAGCATAGTCGGCAGTGAGTGGAGGCCAGGAAAACACCTACAGTGCCCATTTTAATGCCAAAAACATCCATTCTTGTTTCTGAAGCTTGCCAATCTTAATTAACTGTATAATAATAGTTGGGCATAGGGAATTGGGGGAAAGTTGTGGGGGGAGTAGGGCTGGCTCAAGTTTTTCGTGGGCCCAGGAAATGCGGACTACGTCACGGCGGTGTTGCAGGGAAAGGTAAGTATTTAAAAGTTGCAAGTGCTGTGATCCTGAGCAAGCAGGGGGGGGCCCACTCGTTCGCATTGCCACTGGCACAGGGCCCCTCAAAGTACGGCGGTGTGTTTGCATGGCGGGGGCGCCTCCCACCAGCAGCGACACTTTTGCGTACTCTGAGGGGCCCTGTGCCAGTGACGTCGCCAACGAGTATGCCCCCCCACCTGATGAAGGAACCTGCACTTTCATCTGCACCTTCCTCTTTGTCCCTGTGTAAGGTGGTATAACATGCGGGAAGGGGAACCTTACTTTCAGCAGGGACAGATTCTGGCTGTGTAGAGTACAAGGGGAATGTAGTGGTCTAGGTCAATGTACCAGCAGACTCATTTAGCAGTGGCTGGGCAATGGGCAGGATGAGGAGGAAACAGATATAGGGCCAAAGAATAAAGTAGGCTACATGCAGTTCAAAATTGGTAACAGGACTAAACAGGCGGCATTGCTTTGTTCAGTGGAGTAGCAAACCCAAGAGCAGCAGACACTGTTTCAAGGGCCTAACCACACTAGTAGGCCAAATGCAGTTTAATATCTGATAGTATAGGGCGAAAGCCAGAATGTGGAAGCTCAGCTTTGTTCAGTTGAGGACAACACCAGGGAGGGGCAGACACCTTTAGTAGGCCGGAAAAGCCTATTGCATTTTTTAAAATGGTAATTTGGAGCAGAAGGTTGAAGCTCAGCTTTATTTAGTTGAGGGCAACACCAGGGAGGGGCAGAAGCCGTTAGTAGGCCCTAACCACCATTTTTTTTTTTTTTAAAACCACTTAATGAGAGCCGGAAGGTTGAAGCTCAGCTTTATTTAGTTGAGGACAACACCAGGGAGGGGCAGAAGCCGTTAGTAGGCCCTAACCACCATTTTTTTTTTAAAAACACATAATGAGAGCCGGAAGGTTGAAGCTCAGCTTTATTTAGTTGAGGACAACACCAGGGAGGGGCAGAAGCCGTTAGTAGGCCCTAACCACCATTTTTTTTTAAAAACCACTTAATGAGAGCCGGAAGGTTGAAGCTCAGCTTTATTTAGTTGAGGACAACACCAGGGAGGGGCAGAAGCCGTTAGTAGGCCCTAACCACCATTTTTTTTTTTAAAAACACATAATGAGAGCCGGAAGGTTGAAGCTCAGCTTTATTTAGTTGAGGACAACACCAGGGAGGGGCAGAAGCCGTTAGTAGGCCCTAACCACCATTTTTTTTTAAAAACCACTTAATGAGAGCCGGAAGGTTGAAGCTCAGCTTTATTTAGTTGAGGACAACACCAGGGAGGGGCAGAAGCCGTTAGTAGGCCCTAACCACCATTTTTTTTTTTTTAAAACCACATAATGAGAGCCGGAAGGTTGAAGCTCAGCTTTATTTAGTTGAGGACAACACCAGGGAGGGGCAGAAGCCGTTAGTAGGCCCTAACCACCAATTTTTTTTTTTTTAAAACCACTTAATGAGAGCCGGAAGGTTGAAGCTCAGCTTTATTTAGTTGAGGACAACACCAGGGAGGGGCAGAAGCCGTTAGTAGGCCCTAACCACCATTTTTTTTTAAAAACCACTTAATGAGAGCCGGAAGGTTGAAGCTCAGCTTTATTTAGTTGAGGACAACACCAGGGAGGGGCAGAAGCCGTTAGTAGGCCCTAACCACCATTTTTTTTTAAAAAACACATAATGAGAGCCGGAAGGTTGAAGCTCAGCTTTATTTAGTTGAGGACAACACCAGGGAGGGGCAGAAGCCGTTAGTAGGCCCTAACCACCATTTTTTTTTTTTTAAAACCACATAATGAGAGCCGGAAGGTTGAAGCTCAGCTTTATTTAGTTGAGGACAACACCAGGGAGGGGCAGAAGCCGTTAGTAGGCCCTAACCACCATTTTTTTTTAAAAACCACTTAATGAGAGCCGGAAGGTTGAAGCTCAGCTTTATTTAGTTGAGGACAACACCAGGGAGGGGCAGAAGCCGTTAGTAGGCCCTAACCACCATTTTTTTTTTTTAAACCACATAATGAGAGCCGGAAGGTTGAAGCTCAGCTTTATTTAGTTGAGGACAACACCAGGGAGGGGCAGAAGCCGTTAGTAGGCCCTAACCACCAATTTTTTTTTTTTTAAAACCACTTAATGAGAGCCGGAAGGTTGAAGCTCAGCTTTATTTAGTTGAGGACAACACCAGGGAGGGGCAGAAGCCGTTAGTAGGCCCTAACCACCATTTTTTTTTAAAAACCACTTAATGAGAGCCGGAAGGTTGAAGCTCAGCTTTATTTAGTTGAGGACAACACCAGGGAGGGGCAGAAGCCGTTAGTAGGCCCTAACCACCATTTTTTTTTTTTAAACCACATAATGAGAGCCGGAAGGTTGAAGCTCAGCTTTATTTAGTTGAGGGCAACACCAGGGAGGGGCAGAAGCCGTTAGTAGGCCCTAACCAAAGTTGAAGGCCAAATGCAGTTTAATTTCTGATACTATAGGCCGAAAGCCAGAAGGTGGAAGTTCCGATTTAGACAGTGGAGGACAATTTGAATTAGGGACTGCAGACAGACTTAGTAGGCTGTCCCCTGTGGACCATGCATCCACCACATTAACCCATTGCGCCGTAATGGACACGTAATCTTCCGTGGCCATGCCTACAGGTCCATGCGTCTGTTGTCAGGTGCACCTTTGTACTCACAGATTGCCAGAGTGCATGGACAATGCGGTCTTCTACATGCTGGTGGAGGGTTGGGATGGCTTTTCTCGCAAAAGAAGTGTCGACTGGTTAGCTTGTAGCGTGGTACAGCGTAGTCCATCATGGCCTTATTAATAGTAAATAAAATATATAACTAGGCTCTATGAACTTTTAAATAGGTTCCAGGGGTACACGGGCAGCATTGGTGTGGTCAGTGGAGGAGTATTGCAAGTAGGGGCTGCAGACAGGCTATCAAAGGCCTAAAATAACAAACAGTAGGCAGTCATGGCAGTTTTACATCGGTTACATGGATACACAGGCAGGCACTCCAGGCAGCATTGTGCTCAGTGGAGGAGTATTGCAAGTAGGGGCCGCAGACAGGCTATCAAAGGCCTAAAATAACAAACAGTAGGCAGTCATGGCAGTTTTACATCGGTTACATGGATACACAGGCAGGCACTCCAGGCAGCATTGTGCTCAGTGGAGGAGTATTGCAAGTAGGGGCCGCAGACAGGCTATCAAAGGCCTAAAATAACAAACAGTAGGCAGTCATGGCAGTTTTACATCGGTTACATGGATACACAGGCAGGCACTCCAGGCAGCATTGTGGTCAGTGGAGGAGTATTGCAAGTAGGGGCCGCAGACAGGCTATCAAAGGCCTAAAATAACAAACAGTAGGCAGTCATGGCAGTTTTACAGCGGTTACATGGATACACGGGCAGGCAGCTTGGTGGTGGTGAGTGGAGGAGTATTTAAAGTAGGGACCGCAGACAGGCTATCAAAGGCCTAACATAAAAAAACAATAGGCTCATGGCAGTTTCACAGCGGTTACATGGATACACGGGCAGGCAGCTTGGTGGTGGTGAGTGGAGGAGTATTTAAAGTAGGGACCGC
Source organism: Ranitomeya variabilis (assembly GCF_051348905.1). NCBI lineage: Eukaryota > Metazoa > Chordata > Amphibia > Anura > Dendrobatidae > Ranitomeya > Ranitomeya variabilis. The sequence continues at coordinate 359,731,953 of NC_135235.1, forward strand.
AGACAGGCTATCAAAGGCCTAACATAACAAACAATAGGCTCATGGCAGTTTTACAGCGGTTACATGGATACACGGGCAGGCAGCTTGGTGCTGAGTGGAGGAGTATTTAAAGTATGGACCGCAGACAGGCTTCGAAGGCCTAACACAATAAAATGGGCTGGCTGTAGGCACTTTAAAATTGGTTCCAGGGGTACACGGGCAGCAGTGGTCTGGTCAGTGGAGGCCTAGTGGAAGTATGGACCGCAGACAGGCTTCGAAGGCCTAACACAATAAAATGGGCTGACTGTAGGCACTTTAAAATTGGTTCCAGGGGTACACGGGCAGCAGTGGTCTGGTCAGTGGAGGACTAGTGGAAGTATGGACCGCAGACAGGCTTCGAAGGCCTAACACAATAAAATGGGCTGGCTGTAGGCACTTTAAAATTGGTTCCAGGGGTACACGGGCAGCAGTGGTCTGGTCAGTGGAGGCCTAGTGGAAGGAGGGAGCGCAGAAAGGCTTCAAAGGCCTAACATAACAAACAATAGGCTCATGGCAGTTTTACAGCGGTTACATGGATACACGGGCAGGCAGCTTGGTGGTGGTGAGTGGAGGAGTATTTAAAGTAGGGACCGCAGACAGGCTATCAAAGGCCTAACATAAAAAAACAATAGGCTCATGGCAGTTTCACAGCGGTTACATGGATACACGGGCAGGCAGCTTGGTGGTGGTGAGTGGAGGAGTATTTAAAGTAGGGACCGCAGACAGGCTATCAAAGGCCTAACATAACAAACAATAGGCTCATGGCAGTTTTACAGCGGTTACATGGATACACGGGCAGGCAGCTTGGTGCTGAGTGGAGGAGTATTTAAAGTATGGACCGCAGACAGGCTTCGAAGGCCTAACACAATAAAATGGGCTGGCTGTAGGCACTTTAAAATTGGTTCCAGGGGTACACGGGCAGCAGTGGTCTGGTCAGTGGAGGCCTAGTGGAAGTATGGACCGCAGACAGGCTTCGAAGGCCTAACACAATAAAATGGGCTGACTGTAGGCACTTTAAAATTGGTTCCAGGGGTACACGGGCAGCAGTGGTCTGGTCAGTGGAGGACTAGTGGAAGTATGGACCGCAGACAGGCTTCGAAGGCCTAACACAATAAAATGGGCTGGCTGTAGGCACTTTAAAATTGGTTCCAGGGGTACACGGGCAGCAGTGGTCTGGTCAGTGGAGGCCTAGTGGAAGTATGGACCGCAGACAGGCTTCGAAGGCCTAACACAATAAAATGGGCTGGCTGTAGGCACTTTAAAATTGGTTCCAGGGGTACACGGGCAGCAGTGGTCTGGTCAGTGGAGGCCTAGTGGAAGGAGGGACCGCAGACAGGCTTCGAAGGCCTAACACAATAAAATGGGCTGGCTGTAGGCACTTTAAAATTGGTTCCAGGGGTACACGGGCAGCAGTGGTCTGGTCAGTGGAGGACTAGTGGAAGGAGGGAGCGCAGAAAGGCTTCAAAGGCCTAAAATAACAAACAATAGGCTCATGGCAGTTTTACAGCGGTTACATGGATACACGGGCAGGCAGCTTGGTGGTCAGTGGAGGAGTAGGGACCGCAGACAGGCTATCAAAGGCCTAAAATAACAAACAATAGGCTCATGGCAGTTTTACAGCGGTTACATGGATACACGGGCAGGCAGCTTGGTGCTGAGTGGAGGAGTAGTGCAAGGAGTGTCTGTCCCAGTACTCCCAAAATATAAATAGATGTTAATGTCTCGCAAAACAACCAAAACAAAAAAAAAGATGGCATACTTAGGTACAGGGGTGGGCTCATCTGCTGTGTTTCTGACATAGTAATTTGGCAGTAACTATTTAATGGTGCCAATATAGGACACAGACACAGACTACTTTAAGTTGCATCATAGATGTCTACAAATTTGTATTGTCAGTGCCAGACATTGAATGATGTCAGCGAATAGACTAAAGATTGGTGGAGCTGTGCGACATAATTTTGCACGTAGTAGAGCCCAGTTTGAGCTGGGGTAGGGGGGAACTCTCTTGAGGCCGGCGGGACCGCCCCAGGGCCACTCATGTTACAACGGTGTGTCTGACGTTGGGTGCGCACCACCACCGCCAGAGACACTACATTGTACTATGAGGGACCCAGTAGCAATGCCGTCAACCAAAAGCGAGCACACCCACCTCTTCAGACAAACAGCAGTCTCACGGGTGCTTGCGCCAAGTCGCGATACCACGGCCCCGTGTGGGGAGTTTGGCCATTTAGGGAGGTGTAAACATGTCGTATGCTGTACAATCTGCAGCAGCAAATTAGACATTAGAAAAGTAATTCACAGGCAAGAGCTTTTCATAGGAAAGCTAGGTGTCGGCCGGGCAAGGTGGGGCAAAAGATTTTGAAATCCAGTTGTGGTTCATTTTAATGAATGTTAGATCGTCAACATTTTGGGTAGCCAGACGAGTCCTTTTTTCGGTTAATATTGACCCTGCAGCACTGAATACTCTTTCTGATAGGACACTTGCTGCCGGGCAAGCAAGCTCCTGCAATGCATATTCTGCCAATTCTGGCCAGGTGTCTAATTTGGAGGCCCAGTAATCAAATGGGAATGACGGTTGAGGGCGAACATCGATAAGGGATGAAAAATAGTTAGTAACCATACTGGACAAATGTTGTCTCCTGTCACTTTCAATTGATGCAGCAGTACCTGTCCTGTCTGCGGTCATAGCAAAATCACTCCACAACCTGGTCAGAAAACCCCTCTGTCCAACGCCACTTCTGATGTGTGCACCCCTAACACTCCTAGTCTGCTGCCCCCTGGAGCTCGTGTGAGAACGATCACGTGCGCTGTGTGCTGGGAATGCCTGAAGCAAACGGTCAACAAGAGTTGATTGTTTGGTTGCTAATATTAGTTCCAAGTTCTCATGTGGCATAATATTTTGCAATTTGCCTTTATAGCGTGGATCAAGGAGGCAGGCCAACCAGTAATCGTCATCGTTCATCATTTTCGTAATGCGTGTGTCCCTTTGTAGGATACGTAAGGCATAATCCGCCATGTGGGCCAAAGTTCCACTTGTCAAATCTCCGGTTGTGATTGGTTGAGGGGCAGTTGCAGGCAAATCTACGTCACTTGTGTCCCTCAAAAAACCAGAACCCGGCCGTGACACGCAACCAATTTCCTGTGCCCCCGTGAAAGTTTCCGCATTAAAAATATACTCATCCCCATCATCCTCCTCGTCCTCCACCTCCTCTTCGCCCGCTACCTCGTCCTGTACACTGCCCTGACCAGACAATGGCTGACTGTCATCAAGGCTTCCCTCTTCCTCTGGTGCAGACGCCTGCTCCTTTATGTGCGTCAAACTTTGCATCAGCAGACGCATTAGGGGGATGCTCATGCTTATTACGGCGTTGTCTGCACTAACCAGCCGTGTGCATTCCTCAAAACACTGAAGGACTTGACACATGTCTTGTATCTTCGACCACTGCACACCTGACAACTCCATGTCTGCCATCCTACTGCCTGCCCGTGTATCCTCCCACAAATAAATAACAGCACGCCTCTGTTCGCACAGTCTCTGAAGCATGTGCAGTGTTGAGTTCCACCTTGTTGCAACGTCTATGATTAGGCGATGCTGGGGAAGGTTCAAAGACCGCTGATAGGTCTGCATACGGCTGGCGTGTACAGGCGAACGTCGGATATGTGAGCAAAGTGCACGCACTTTGAGGAGCAGGTCGGAGAACCCAGGATAAGTTTTCAATAAGCACTGCACCACCAGGTTTAAGGTGTGAGCCAGGCAAGGAATGTGTTTCAGTTGGGAAAGGGAGATGGCAGCCATGAAATTCCTTCCGTTATCACTCACTACCTTGCCTGCCTCAAGATCTACTGTGCCCAGCCACGACTGCGTTTCTTGTTGCAAGAACTCGGACAGAACTTCCGCGGTGTGTCTGTTGTCGCCCAAACACTTCATAGCCAATACAGCCTGCTGACGCTTGGCAGTAGCTGGCCCATAATGGGACAACTGGTGTGCAACAGTGTCATCTGCCGATGGAGTGGTTGGCCGACTGCGTTCTGTGGAAGAGCTGTAGCTTCTGCAGGAGGACGAGGAGGAGGAGGAGGGGGTGCGAACGCCTACAGCCAACTGTTTCCTAGACCGTGGGCTAGGCACAACTGTCCCTAAATTGATGTCGCCTGTGGACCCTGCATCCACCACATTCACCCAGTGTGCCGTGATGGACACATAACGTCCCTGGCCATGCCTACTGGTCCATGCATCTGTAGTCAGGTGCACCTTTGTACTCACAGATTGCCTGAGTGCATGGACGATGCGCTGTTTAACATGCTGGTGCAGGGCTGGGATGGCTTTTCTGGAAAAAAAGTGTCGACTGGGTAGCTCGTATCGTGGTTCAGCGTACTCCATCAGGGCTTTGAAAGCTTCGCTTTCAACTAACCGGTAGGGCATCATCTCTAACGAGATTAGTCTAGCTATGTGGGCGTTAAAACCCTGTGTACGCGGATGCGAGGATAAGTACTTCCTTTTTCTAACCAGAGTCTCATGTAGGGTGAGCTGGACTGGAGAGCTGTAGATCGTGGAACTTTCGGGTGTGCCGGTGGACATGGCAGACTGAGAGACGGTTGGAGACGGTATTGTTTCCGCCGGTGCCCTACATGCAATATTTCCTCCTACAAAACTGGTGATTCCCTGACCCTGACTGCTTTTGGCTGGCAAAGAAACCTGCACAGATACTGCCGGTGGTGCGGAAAATGGTGGCCTTACAGTGACGGAAGGGATGTTGCGTTGCTGACTAGCTTCATTGGCCGAGGGTGCTACAACCTTGAGGGACGTTTGGTAGTTAGTCCAGGCTTGAGAATGCATGGTGGTTAAGTGTCTATGCATGCAACTAGTATTTAGACTTTTCAGATTCTGACCTCTGCTTAAGCTAGTTGAACATTTTTGACAGATGACTTTGCGCTGATCAGTTGGATGTTGTTTAAAAAAATGCCAGACTGCACTCTTCCTAGACTCTGATCCCTTTTCAGGGATTGCAGACTGAGCTTTAACCGGATGGCAACGCTGTGCTCCAACAGGTTTTGGCTTTGACACGCGTTTTGGTCCAGATACGGGCCCGGCAGATGGAACCTGTTGCGATGTTGATGCCTGCTGCGGCCCCTCCTCCACCTCCGCTTCTGAACTACTGCCGCCTGCACCCTGTTCCCCCAATGGCTGCCAATCGGGGTCAATAACTGGGTCATCTATTACCTCCTCTTCGAGCTCGTGTGCAACTTCGTCTGTGTCACTGTGTCGGTCGGTGGTATAGCGTTCGTGGCGGGGCAACATAGTCTCATCAGGGTCTGATTGTGGATCTGTACCCTGAGAGGGCAATGTGGTGGTCTGAGTCAAAGGAGCAGCATAGTACTCTGGCTGTGGCTGTGCATCAGTGCACTCCATGTCAGAATATACTTGTAATGGGCATGGCCTGTTAAATGTTTCACTTTCTAAGCCAGGGACGGTATGTGTAAAGAGCTCCATGGAGTGACCCGTTGTGTCGCCTGCTGCATCCTTCTCTCTTGTTGTAGTTTTTGCTGAGGAGGACAAGGAAGCGACTTGTCCCTGACCGTGAACATCCACAAGCGACGCGCTGCTTTTACATTTACCAGTTTCGGAAGAGGAGGCAAAAGAGCTAGAGGCTGAGTCTGCAATGTAAGCCAAAACTTGCTGTTGCTGCTCCGCCTTTAAAAGCGGTTTTCCTACTCCCAGAAAAGAGAGCGTTCGAGGCCTTGTGTAGCCTGACGACGAAACTGGCTCCACAGCTCCAGACTTAGGTGGAATATTTTTATCCCCACGACCACCTGATGCTCCACTACCACTACCATCATTACCAGCTGACAATGAACGCCCACGACGACCTCTTGCACCAGACTTCCTCATTGTTTTAAAATCTTAACCAAAGTAACTTTATTTGTTGCTATCAAACAACTTACACGGTGAGCTATAACTTCAGTATGATTTCAATATCCCTTAACAGGTTGGTGAGACCACAAGGAAAATCAGGCACAATGTTACACACTCTGTTTTCTGTGGCACAAAATCACAGAGATGACACACACGCAGGACTGTCACTCAAGCACTAATGTCAATATTAATCTCCCACCTAATTTATTTATTTTTTTTTCTCAGGGAGACTTTAGAAACCAAATAATATTAAAAAAAAAAAAAAAAAAGGCTTTCTATGGCCCACAATTAGAGAGAGAGAGGTGGCACAACCAGGAGTCAAGACTGGCGCACAAGCTGAAAGGGCAATATTACTCTCCCACTGTTTTTTATGTTTTTTTTGTTTTTTTCAGGGAGACTTTAGAAACCAAATAATATTAAAAAAACCAAAAAAAAAAAAGGCTTTCTATGGCCCACTGAATGAGAGGGAGAGAGGTGGCACACCCAGGAGTCAAGACTGGCACACAAGCTGAAAGGGCAATATTACTCTCCCACTGTTTTTTTATGTATTTTTTGTTTTTTCAGGGAGACTTTAGAAACCCAATAATATTTTTAAAAAAAAATAAATAGGCTTTCTATGGCCCACTGAATGAGAGGGAGAGAGGTGGCACACCCAGGAGTCAAGACTGGCACACAAGCTGAAAGGGCAATATTACTCTCCCACTGTTTTTTTAGGTTTTTTTTTTTTTTTCAGGGAGAATTAGAAACCAAATAATATTAAAAAAAAAAAAAATAGGCTTTCTATGGCCCACTGAATGAAAGGGAGAGAGGTGGCACACCCAGGAGTCAAGACTGGCACACAAGCTGAAAGGGCAATATTACTCTCCCACTGTTTTTTTATGTATTTTTTGTTTTTTCAGGGAGACTTTAGAAACCCAATAATATTTAAAAAAAAAAAAAAATAGGCTTTCTATGGCCCACTGAATGAGAGGGAGAGAGGTGGCACACCCAGGAGTCAAGACTGGCACACAAGCTGAAAGGGCAATATTACTCTCCCACTGTTTTTTTAGGTTTTTTTTTTTTTTCAGGGAGACTTTAGAAACCAAATAATATTAAAAAAAAAAAAAAAAAAAAAAAAATAGGCTTGCTATAGCCCACTGAATGAGAGATAGCACACACAGCAGTGGCACACAAGCCCTGACTGAGGCCAATATTTTTCTCCCACTGATTGATGTAGTGTTTTTGTGTTGAGGTAGAATTTAGAACACAAATCACGGAAAAAATAAATAGGCTTTCTATGGCCCACTGAATGAAAGGGAGAGAGGTGGCACACCCAGGAGTCAAGACTGGCACACAAGCTGAAAGGGCAATATTACTCTCCCACTGTTTTTTTATGTATTTTTTGTTTTTTCAGGGAGACTTTAGAAACCCAATAATATTTTAAAAAAAAAAAAAGGCTTTCTATGGCCCACAATTAGAGAGAGAGAGGTGGCACAACCAGGAGTCAAGACTGGCGCACAAGCTGAAAGGGCAATATTACTCTCCCACTGTTTTTTTATGTATTTTTTTTTTTTTTCAGGGAGAATTAGAAACCAAATAATATTAAAAAAAAAAAAAATAGGCTTTCTATGGCCCACTGAATGAAAGGGAGAGAGGTGGCACACCCAGGAGTCAAGACTGGCACACAAGCTGAAAGGGCAATATTACTCTCCCACTGTTTTTTTATGTATTTTTTGTTTTTTCAGGGAGACTTTAGAAACCCAATAATATTTTTAAAAAAAAATAAATAGGCTTTCTATGGCCCACTGAATGAGAGGGAGAGAGGTGGCACACCCAGGAGTCAAGACTGGCACACAAGCTGAAAGGGCAATATTACTCTCCCACTGTTTTTTTAGGTTTTTTTTTTTTTTTCAGGGAGAATTAGAAACCAAATAATATTAAAAAAAAAAAAAATAGGCTTTCTATGGCCCACTGAATGAAAGGGAGAGAGGTGGCACACCCAGGAGTCAAGACTGGCACACAAGCTGAAAGGGCAATATTACTCTCCCACTGTTTTTTTATGTATTTTTTGTTTTTTCAGGGAGACTTTAGAAACCCAATAATATTTTAAAAAAAAAATAAATAGGCTTTCTATGGCCCACTGAATGAGAGGGAGAGAGGTGGCACACCCAGGAGTCAAGACTGGCACACAAGCTGAAAGGGCAATATTACTCTCCCACTGTTTTTTTAGGTTTTTTTTTTTTTTCAGGGAGACTTTAGAAACCAAATAATATTAAAAAAAAAAAAATAGGCTTGCTATAGCCCACTGAATGAGAGATAGCACACACAGCAGTGGCACACAAGCCCTGACTGAGGCCAATATTTTTCTCCCACTGATTGATGTAGTGTTTTTGTGTTGAGGTAGAATTTAGAACACAAATCACGGAAAAAATAAATAGGCTTTCTATGGCCCACTGAATGAAAGGGAGAGAGGTGGCACACCCAGGAGTCAAGACTGGCACACAAGCTGAAAGGGCAATATTACTCTCCCACTGTTTTTTTATGTATTTTTTGTTTTTTCAGGGAGACTTTAGAAACCCAATAATATTTTAAAAAAAAAAAAAGGCTTTCTATGGCCCACAATTAGAGAGAGAGAGGTGGCACAACCAGGAGTCAAGACTGGCGCACAAGCTGAAAGGGCAATATTACTCTCCCACTGTTTTTTATGTTTTTTTTTGTTTTTTTCAGGGAGACTTTAGAAACCAAATAATATTAAAAAAACCAAAAAAAAAAAAGGCTTTCTATGGCCCACTGAATGAGAGGGAGAGAGGTGGCACACCCAGGAGTCAAGACTGGCACACAAGCTGAAAGGGCAATATTACTCTCCCACTGTTTTTTTATGTATTTTTTGTTTTTTTCAGGGAGACTTTAGAAACCCAATAATATTTAAAAAAAAAAAAAAATAGGCTTTCTATGGCCCACTGAATGAGAGGGAGAGAGGTGGCACACCCAGGAGTCAAGACTGGCACACAAGCTGAAAGGGCAATATTACTCTCCCACTGTTTTTTTAGGTTTTTTTTTTTTTTCAGGGAGACTTTTGAAACCAAATAATATTAAAAAAAAAAAAAAAAAAAAAAATATAGGCTTGCTATAGCCCACTGAATGAGAGATAGCGCACACACAGCAGTGGCACACAAGCCCTGACTGAGGCCAATATTTTTCTCCCACTGATTGATGTAGTGTTTCTGTGTTGAGGTAGATTTTAGAACACAAATCACGGAAAAAATAAATAGGCTTTCTATGGCCCACTCAGTGAGAGATGGCACACACAGGGATGGCACTGTAGCAGAAATGCCAATCTTAATCTCCCCCAAAAAAAAAACAAAAAAAAAAAAAAAACTGTCCTACAATTACTATCTCCCTGCAGTAATGTAAGCCAGGTATGGCAGGCAGCAATAGGAGTGGACTGATGCACAAATTAAATAAAAAGTGTGGACAAACAAAAAAGATAGCTGTGCAGAAAGGAAGGAACAAGAGGATATGTGCTTTGAAAAAAGCAGTTGGTTTCCACAGTGGCGTACACACAGCAATACAGCTATCACGGAGCCTTCTAGGGCAGCCCAATGAGCTACAGCGCTGAGGGGAAAAAAAAAAAAAAATAGCTTCCACTGTTCCTGCACACCGAAGGTGGTGTTGGACAGTGGAAATCGCTGCAGCACAAGCGGTTTGGTGGTTAGTGGACCCTGCCTAACGCTCTCCCTGCTTCTGATGAAGCGGCAGCAACCTGTCCCTAAGCTCAGATCAGCAGCAGTAAGATGGCGGTCGGCGGGAACGCCCCTTTATAGCCCCTGTGACGCCGCAGACAGCAAGCCAATCACTGCAATGCCCTTCTCTAAGATGGTGGGGACCAGGATCTATGTCATCACGCTGCCCACACTCTGCGTTCACCTTCATTGGCTGAGAAATGGCGCTTTTCGCGTCATTGAAACGCGACTTTGGCGCGAAAGTCGCGTACCGCATGGCCGACAAGCACAGGGGTCGGATCGGGTTTCATGAGACGCCGACTTAGCCAAAAGTCGGCGACTTTTGAAAATGATCGACCCGTTTCGCTCAACCCTACTCGTGGACACTGGCTTCGAAATGACACCTCACTGGAGTCTGTGAGTGAAGCGGTTCGGGCCCCAGAGGAAGAGGCGTGGCTGTTGAACGGAGGGTCGGCTGTGTGCTTGGCTGTGGACCGTGTGCTCCTGGGAAGGGAGATTTTCACCTGGGACTCTTTGCCTGCCCCTTCCCAGGAAGCGAGGACTGTTCCTGGGACTGAGCTTCGGGGCTGAGCCCCTGGCTCCCACCCCCCGGTGCAAGCCGGCTGGGGGTGGGAGGCCTTGCATATCACCCAGAAGCCCCGTGTGCCATCTAGCCAGTCCCAGGAGCAAAAAGCCATGGGGAAAAGTGGCAAGAGCTCGGGGGGCCGCAGGCCCCAGAAGACCGGGGCCCCTAAGGCCGAGGCCGTGGCGGTTCCTCCTCCCGGAGGAGGAGAGGCGGCCAGTAGAGGTGCGGCGGTGGGCCCCCTGTTATGGGGCTCTAAGGCGGCAGGGGAGCCGATTACCACCTACGGCTCCCGGATACACGCGCACCTCTACGAATACGAGGAGGCCGCCAAGAAGTTGAGGTTACTCCGGGAGGAGTTGAAGGGAGCCAGGGCAGCTGCAAAGTGCAGGCTCCCTCCCTCAAAGAGAGCAGAGGTCGCCGCCACGGTGAAGAGGCTGAGGGGGTCTATAGTCTCCCTGGAAGACCGTAGAGCGGAGATCCTGGCGGGAAGCGGCCCCTTTGAGGAGAAGCTAAAAAACGACGACCGGTTTAGGGCCATGACCGGTGGGTCTCCTGAGGGGTCAGGAGACCCCTGCCAGGTGGAGGAAGAGGAGGAGGAAGATGGCGGTCCATCTGCGCCATACCCACCTGAAGGCCTGGGGAGTAACAGCACCCAGGTATCGTATAGCGGGATAGCCCCTGAGCAAGTGGCCCTCCCGTCGGACTCCAGTAACTCGGAGGAAAGCGGGAGCGAGGGGGAGGATGGCGGTGGTACTAGCAGTCAGGGGGGCTGCCTCATCCTGCAGCAAGTGCGGCAGATCGAGTCCCCAGCACGGTTTGGCGAGCTGTTGTTTGGGGACGAGGTCTGCGAGGATGGGGCAACCGGGAGGGGGAAAAAACGGAAGAAGGCGAAAAAGGAGTCCGTTGTGGAGAAATTTGTCTACGTCCCCCTTTCTGGGGCTCCCCTGTCCCGTTGTGCGGAACCCGCTACCCACCCCGGCTCGGGCCCTGTTGTGGGTCCGCAGCGAGGGAGCGGGGAGAGGAAAGTCTGCCCGGATCGGAATGCCATGCCTGGTGGTGGTAGCTCTGATTCGGGCAGTGATATGGAGTGCGGTGCCGGCGGAGCCGGTGGTAGTGTTTGTGGTGGAGGTGCTCGGGCCAAGTCCCCTGTGGCAGGGGGGGCTGGCCCGGCACCTGGTGTGCAGGCAGCCGGGGCCGCATCTCCGGCGGCGAGAGCTGGGGTGTCCGGGTCCCCCACATGCGGATCCGCTCAAAAGGCTGGATCTTTTTTGGGGACCCGGAGACCAGGAAAGGGCGCGTCTAAGGTAAAGGCACAATGCAAGGTACTGGTAGCTCCCCTGTCGGTGTCCGTGGCCAGGTCGGGGACCCCCGTGCGTGGAGCCAGTGATGGGTCCGTGCCGGGGGCCCCGCCGCCACTGGACGCTGAGGGGGAGTGGCCTGTGCTGAGGGGTTCAGCGGTGGTGGCGGCTGGTGCGGGGGCTATGCCTCTTGGCGTCAGTACCGTGGGGGGCCCTGGGCGTACCCCGGGGTCTCCAGTGCGGGTGGCGTCGGGGGGCGTGGCTTCCCCAGCTGCGACCCCAGTTGTCCCCTCCATGCATGTGTCTGGGGCCCGTGAGGGGGGCGTGGCCTCCCCGAGTGTTGCCCGGCCCGCTGTGGTTGTGGCATGCGGGGGGGGTGTGCCCTCCTCGGCTGCTGTCCCACCCGCCGCTGTGGTTGCGGCCGGCGGGGGGGGCGCAGCCTCGGTGGTCGCGGGACCCCCCGCTGTGATCGCGGGACCCCCCGCTGTGATCGCGGGACCCCCCGCTGTGATCGCGGCCGGCGGTGGGGCCGTGGCCTGTGCGGCTGCGGCCCCGCCCCCTGGTGCTGTGGTCGGCGGGGGGGCGTGGCCTCGGCGGGTCTACCGCGAGTGGCTCCGCCCACTCGGAAAAATAATAGTGCTGCGGCAACTAAAGCCGGCAAAGGGGTGTCGGGGTCCCCTGCCCTCTTACTGTTATCCGGTGGTGCGGGGGCTCCGGTGCCTGAAGATCCAAGAACAGACTGTGGTCCCGGTGTGGAGCAGGGTCCGGTGGCAGAGTCCGGCCCTGCTCCAAGTAGTAATAAAGTAAAAAAAATGGCTGCCGCAGAGGGCTCAGGAGGTGCTACTGCTCCTGAGCTTAGGCAGGGCAGGGTGATGGTTGAGCTCTGCTCTGCGGGCCTTAAAGGGGCAGCGGCACCCCTGGGGAAAGTGAAAGAGACTGCACCAGGAAGTGTGCAGCAGGAGCCCCCAGCAGGTGGAAGGAAGGTTAGGGAAAAAAAAAAGCATGTTATTGTGAATGATAATAAAAATGATACTGGGGTGAATGTGGCCGTGGCGAATGTGGATATGAATGACGGTATGGATGGTGTGTTGTGGATGTGGGGGAGGGTATGAGTGGTGTCACAAATGTTGCAGGTGTGAAAGGTGTGGATGGCGGCACGGATGTTGGCGGCACGGATGTTGGTGGCGCGGATGGTGGTATAGATGGCGGTGCGGGGGGTGGGGGGGAGGCTGGTCCATCTGCCCCCCCAGTCGCTCCCCTCCCCCTTTCTTTTGCAAGGGTGGTGGCTGGGGCTCCAGGGGGTTCACGGGGGGCTCGGGGGGTCTCCTCGCCTCTGGGTTCCGGGGACGGCGTTTTGCAGCGCCGTTTTCTGGAAGCTCTAAAAAATGGAGAGCGGTCGATCCTGGTAGAGGGAAGAGAGGTGGACCTGTCTTTCTGGCTGGAGAGACATGGCCTGGCCGCCTTCCAAGATAGAAGGGAGGGGGAAACCGTATGATCCCTCCCGACAGCCGGGCAGGGGGTGGCGAGGAGGAATGTAGTCCGTCTTCGCTGGAGGGGCAGTGAAGCTTGCCCACCCAGGAGTAGGGTGGTGGAGCTCCTTCTGAAGATGGGCTTTGGGGCAGTTGACATCTTTGCCCTAATTCATCCTGCGGCCGCTCTCTTCTTCGACATCAGTTTCGTGCGGCCGGAGGGGCTTGAGCTCTTCTGGTCAAATTACGAGCTGGTGAAGGGGGAGCCCGGCTGGCGAGACTTCGCTGTACAAGCGGTGTCTCGCCAAAATGGCATGAAGAGAGTGACCGTGGTGACCTGTAACGAGTCACTTTCTGGGGTGGACATCCTGACGTGGCTTTCCCGCTATGGGGAAGTCACGGACGTCCCCAAAAAAAATCGGGATGAATTCGGCATTTGGTCAGGGGGCTGGACCTTCATGATGAAGTTGAAGGTCTCAGGGGGTACTGTCACCCACATCCCTTCCTCGGCGTTCATTGGAAGGGACCGGATCCTGATCTTCTACCAGGGGCAGCCGAAGGTCTGTCACAGGTGCGGTGATCCCCGCCACTTCAGCGCAAGCTGCAAGGTGCAGAAATGTGCCTTGTGTGGCGGGGTAGGCCATCTCGCTGCATCCTGTAAGGACATTCGGTGTAACCTGTGTGGTGATCTGGGTCACCCGTACAGCCGCTGCCCTCGCTCTTTCTCCAATTCCACTGCTGGCCGGGTGGGGGGAGGCCGTGAGGGGGAAACCTCTGGCGGTTCGTCCTCTGCCATGGTAGGTGGTGGCAGCGGGGGAGGGGCTGAGGGGTCAGTGAGGAGAGACAGAGCCCGGAATCCTGCCTACCAAAGGAGGCAGGAAAGGCGCCACGGGGGTGGGGGGCAGGGAGAGCCTCAGGCAACTGGGGTAATGTCTGCTCCCCCCTCTGAGGCATCGGCTGTTGTCGCTGAGGCCCCGGGGGAGGCGGAGGTGTGCGAGGAGATCAGGAGGATGGAGAGGGAGGACAACAGGGCTGACTCCGACAACTCCTCCCAGTATGAAAGTGTGGATGAGGAGGTCACGGATCAGCCGACAGTAAAGCAGGGTGAAAAACATCGTACCAAAAAAGGGGGGAAGAAGAAAAAGAGGGTTGCTAAACCTTCTGGTCCTTCGCCCCCTCCCCTGACCGTAGATATGCCAACGGAAGGGCTCACCGGCTCCCCTCTGATTGCCCTCTCCAACCGGTTCCAAGCCCTCGAGGACTCTGCTGAGCCGGAGGTCGAGGGTGAGGGGCCGGGGGCGGCACCTGGGGGGCTTTCGGGGGGCGGCGCAGTCTGTCCTCCGGAGGACGTTGTTTCCTCTGGGGGGGGGACTGACCCGGAACCCAGAGGCGAGGATACCAACAAAATGGATACCTCATCCTCTTTAACCCCTTCACCCCCAAGGGTGGTTTGCACGTTATGGACCGGGCCAATTTTTACAATTCTGACCACTGTCCCTTTATGAGGTTATAACTCTGGAACGCTTCAACGGATCCTGGTGATTCTGACACTGTTTTCTCGTGACATATTGTACTTCATGATAGTGGTAAAATTTCTTTGATATTACCTGCGTTTATTTGTGAAAAAAATGGAAATTTGGCAAAAATTTTGAAAATTTCGCAATTTTCCAAATTTGAATTTTTATGCAATTAAATCACAGTGATATGTCACACAAAATACTTAATAAGTAACATTTCCCACATGTCTACTTTACATCAGCACCATTTTGGAACCAAAATTTTTTTTTGTTAGGGAGTTATAAGGGTTAAAAGTTGACCAGCAATTTCTCATTTTTACAACACCATTTTTTTTTAGGGACCACATCTCATTTGAAGTCATTTTGAGGGGTCTATATGATAGAAAATACCCAAGTGTGACACCATTCTAAAAACTGCACCCCTCAAGGTGCTCAAAACCACATTCAAAAAGTTTATTAACCCTTCAGGTGTTTCACAGGAATTTTTGGAATGTTTAAATAAAAATGAACATTTAACTTTTTTTCACACAAAATTTACTTCAGCTCCAATTTGTTTTATTTTACCAAGGGTAACAGGAAAAAATGGACCCCAAAAAATGTTATACAATTTGTCCTGAGTACGACGATACTCCATATGTAGGGGTAAACCACTGTTTGGGCGCATGACAGAGCTCGGAAGCGAAGGAGCGCCATTTGACTTTTCAATGCAAAATTGACTGGAATTGAGATGGGACGCCATGTTGCGTTTGGAGAGCCACTGATGTGCCTAAACATTGAAACCCCCCACAAGTGACACCATTTTGGAAAGTAGACCCCCTAAGGAACTTATCTAGATGTGTGGTGAGCACTTTGACCCACCAAGTGCTTCACAGAAGTTTATAATGCAGAACCGTAAAAATAAAAAATCATATTTTTTCACAAAAATGATCTTTTCGCCCCCAATTTTTTATTTTCCCAAGGGTAAGAGAAGAAATTGGACCCCAAAAGATGTTGTACAATTTGTCCTGAGTACGCTGATACCCCATATGTGGGGGTAAACCACTGTTTGGGCGCATGGGAGAGCTCGGAAGGGAAGAAGCGCCGTTTGACTTTTCACTGCAAAATTGACAGGAATTGAGATGGGACGCCATGTTGCGTTTGGAGAGCCACTGATGTGCCTAAACATTGAAGCCCCCCCACAAGTGACACCATTTTGGAAAATAGACCCCCTAAGGAACTTATCTAGAGCTGTGGTGAGCACTTTGACCCACCAAGTGCTTCACAGAAGTTTATAATGCAGAGCCGTAAAAATAAAACAAAATTTTTTTCCCACAAAAATTATTTTTTAGCCCCCAGTTTTGTATTTTCCCAAGGGTAACAGGAGAAATTGGACCCCAATAGTTGTTGTCCAATTTATCCTGAGTACGCTGATACCCCATATGTGGGGGGAAACCACCGTTTGGGCGCATGGGAGGGCTCGGAAGGGATGGAGCGCCATTTGGAATGCAGACTTAGATGGAATGGTCTGCAGGCATCACATTGCGTTTGCAGAGCCCCTAATGTACCTAAACAGTAAAACCCCCCCACAAGTGACACCATTTTGGAAAGTAGACCCCCTAAGGAACTCATCTAGATGTGTTGTGAGAGCTTTGAACCCCCAAGTGTTTCACTACAGTTTATAACGCAGAGCCGTGCAAATAAAAAATATTTTTTTTCCACAAAAATTATTTTTTAGCCCCCAGTTTTGTATTTTTCCAAGGGTAACAGGAGAAATTGGACCCTATATATTGTTGTCCAATTTGTCCTGAGTACGCTGATACCTGATATCTGGGGGTGAACCACCGTTTGAGCGCATGGCAGAGCTCGGAAGGGAAGGATCATCATTTGCAATGCAGACTTAGATGGATTGGTCTACAGGCGTCACATTGCGTTTGCAGAGCCCCTAATGTACCTAAACAGTATAAACCCCCCACAAGTGACCCAATATTGGAAACTAGACCCCCCAAGGAACTTATCTAGTTGTGTTGTGAGAACTTTGAACCCCCAAGCGTTTCACTACAGTTTAGAACGCAGAGCCGTGAAGATAAAAAAAATAAAAAATTTCCCCCAAAAATTATTTTTTAGCCCCCAGTTTTGTATTTTCCCAATGGTAACAGGAGAAATTGGACCCCAAAAGTTGTTTTCCAATTTGTCTTGAGTACGCTGATACCCCATATGTGGGGGGGAACCACCGTTTGGGCGCATGGGAGGGCTCGGAAAGGAAGGAGCGCCATTTGGAATGCAGACTTAGATGGAATGGTCTGCAGGCATCACATTGCGTTTGCAGAGCCCCTAATGTACCTAAACAGTAAAACCCCCCACAAGTGACACCATTTTGGAAAGTAGAACCCCTAAGGAACTCATCTAGATGTGTTGTGAGAGCTTTGAACCCCCAAGTGTTTCACTACAGTTTATAACGCAGATCCATGCAAATAAAAAAAAAATTTTTTTTCCACAAAAATTATTTTTTAGCCCCTAGTTTTGTATTTTCCCAAGGGTAACAGGAGAAATTGGACCCCAAAATTTGTTCTCCAATGTGTTCCGAGTACGCTGATACCCCATATGTTGGGGTAAACCCCTGTTTGGGCGCACGGGAGAGCTTGGAAGGGAAGAAGCACTGTTTTACTTTTTCAACGCAGAATTGGCTGGAATTGAAATCGGACGCCATGTCACGTTTGGAGAGCCCCTGATGTGCCTAAACAGTGGAAACCCCCCAATTATAACTGAAACCCTAATCCAAACACACCCCTAACCCTAATCCCAACGGTAGCCCTAACCACACCTCTAACCCAGACACACCCCTAACCCTAATCCCAACCCTAATACCAACCGTAAATGTAATCCAAACCCTAACCCTAACTTTAGCCCCAACTCTAGCCCTAACCCTAAAGGTACCGTCACATTAAGCGACGCTGCAGCGATAGCGACAGCGATGCCGATCGCTGCAGCGTCGCTGTTTGGTCGCTGGAGAGCTGTCACACAGACCGCTCTCCAGCGACCAACGATGCCGAGGTCCCCGGGTAACCAGGGTAAGCATCGGGTTGCTAAGCGCAGGGCCGCGCTTAGTAACCCGATGTTTACCCTGGTTACCAGCGTAAAAGTTAAAAAAACAAACAGCACATACTCACCAGCGCGTCCTCCAGCCTCTGCTTCCTGACACTGACTGAGCTCCGGCCCTAACAGCACAGCGGTGACGTCACCGCTGTGCTTTCACTTTCAGTTTAGGGCCGGCGCTCAGTCAGTGTCAGGAAGCAGAGGCTGGGGGACGCGCTGGTGAGTATGTGCTGTTTGTTTTTTTAACTTTTACGCTGGTAACCAGGGTCAACATCGGGTTACTAAGCGCGGCCCTGCGCTTAGTAACCCGATGTTTACCCTGGTTACCAGTGTAAAATATCGCTGGTATCCTTGCTTTTGCTGTCAAACACGGCGATACACGGCGACCTAGCGACCAAATAAAGTGCAGACCTTCTAGCAGCGACCAGCAATTTCACAGCGGGATCCAGATCGCTGCTGCTTGTCAAATACAGCGATATCGCTATCCAGGTCGCTGCAACGTCACGGATCGCTGGCGATATCGCCTAGTGTGACGGTACCTTAACCCTAGCCCTAACCCTAATGGGAAAATGGAAATAAATACATTTTTTACATTTTTTTAATTTTTCCCTAACTAAGCGGGTGATGAAGGGGGGTTTGATTTACTTTTATAGCGGGTTATTTAGCGGATTTTTATGATTGGCAGCCATCACACATGAAAGACGCTTTTTATTGCAAAAAATATTTTTTGCGTTACCACATTTTGAGAGCTATAATTTTTCCATATTTGAGACCACAGAGTCATGTGAGGTCTTGTTTTTTGTGGGACGAGTTGACGTTTTTATTGGTAACATGTTCGGGCACGGGATATTTTTTTGATCGCTTTTTATTCCGATTTTTGTGAGGCAGAATGACCAAAAACCAGCTATTCATGAATTTCTTTTGGGGGAGGCGTTTATACCGTTCCGCGTATGGTAAAATTGATAAAGCAGTTTTATTCTTCGGGTCAGTACGATTACAATGATACCTCATTTATATAATTTTTTTTTGTTTTGGCGCTTTTATACGATAAAAGCTATTTTATAGAAAAAATAATTATTTTGGCATCGCTTTATTCTGAGGACTATAACTTTTTTATTTTTTCGCACATGATGGTGTATGGCGGCTCATTTTTTGCGGGACAAGATGACGTTTTCAGCGGTACCATGGTTATTTATATCCGTCTTTTTGATTGCGTGTTATTCCACTTTTTGTTTGGCGGTATGAGAATAAAGCGTTGTTTTTTGCCTCGTTTTTTTTTTTTTTTTTTTACGGTGTTCACTGAAGGGGTTAACTAGTGATATAGTTTTATAGGTGGGGTCGTTACGGACGTGGCGATACTAAATATGTGTACTTTTATTGTTTGATTTTTTTTTATTTAGATAAAGAAATGTATTTATGGGAATAATATTTTTTTTTAATTTATTTATTTAGGATTTTTTTTTTTTTTTTTTTTTTTTACACATGTGGACATTTTTTTTTTACTTTTTTACTTTGTCCCAGGGGGGGACATTACAGATCATTGATCTGGCAGTGTGCACAGCACTCTGCCAGATCTGCGATCGGCTGTGCAGGGCTGCAGGCTTACCAAGTGTCTGCTCTGAGCAGACACTCGGTAAGCCACCTCCCTCCCTGCAGGACCCGGATGCCGCGGCCATCTTGGATCCGGGACCTGCGGCGAGGAGGGAGGTAGGAGACCCTCAGAGCAACGCGATCACATCGCGTTGCTCCGGGGGTCTCAGGGAAGCCCGCAGGGAGCCCCTTCCCTGCGCGATGCTTCCCTATACCGCCGGCACACCGCGATCATGTTTGATCGCGGTGTGCCGGGGGTTAATGTGCCGGGGGCGGTCCGTGACCGCTCCTGGCACATAGTGCCGGATGTCAGCTGCGATAGTCAGCTGACACCCGGCCGCGATCGGCCGCGCTCCCCCCGTGAGCGCGGCCGATCGCGTATGACGTACTATTCCGTCCTTGGGAAGTAGGGCCCACCCCACATGGACGGAATAGTACGTCTAATGACAGAAAGGGGTTAAAGAGGAAGAACATGTCCGATCCAGTCCCTTCTTCGGGGGGGAAAAGTAAAGAGGATGGGGTGGGGAAGAAGAAGGCTGTCTAACTCAATCACCCATGATGGCTGAACTCACCCCGTTGACTCTGGCGTCGATTAATGTCGCCAGCATAAAGTCTGATGCGGCTAGATTTGCGGCCTTTGATTTTTTCACCCGAATTGAGGCTGAAATTTTGTTTTTGCAGGAGACCAGACTAACGGACATGGGGGTCATCCACAAGGCAAAAAAGGAGTGGAGGTGTGGGCCCTCATACTGGTCTCTTGCGGCCGAGCCGTATAGCGGGGTGGCGGTCCTTTTTAAGACCGCTGAGGTGGAATGCCGACGGGTTATTGAGATAGAAATGGGGAGGTGCCTGGTCTTAGACGTCTTCATGAGGGGACAGGAGCTTCGGCTCATAAACATCTATGGCCCACAATCCAAGTGGGACCGTAAATGTCTCTTCATGAAGATCAAGCCCTTTCTTTTTACGAGCCGGCAGGTGGTCTTTGGTGGGGATTTCAACACCATTACGAGATCCCGTGATAGGGGAGGTCCCGGAGGCCGCCTGGCTTATGATAGCATAGCCCTAAATAGTTTAGCTAGTGAAGCTCGCCTGGTGGATGTCCACATTCGGCACACCCCAGGTCACGGGGGTTTCACCTTTCATAGGGGTAGCAGTAGGTCTAGGATAGACAGGTTTTTTTTGAAGGAGGACGCCATCTTTTCCGCAGTGTCCGCCGTTGAGGTGGAGTTCTCCGATCACTGTTTAATTTTCTTTTCTCTGAATGTTACAGAGACCCCCCGGATGGGAAGAGGGCTGTGGAAGCTGAATTCATCCCTTCTGGAAGAGGCGGAGGTGAGACAATCCTTTGAGGCTTTTCTTCAGAGCCAGGTACCGCTTTTGGATCTCTGTAGTACTAAGTCTGAGTGGTGGGAGATCTTCAAGAAAAGGGTGGCGGGGTTCTTCCGTCAGCTCTCGAGCCTCAGAAGCCTGACCAGGCATCGCTTGTATCAGGACCTGAGGAGGAAACTCGAGCAGCTCGTCTCGACTGGAGGTGACCGAGAGGAAATCTCCAGAGTGAAATCTTTACTCAAGGGGTGTCAGTACGATAGGCACGCATCTTTAGTTTTTGAGAGGGACTTCGGGAAATACCGCTCGCCCGACCCTTACAGAAACTGTAAGATGTCAGTGAGTTGTAAGGTGGTGACAGGACTGATCGATAGTACGGGTTCCCTGAACAGATCCAAATCAGGGATCCTGGAGGTGGTCAGGTCCTTTTACTCACGCCTTTTGAGGAAGAGGGATCTGGATCGAGATGGGATGTCGGCTTTCCTGGCTGAAACTGTTCCTGAGCCAGGAGATGACCCCTCTCTTCATGTTTTGGCCGAGGTAATCAGGGAAGAGGAAGTGAGACTGGCCATTGATGGGCTCCGGCCCAAGAAATCGCCAGGTCCGGATGGCTTAACATCCGAGTTTTACAAGACTTTTAGGGACTCCTTGGTCCCCCTCTTGACTGAGGTGTTTAATGAGTGCCTCTCCTCGGGTGCTCTTCCCAGTTCAATGAGGAAGTCGGCCCTGATTATCTTGTCAAAGGGTAAGGACTCGTCCCATTTGGCGTCCCATAGCGCTCCTCGATACGGACCGAAAGATTCTGGCAAAGGTGTTGTTTAATCGGCTGGTGAAGTTTGCACCCCGGCTCCTTTCGGGGGCTCAGCACTGTTCTGTTCCAGGCCGCAGTACTTTTAGTGCTGTGCTCGGTGTCCGAGAGGCAGTGGAGCAGGGCATTGCAGGTCGCTGGAAGGGGTACTTGCTGTCCTTAGACCAGGCAAAAGCTTTTGACCGGGTGGATCATGAGTACCTCTGGTCTGTCCTTCTGAGGTATGGTCTGCCGGGGAGGTTTGTAAATTGGTTAAAGACCTTGTATGAAGGGGCTGAGACTTTCCCGCTCGTGAACGGTTGGGTTGGTCACTCTTTTGAGGTGAGCTCCGGGGTCCGTCAGGGCTGTCCTCTGAGCCCACTCTTACACGTGTTCGCGATCGATCCCTTCTTAAGGAGGGTAGATCGTGGACCGTTGGTGGGAGTCGGGATGGACCGGGCGGAGCCGGGGGCCACTCTGAGGGTGGTGGCGTACGCCGACGACGTCTCCCTTTTTGTATCCTCAAGAGAGGAGGCAGATTGGGTCATGTCTGAGGTCGTGCGCTACTCGGAGGCATCCGGGTCCATGATCAACCGGGAAAAGTGCGAGAGTCTCTGGCTGGGAGGGGGAGATCCAAGTTTTGATCTCCCGGACACCCTTCCAGGGCCCCAGTCCTCCGCTAAGATCTTAGGCATCAATTTTGGCCCAGGGGACTATCCCCAACAAAATTGGGAAGGCAGGCTCAAGATTGCCGCCCAGAAGGTGGACCAGTGGAAGGGTTGGTCTTTAACCCTGAGGGAAAGGGTCAGCCTGGCCAAGGGTTATTTGCTTCCTTTGTTAATTTACTTGGGCAGCGTCTGCATCTTGCCAGAATCTCTCTGGACGCGGGTCTATAGCCTGTTATTCCAACTGTTATGGGGGAACAGGCTTAACCTAATCAAGAGGGAGGTCACGTACCGCACGAGGAGACTAGGTGGGTTGGGTATGGTCAACCCAGTGGTGTTCTTAGTGAACACCTTTCTTAAGACCAACATTGCCAACCTCTGGACAGAGAGGGCTCCTCCGTGGGTATTCTCCTGCAGGGGATGGTTTCGGCCTTTCTTCCAGGAATGGGGAGACAGGAGGGCAGGTGAAGGACCTACGAACACCACATGGACATCTCCTGGCTTATGCTACCCCGGCTCTGAAGGTGATCCGCCGGTGGGGTCTGGGAATGTGGGAAATCAGGACCATGTCGAGGAAATCCCTTGACAGTAGGGTCCTGTTGACCCATTTCCAGAAGCCCCTGGTGCTCAGAGATTGCCCAGGCCGGGATCTGGAGGGGGGGCTCGGGTTGTTAAATTCTTCACGGATCCCCTCGAAGTTTTGGGACTTGGCCTGGCGCTGCTTCCATGGGAGGCTGTATGTGAGAGACAATCTGAAGTACAGGAACTCTGATGATCGGGGTTGTCCCCGTGAAGAGTGTGGCGACATGCTGGAAAGCATGGAGCACTTCCTCCTTCAATGTCCCTTTAATACAGGGGTCTATAACCGGGTGGGTGCTTCCATAGGCTGGCCTAGGCTGGCATCCCTTTCCTACCCGGAGTGGGCTTATGGGGCATTCAGATCCCTTGGTGGCCGAGATCGGGGCACTTTATTCCTAGTTAGTGTAGTTGTTAGGTTCTACACCTGGAATGCACGGTGCCTAGTTTCAATACAGCATAAAACCCTCCCCCGGGATGAGGTGGTTAGTAACATCTTGGGTGACCTGGGTAAGGTGCGCTCTTTGGAGTTTGGGAGGCTGGGTGCGAGGAGGGCCTCTTGGCTTTGGAGGGGTCTCTCCTTTTAATACGTACTCGAGGGAAAGCTTGGCTTGAGTGATTAGGGGCTTCCAAGGAGTGTGGGAGGCTGGGTGGGAAGGGGGCCTCTTCACTTTGGAGGGGTTTCTCTTCTTACTCTAGGGATAGACTGGTTGTGTGATTGGGATAGGGAAAGATAAGGTGGTGTGGTGTGTTGAGGGACAGTTATATAGGGATAGATAGGGATAGGGAGGGACAGTTTAGGGATAGTCAGATAGTTAGCATTGTTAAGATAGGTAGAGTAGGGATAGATAGGGGCAGGTAGGGATAGTTAGGGTCAGCTTTTTGAGGGACAGTCTTAGTTAAGTAGGGACAGGGTGTTTGTGTTGGTGTTAGGGTCAGGGCCTCTTCAGACTCCTTTTTCCTGGTGGTGGGCTGGTGTGTGGCATGATTAGCTTTTTGTTTTGTATAAAAAAGTTAATGGATATTGGGCTTGCAGGTGCTGAACTTGGGCCTTGTATTTTTGTTCATGCTGTGTTATGTAGATATGATATTGTAGTGTGTTTTGTCTTGTAATGGTAGGTTGTTAAAAAAAGTGTATAGTATTGTTAAATTACTGTATGTATATGTGTGTATTTTGGTTTTTGTAATAATGTATATAGTTAGTATGATGGGGGGGTACAGTTTAGGTTGGGAGGGGGTGTGGTGTGCTGGGAGGGGTTTTTCTTTATATGGGCACATGGACCCAAGAACTGTGGGCATGAAACTTTCCAAAAAGCATGGACCCAGGGGTAGGCGTGATAAAAATATATTGGGCATGAACTTACATGGACCCGTGGTGTATAGATTAATAAAGGCATGAACTGACATGGACCTAAAAAAAGGTGGAGGGAAAAGAAAAACAAAAAAAAAAAACTAAAAAATATATATAAAAAAAAAAAAAAAAAAAAAAAAAAAAAAAAGGGTGTGTTTTGCTGTGTAATAATGTGTTAAGCTTTATATGGCCAGGTGGGTCTTTACCTTTCTTTTTGGGCAGTATGGGCCAGTTTTTCTTTTATAGTTTTTAATGTATAACATGATATGAGTGGGGGTATGAGTGAATATGTGTGAGTGTGCTTTATTTTTCTTTATTTTATTTTACATATAGTGAGGTGTGGTACTGTTCCTGCTGGGGGTTCTTTAAAACTGTAAAGTTTTAAATAAGAGACTCTGCTGGTTTGATCAAGGATTTCCTTCTGGTTGGTTGTTTTTTAAAAAAAAAGAAATGCTGGTTTATTTTTGTTGTACAGTATGTTTTGTATTTCTCGGTTTCTTTTGTAATGTATGTGTTTTGTATTTTTATAATAAAAGAGTTCCTGAAGGAACTACAGATAGTGCTTTGGAATGGTGCCCGGGCTGCCCCTGCAAGATTGTCACACTTGGGTGCCCCTCAGGCGGTCCGATTTGGTAGGCAGAGTCACTCTGGGTCTGACTTGGTGGGTTGGGTTAATCTGGGTCTGATTTTGTGGGCGGGGTAAATCTAGATCCGATTCGGTGGGCGGGGTCACTTTTGGTCCGATTCGGTGGGCGGGGTCACTCTGGGTCCTATTCAGTGGGCGGGGTCACTCTGGGTCCGATTCGGTTGGCGGGGTCACTCTGGGTCTGAAACGGTGGGCGAGGTCACTCTGGGTCTGAAACGGTGGGCGAGGTCACTCTGGGTCTGATTTGGTGAGCGGGGCACCTCAGGGTCCGATTTGGTAGGCTGGGCACCTCAGGGTCCGATTTGGTGGGCTGGGCACCTCAGAGTCCGATTTGGTGGGCGGGGACACTCTGGGTCCGATTTGGTGGGCGGGGTCACTCTGGGTCTGATTTGGTGGGCGGGGTCACTCTGGGTCTAATTTGGTGGGCGGGGTCACTCTGGGTCCGATTTGGTGGGCGGGGTCACTCTGGGTCCGATTTGGTGGGCGGAGCCACTCTTGGTCTGATTTGGTGGGCGGGGCACCTCAGGGACCGATTTGGTGGGCGGGGTCACTCTGTGACCGATTTGGTGGGCGGGGTCACTCTGGGTCCGATTTGATGGGCAGGGTCACTCTGGGTCTGATTTAGGGGCGGGGCCACTCCGGGTCCGATTTGGGGGGTGGGGCCACTCGGTGCACTTACTTTTCACCCACGGGATTGGGGTGCACTTTTCACCCACCTTTGATAAATGATCATGTCCTAAAATGGACACCGTATATTTGCATAGCTGCCATCTTTGGAAGGTCAAGTTGGGGGTAATGGAAAGTTCGCCATTATTTGCTATGGGAATTTTTTTTTTTTAAATGCAATTTTTAAAAAAACTACAAATCGGATCGACACGAAAAATACTTAGCACACCTCTCGTGGACGCTGGCTTCGAAATGATGCCTCACTGGAGTCTGTGCGTGCAGCGGTTCGGACCGCATTAATTGCGGAAAAAAACTGAATAATAATACGTTTACCATGTTCGGATTACAATAATAATACTAGATGGGTATTTCCTGAAGGAACTACAGATAGTGCTTTGGAATGGTGCCCGGGCTGCCCCTGCAAGACTTTCACACTTGGGTGCCCCTCAGGCGGTCCGATTTGGTGGGTTGGGTCAATCTGGGTCTGATTTTGTGGGCGGGGTAAATCTAGGTCCGATTCTGTGGGCGCGGCCACTCTGGGTCCGATTCGGTGGGCGGAGCCACTCTGGGTCCGATTTGGTGGGCGGGGCACCTTAGGGACCAATTTGGTGGGTGGGGTCACTCGGTCCGATTTGGTGGGCTGGGCACCTCAGGGTCTGATTTGGTGGGCTGGGCACCTCAGGGTCCGACTTGGTGGGTGGGGTCACTCTGGGTCTGATTTGGTGGGCGGGGTCACTCTGGGCCCGATTTGGTGGAAGGGGTCACTCTGGGTCCGATTTGGTGGAAGGGGTCACTCTGGGTCTGATTTGGTGGAAGGGGTCACTCTGGGTCCGATTTGGTGGGCGGAGCCACTCTGGGTCCGATTTGGTGGGCGGGGTCACTCTGGGTCTGATTTAGGGGGCGGGGTCACTCTGGGTCCGATTTGGTGGGCCGGGCCCCTCGGGGTCCGATTTGGTGGGCCGGGCCTCTCGGGTTCCGAATTGGTGAGCGGGGTAATCTACTATCTAATTATCTAAGGGCACTTCCGTCTTTCTGTCTCACAACACCGCTACGTCATCATCTCGTGAGACCGCAATGCACTCTTGGGACCGGAGCGCGCAACAAGCATCGGGTACCGGCCACTCCAGGTGCAACAAGCATCGTGTACCGGCCGCTCTAGGAGGTGCAACAACCATCAGATACCGGCCGCTCCAGGAGGTGAGTATGTAACTTTTTAATTTTAATTTTTTTTTTTTTAACAGGGATATGCAGTATACTATGTGACTGGACAATATACTACGTGACTGGGCAGTATAACTACGTGGCTCTGCGCTGTATACTGCGTGGCTCTGTGCTGTATACTGCGTGGCTCTGCGCTGTATACTACGCGGCTCTGCGCTGTATACTACGCGGCTCTGCGCTGTATACTGCGTGGCTCTGCGCTGTGTACTGCGCGGCTCTGCGCTGTGTACTGCACGGCTCTGCGCTGTGTACTGCGCGGCTCTGCACTGTGTACTGCGCGTTCTGCGCGGCTCTGCGCTGTATACTGCGCAGCTCTGCGAAGCTCTGCGCTTTGTACTGCGCGGCTCTGCGCTATATACTGCGTGGCTCTTCGCTGTATACTACGCGGCTCTGCGCTGTGTACTGCGCGGCTCTGCGCTGTGTACTGCGCGTGTCCGTGCTGTGTACTGCGCGTGTCTGCGCTGTATACTGCGGGGCTCTGCACTGTATACTGCGGGGCTCTGCGCTGTATACTACGCGGCTCAGCGCTGTATACTGCGCGGCTCTGCGCTGCATACTGCGTGGCTCTACGCTGCGTACTGCGCGGCTCTGCGCTGTATACTGGGTGGCTCTGCGCTGTGTACTGCGCGGCTCTGCGCTGTGTACTGTGCGGCTCTGCACTGTGTACTGCGCGGCTCTGCGCTGTGTACTGCGCGGCTCTGCGCTGTGTACTGCGCGGCTCTGCGCTTTATACTGTGCGGCTCTGCGCTCTGTACTGCGCGGCTCTGCGCTGTGTACTGCGCAGCTCTGCGCTGTATACTGCGCGGCTCTGCGCTGTGTACTGCGCGCCTCTGCGCTGTGTACTGCGCGGCTCTGCGCTGTGTACTGCTCGGCTCTGCGCTGTGTACTGCGCGGCTCTGCGCTGTGTACTGCGCGGCTCTGCGCTGTGTACTGCGCGGCTCTGCGCTGTGTACTGCGCGGCTCTGCGCTGTGTACTGCGCGGCTCTGCGCGGTATACTGCGCGGCTCTGCGCTTTATACTGTGCGGCTCTGCGCTCTGTACTGCATGGCTCTGCGCTGTCTACTGCGCGGCTCTGCGCTGTGTACTGCTCGGCTCTGCGCTGTGTACTGCGCGGCTCTCCGCTTTATACTGCGCGGCTCTGCGCTTTATACTGCGCGGCTTTGCGCTGTGTACTGCATGGCTCTGCGCTGTGTACTGCGCGGCTCTGCGCTGTGTACTGCACGGCTCTGCGCTGTGTACTGCACGGCTCTGCGCTTTATACTGCGCGGCTCTGCGCTGTGTACTGCACGGCTCTGCGCTGTGTACTGCGCGGCTCTGCGCTGTATACTGCACGGCTCTGCGCTTTATACTGCGCGGCTCTGCGCTGTGTACTGCACGGCTCTGCGCTGTGTACTGCGCGGCTCTGCGCTGTGTACTGCGCGGCTCTGCGCTGTGTACTGCGCGGCTCTGCCCTTTATACTGCGCGGCTCTGCGCTTTATACTGCGCGGCTCTGCGCTGTGTACTGCGCGGCTCTGCGCTGTGTAGTGCGCGGCTCTGCGCTGTGTACTGCACGGCTCTGCGCTTTATACTGCGCGGCTCTGCGCTGTGTACTGCACGGCTCTGCGCTGTGTACTGCGCGGCTCTGCGCTGTGTACTGCACGGCTCTGCGCTTTAAACTGCGCGGCTCTGCGCTGTGTACTGCACGGCTCTGCGCTTTAAACTGCGCGGCTCTGCGCTGTGTACTGCACGGCTCTGCGCTGTGTACTGCGCGGCTCTGCGCTGTGTACTGCGCGGCTCTGCGCTTTATACTGCGCGGCTCTGCGCTGTGTACTGCGCGGCTCTGCGCTGTGTACTGCGCGGCTCTGCGCTGTGTACTGCACGGCTCTGCGCTTTATACTGCGCGGCTCTGCGCTGTGTACTGCACGGCTCTGCGCTGTGTACTGCGCGGCTCTGCGCTGTGTACTGCACGGCTCTGCGCTTTATACTGCGCGGCTCTGCGCTGTGTACTGCGCGGCTCTGCGCTGTGTACTGCGCGGCTCTGCGCTGTGTACTGCGCGGCTCTGCGCTTTATACTGCGCGGCTCTGCGCTGTGTACTGCGCGGCTCTGCGCTGTGTACTGCGCGGCTCTGCGCTGTGTACTGCACGGCTCTGCACTGTATACTGCGTGGCTGTGCAATATACTACGTGGACATGCATATTCTAGAATACCCGATGAGTTAGAATCGGGCCACAGTCTAATAATCATAAGACTACGGATAGTGGTTTGGAATTGTGCTGTACTGTCACTTTAAGAGCTGATATTATCTGACAAAACTTGTGACCTGGTGAGCTGATGTAGATTTCATAGGAGTTGGCATAGTAACTGTGTCTGACTGCGCATATCAATGAGCTAATCAGCCAGGTGGCAGTTATTTTTAGAAATTGCCTCAGAAACCAGCCCATTATAAACGTATAGGAAAATTTCTCCATTGAAACGCATTGAAAGACTTTTTTCAAACACAAATTGCGCAAAAACTACAAATCCGATCGACACGAAAAATACTTAGCACACCTCTCAGGAACGCTGGCTTCGAAATGACACCTCACTGGAGTCTGTGAGTTTAGCGGTTCGGGCCGCATTACGTGCGGACTGAATAATAAGAATAAGAAGAAGTTTACCACGGTGGAATAACAGTATAGTGCTTTGTTCCAAAGCACTATAACTAGATGGGTATTTCCTGAAGGAACTACAGATAGTGCTTTGGAATGGTGCCCGGGCTGCCCCTGCAAGACTTTCACACTTGGGTGCCCCTCAGGCGCTGGCTTGGTAGTTGTAGCCCCTAAAGGGGTGAGGCCACTCTGGGTCCGATTTGGCGGGCGGCGCCACTCTGGGTCCCATTTGGCGGGCGGCGCCACTCTGGGTCCCATTTGGCGGGCGGCGCCACTCTGGGTCCCATTTGGCGGGCGGCGCCACTCTGGGTCCCATTTGGCGGGCGGCGCCACTCTGGGTCCCATTTGGCGGGCGGGGCCACTCTGGGTCCCATTTGGCGGGCGGGGCCACTCTGGGTCCGATTTGGCGGGCGGCGCCACTCTGGGTCCGATTTGGCGGGCGGCGCCACTCTGGGTCCGATTTGGCGGGCGGCGCCACTCTGGGTCCGATTTGGCGGGCGGCGCCACTCTGGGTCCGATTTGGCGGGCGGCGCCACTCTGGGTCCGATTTGGCGGGCGGCGCCACTCTGGGTCCGATTTGGCGGGCGGCGCCACTCTGGGTCCGATTTGGCGGGCGGCGCCACTCTGGGTCCGATTTGGCGGGCGGCGCCACTCTGGGTCCGATTTGGCGGGCGGCGCCACTCTGGGTCCGATTTGGCGGGCGGCGCCACTCTGGGTCCGATTTGGCGGGCGGCGCCACTCTGGGCCCGATTTGGCGGGCGGCGCCACTCTGGGCCCGATTTGGCGGGCGGCGCCACTCTGGGCCCGATTTGGCGGGCGGCGCCACTCTGGGTCCGATTTGGCGGGCGGCGCCACTCTGGGCCCGATTTGGCGGGCGGCGCCACTCTGGGCCCGATTTGGCGGGCGGCGCCACTCTGGGTCCGATTTGGCGGGCGGCGCCACTCTGGGTCCGATTTGGCGGGCGGCGCCACTCTGGGTCCGATTTGGCGGGCGGCGCCACTCTGGGTCCGATTTGGCGGGCGGCGCCACTCTGGGTCCGATTTGGCGGGCGGCGCCACTCTGGGTCCGATTTGGCGGGCGGCGCCACTCTGGGTCCGATTTGGCGGGCTGGGTCCGATTTGGTGAGCGGGGCAATAATTATAATAAGACTATAGATAGTGCTTTGAAATTGTGCTGTGCTATCACTTTAAGAGCTGATATTATCTGCCAAAACTGTCCTGCTAGGATCATGTACAGTTCGCAGGCGTTGGCATAGTAACTGGGCCTGACTGAGCATATCAATGAGCTAATCAGCCAAGGTGGCAGGTACATTTCAAATTGCCTCAGAAACCCGGCTATTATAACCTATGTGAAAATTTCCCTATTGAAAAGCATTACAATGAGGGGAAAAAACATTTTCAAACGCAAATTGCGCCAAAACTACAAATCCGATCGACACGAAAAATACTTAGAACACCTCTTGGGGACGCTGGCTTCGAAATGACACCTCACTGGAGTCTGTGAGTGAAGCGGTTCGGGCCGCATTACGTGCGGACTGAATAATAATAAGAATAAGAATAATAAGAAGAAGAAGTTATCCACGGTGGAATAACAGTATAGTGCTTTGTTCCAAAGCACTATAACTAGATGGGTATTTCCTGAAGGAACTACAGATAGTGCTTTGGAATGGTGCCCGGGCTGCCCCTGCAAGATTGTCACACTTGGGTGCCCCTCAGGCGCTGGTTTGGTAGTTGTAGCCCCTCAGGGTTGAGGCCACTCTGGGTCCGATTTGGTGGGCCGGGTCACTCTGGGTCCGATTTGGTGGGCCGGGTCACTCTGGGTCCCATTTGGTGGGCCGGGTCACTCTGGGTCCCATTTGGTGGGCCGGGTCACTCTGGGTCCCATTTGGTGGGCCGGGTCACTCTGGGTCCCATTTGGTGGGCCGGGTCACTCTGGGTCCCATTTGGTGGGCCGGGTCACTCTGGGTCCCATTTGGTGGGCCGGGTCACTCTGGGTCCCATTTGGTGGGCCGGGTCACTCTGGGTCCCATTTGGTGGGCCGGGTCACTCTGGGTCCCATTTGGTGGGCCGGGTCACTCTGGGTCCCATTTGGTGGGCCGGGTCACTCTGGGTCCCATTTGGTGGGCCGGGTCACTCTGGGTCCCATTTGGTGGGCCGGGTCACTCTGGGTCCCATTTGGTGGGCCGGGTCACTCTGGGTCCCATTTGGTGGGCCGGGTCACTCTGGGTCCCATTTGGTGGGCCGGGTCACTCTGGGTCCCATTTGGTGGGCCGGGTCACTCTGGGTCCCATTTGGTGGGCCGGGTCACTCTGGGTCCCATTTGGTGGCCCGGGTCACTCTGGGTCCCATTTGGTGGCCCGGGTCACTCTGGGTCCCATTTGGTGGGCCGGGTCACTCTGGGTCCCATTTGGTGGCCCGGGTCACTCTGGGTCCCATTTGGTGGCCCGGGTCACTCTGGGTCCCATTTGGTGGCCCGGGTCACTCTGGGTCCCATTTGGTGGCCCGGGTCACTCTGGGTCCCATTTGGTGGCCCGGGTCACTCTGGGTCCCATTTGGTGGCCCGGGTCACTCTGGGTCCCATTTGGTGGCCCGGGTCACTCTGGGTCCGATTTGGTGGCCCGGGTCACTCTGGGTCCGATTTGGTGGCCCGGGTCACTCTGGGTCCGATTTGGTGGCCCGGGTCACTCTGGGTCCGATTTGGTGGGCCGGGTCACTCTGGGTCCGATTTGGTGGCCCGGGTCACTCTGGGTCCGATTTGGTGGGCCGGGTCACTCTGGGTCCGATTTGGTGGGCCGGGTCACTCTGGGTCCGATTTGGTGGGCCGGGTCACTCTGGGTCCGATTTGGTGGGCCGGGTCACTCTGGGTCCGATTTGGTGGGCCGGGTCACTCTGGGTCCGATTTGGTGGGCCGGGTCACTCTGGGTCCGATTTGGTGGGCCGGGTCACTCTGGGTCCGATTTGGTGGGCCGGGTCACTCTGGGTCCGATTTGGTGGGCCGGGTCACTCTGGGTCCGATTTGGTGGGCCGGGTCACTCTGGGTCCGATTTGGTGGGCCGGGTCACTCTGGGTCCGATTTGGTGGCCCGGGTCACTCTGGGTCCGATTTGGTGGGCCGGGTCACTCTGGGTCCGATTTGGTGGGCCGGGTCACTCTGGGTCCGATTTGGTGGGCCGGGTCACTCTGACTGACAGCAGGATAAGGGAATGGCTGATAACAGAGAATAGACTGACAGCAGGATAAGGGAATGGCTGATAACAGAGAGAAATAGACTGACAGCAGGACAGGGGATTGGCTGATAACAGAGAGAAATAGACTAACAGCAGGACAGGGGAATGGCTGATAACAGAGAAATAGACTGACAGCAGGATGGGGGATTGGCTGATAACAGAGAGAATAGACTGACAGCAGGACGGGGAATGGCTGATAACAGAGAGAATAGACTGACAGCAGGACAGGGGAATGGCTGATAACAGAGAGAAATAGACTGACAGCAGTACGGGGAATGGCTGATAACAGAGAGAATAATTGTGGGAAAAAAGCCTAATAAGAATAAATAGACTGACAGCAGGACAGGGGAATGGCTGATAACAGAGAGGAGCTGATATTATCTGACTGACAAAACCTGTTTCCTAGTGGGCTCGTAGGCGTTGGCATAGTAACTGCGTCTGACTGCGCATATCAATGCGCTAATCAGCCAGGTGGCAGTTTTGAAATTGCCTCAGAAATCAGGCCATTATACCATATGAGGAAATTTCCCTATTGAAATGCATTGAACAATGCTTTCCAATGGGGGGAAAACAATTTTAAAACGCAAATTGCGCCAAAACTACAAATCCGATCGACACGAAAAATACTTAGCACACCTCTCGTGGACACTGGCTTCGAAATGACACCTCACTGGAGTCTGTGAGTGAAGCGGTTCGGGCCCCAGAGGAAGAGGCGTGGCTGTTGAACGGAGGGTCGGCTGTGTGCTTGGCTGTGGACCGTGTGCTCCTGGGAAGGGAGATTTTCACCTGGGACTCTTTGCCTGCCCCTTCCCAGGAAGCGAGGACTGTTCCTGGGACTGAGCTTCGGGGCTGAGCCCCTGGCTCCCACCCCCCGGTGCAAGCCGGCTGGGGGTGGGAGGCCTTGCATATCACCCAGAAGCCCCGTGTGCCATCTAGCCAGTCCCAGGAGCAAAAAGCCATGGGGAAAAGTGGCAAGAGCTCGGGGGGCCGCAGGCCCCAGAAGACCGGGGCCCCTAAGGCCGAGGCCGTGGCGGTTCCTCCTCCCGGAGGAGGAGAGGCGGCCAGTAGAGGTGCGGCGGTGGGCCCCCTGTTATGGGGCTCTAAGGCGGCAGGGGAGCCGATTACCACCTACGGCTCCCGGATACACGCGCACCTCTACGAATACGAGGAGGCCGCCAAGAAGTTGAGGTTACTCCGGGAGGAGTTGAAGGGAGCCAGGGCAGCTGCAAAGTGCAGGCTCCCTCCCTCAAAGAGAGCAGAGGTCGCCGCCACGGTGAAGAGGCTGAGGGGGTCTATAGTCTCCCTGGAAGACCGTAGAGCGGAGATCCTGGCGGGAAGCGGCCCCTTTGAGGAGAAGCTAAAAAACGACGACCGGTTTAGGGCCATGACCGGTGGGTCTCCTGAGGGGTCAGGAGACCCCTGCCAGGTGGAGGAAGAGGAGGAGGAAGATGGCGGTCCATCTGCGCCATACCCACCTGAAGGCCTGGGGAGTAACAGCACCCAGGTATCGTATAGCGGGATAGCCCCTGAGCAAGTGGCCCTCCCGTCGGACTCCAGTAACTCGGAGGAAAGCGGGAGCGAGGGGGAGGATGGCGGTGGTACTAGCAGTCAGGGGGGCTGCCTCATCCTGCAGCAAGTGCGGCAGATCGAGTCCCCAGCACGGTTTGGCGAGCTGTTGTTTGGGGACGAGGTCTGCGAGGATGGGGCAACCGGGAGGGGGAAAAAACGGAAGAAGGCGAAAAAGGAGTCCGTTGTGGAGAAATTTGTCTACGTCCCCCTTTCCGGGGCTCCCCTGTCCCGTTGTGCGGAACCCGCTACCCACCCCGGCTCGGGCCCTGTTGTGGGTCCGCAGCGAGGGAGCGGGGAGAGGAAAGTCTGCCCGGATCGGAATGCCATGCCTGGTGGTGGTAGCTCTGATTCGGGCAGTGATATGGAGTGCGGTGCCGGCGGAGCCGGTGGTAGTGTTTGTGGTGGAGGTGCTCGGGCCAAGTCCCCTGTGGCAGGGGGGGCTGGCCCGGCACCTGGTGTGCAGGCAGCCGGGGCC
Source organism: Ranitomeya variabilis (assembly GCF_051348905.1). Classification (NCBI taxonomy): domain Eukaryota; kingdom Metazoa; phylum Chordata; class Amphibia; order Anura; family Dendrobatidae; genus Ranitomeya; species Ranitomeya variabilis. The sequence goes on from NC_135235.1 coordinate 359,766,251, forward strand.
GCATCTCCGGCGGCGAGAGCTGGGGTGTCCGGGTCCCCCACATGCGGATCCGCTCAAAAGGCTGGATCTTTTTTGGGGACCCGGAGACCAGGAAAGGGCGCGTCTAAGGTAAAGGCACAATGCAAGGTACTGGTAGCTCCCCTGCCGGTGTCCGTGGCCAGGTCGGGGACCCCCGTGCGTGGAGCCAGTGATGGGTCCGTGCCGGGGGCCCCGCCGCCACTGGACGCTGAGGGGGAGTGGCCTGTGCTGAGGGGTTCAGCGGTGGTGGCGGCTGGTGCGGGGGCTATGCCTCTTGGCGTCAGTACCGTGGGGGGCCCTGGGCGTACCCCGGGGTCTCCAGTGCGGGTGGCGTCGGGGGGCGTGGCTTCCCCAGCTGCGACCCCAGTTGTCCCCTCCATGCATGTGTCTGGGGCCCGTGAGGGGGGCGTGGCCTCCCCGAATGTTGCCCGGCCCGCTGTGGTTGTGGCATGCGGGGGGGGTGTGCCCTCCTCGGCTGCTGTCCCACCCGCCGCTGTGGTTGCGGCCGGCGGGGGGGGCGCAGCCTCGGTGGTCGCGGGACCCCCCGCTGTGATCGCGGGACCCCCCGCTGTGATCGCGGCCTGCGGTGGGGGCGTGGCCTGTGCGGCTGCGGCCCCGCCCCCTGGTGCTGTGGTCGGCGGGGGGGCGTGGCCTCGGCGGGTCTACCGCGTGTGGCTCCGCCCACTCGGAAAAATAATAGTGCTGCGGCAACTAAAGCCGGCAAAGGGGTGCCGGGGTCCCCTGCCCACTTACTGTCATCCGGTGGTGCGGGGGCTCCGGTGCCTGAAGATCCAAGAACAGACTGTGGTCCCGGTGTGGAGCAGGGTCCGGTGGCAGAGTCCGGCCCTGCTCCAAGTAGTAATAAAGTAAAAAATATGGCTGCCGCAGAGGGCTCAGGAGGTGCTACTGCTCCTGAGCTTAGGCAAGGCAGAGTGATGGTTGAGCTCTGCTCTGCGGGCCTTAAAGGGGCAGCGGCACCCCTGGGGAAAGTGAAAGAGACTGCACCAGGAAGTGTGCAGCAGGAGCCCCCAGCAGGTGGAAGGAAGGTTAGGGAAAAAAAAAAGCATGTTATTGTGAATGATAATAAAAATGATACTGGGGTGAATGTGGCCGTGGCGAATGTGGATATGAATGACGGTATGGATGGTGTGTTGTGTGTTGGGGATGTGGGGGAGGGTATGAGTGGTGTCACAAATGTTGCAGGTGTGAAAGGTGTGGATGGCGGCACGGATGTTGGCGGCACGGATGTTGGTGGCGCGGATGGTGGTATAGATGGCGGTGCGGGGGGTGGGGGGGAGGCTGGTCCATCTGCCCCCCCAGTCACTCCCCTCCCCCTTTCTTTTGCAAGGGTGGTGGCTGGGGCTCCAGGGGGTTCACGGGGGGCTCGGGGGGTCTCCTCGCCTCTGGGTTCCGGGGACGGCGTTTTGCAGCGCCGTTTTCTGGAAGCCCTAAAAAATGGAGAGCGGTCGATCCTGGTAGAGGGAAGAGAGGTGGACCTGTCTTTCTGGCTGGAGAGACATGGCCTGGCCGCCTTCCAAGATAGAAGGGAGGGGGAAACCGTATGGTCCCTCCCGACAGCCGGGCAGGGGGTGGCGAGGAGGAATGTAGTCCGTCTTCGCTGGAGGGGCAGTGAAGCTTGCCCACCCAGGAGTAGGGTGGTGGAGCTCCTTCTGAAGATGGGCTTTGGGGCAGTTGACATCTTTGCCCTAATTCATCCTGCGGCCACTCTCTTCTTCGACATCAGTTTCGTGCGGCCGGAGGGGCTTGAGCTCTTCTGGTCAAATTACGAGCTGGTGAAGGGGGAGCCCGGCTGGCGAGACTTCGCTGTACAAGCGGTGTCTCGCCAAAATGGCGTGAAGAAAGTGACCGTGGTGACCTGTAACGAGTCACTTTCTGGGGTGGACATCCTGACGTGGCTTTCCCGCTATGGGGAAGTCACGGACGTCCCCAAAAAAAATCGGGACGAATTCGGCATTTGGTCAGGGGGCTGGACCTTCATGATGAAGTTGAAGGTCTCAGGGGGTACTGTCACCCACATCCCTTCCTCGGCGTTCATTGGAAGGGACCGGATCCTGATCTTCTACCAGGGGCAGCCGAAGGTCTGTCACAGGTGCGGTGATCCCCGCCACTTCAGCGCAAGCTGCAAGGTGCAGAAATGTGCCTTGTGTGGCGGGGTAGGCCATCTCGCTGCATCCTATAAGGACATTCGGTGTAACCTGTGTGGTGATCTGGGTCACCCGTACAGCCGCTGCCCTCGCTCTTTCTCCAATTCCACTGCTGGCCGGGTGGGGGGAGGCCGTGAGGGGGAAACCTCTGGCGGTTCGACCTCTGCCATGGTAGGTGGTGGCAGCGGGGGAGGGGCTGAGGGGTCAGTGAGGAGAGACAAAGCCCGGAATCCTGCCTACCAAAGGAGGCAGGAAAGGCGCCACGGGGGTGGGGGGCAGGGAGAGCCTCAGGCAACTGGGGTAATGTCTGCTCCCCCCTCTGAGGCATCGGCTGTTGTCGCTGAGGCCCCGGGGGAGGCGGAGGTGTGCGAGGAGATCAGGAGGATGGAGAGGGAGGACAACAGGGCTGACTCCGACAACTCCTCCCAGTATGAAAGTGTGGATGAGGAGGTCATGGATCAGCCGACAGTAAAGCAGGGTGAAAAACATCGTACCAAAAAAGGGGGGAAGAAGAAAAAGAGGGTTGCTCAACCTTCTGGTCCTTCGCCCCCTCCCCTGACCGTAGATATGCCAACGGAAGGGCTCACCGGCTCCCCTCTGATTGCCCTCTCCAACCGGTTCCAAGCCCTCGAGGACTCTGCTGAGCCGGAGGTCGAAGGTGAGGGGCCGGGGGCGGCACCTGGGGGGCTTTCGGGGGGCGGCGCAGTCTGTCCTCCGGAGGACGTTGTTTCCTCTGGGGGGGGGACTGACCCGGAACCCAGAGGCGAGGATACCAACAAAATGGATACCTCATCCTCTTTAAAGAGGAAGAACATGTCCGATCCAGTCCCTTCTTCGGGGGGGAAAAGTAAAGAGGATGGGGTGGGGAAGAAGAAGGCTGTCTAACTCAATCACCCATGATGGCTGAACTCACCCCGTTGACTCTGGCGTCGATTAATGTCGCCAGCATAAAGTCTGATGCGGCTAGATTTGCGGCCTTTGATTTTTTCACCCGAATTGAGGCTGAAATTTTGTTTTTGCAGGAGACCAGACTAACGGACATGGGGGTCATCCACAAGGCAAAAAAGGAGTGGAGGTGTGGGCCCTCATACTGGTCTCTTGCGGCCGAGCCGTATAGCGGGGTGGCGGTCCTTTTTAAGACCGCTGAGGTGGAATGCCGACAGGTTATTGAGATAGAAATGGGGAGGTGCCTGGTCTTAGACGTCTTCATGAGGGGACAGGAGCTTCGGCTCATAAACATCTATGGCCCACAATCCAAGTGGGACCGTAAATGTCTCTTCATGAAGATCAAGCCCTTTCTTTTTACGAGCCGGCAGGTGGTCTTTGGTGGGGATTTCAACACCATTACGAGATCCCGTGATAGGGGAGGTCCCGGAGGCCGCCTGGCTTATGATAGCATAGCCCTAAATAGTTTAGCTAGTGAAGCTCGCCTGGTGGATGTCCACATTCGGCACACCCCAGGTCACGGGGGTTTCACCTTTCATAGGGGTAGCAGTAGGTCTAGGATAGACAGGTTTTTTTTGAAGGAGGACGCCATCTTTTCCGCAGTGTCCGCCGTTGAGGTGGAGTTCTCCGATCACTGTTTAATTTTCTTTTCTCTGAATGTTACAGAGACCCCCCGGATGGGAAGAGGGCTGTGGAAGCTGAATTCATCCCTTCTGGAAGAGGCGGAGGTGAGACAATCCTTTGAGGCTTTTCTTCAGAGCCAGGTACCGCTTTTGGATCTCTGTAGTACTAAGTCTGAGTGGTGGGAGATCTTCAAGAAAAGGGTGGGGGGGGTCTTCCGTCAGCTCTCGAGCCTCAGAAGCCTGACCAGGCATCGCTTGTATCAGGACCTGAGGAGGAAACTCGAGCAGCTCGTCTCGACTGGAGGTGACCGAGAGGAAATCTCCAGAGTGAAATCTTTACTCAAGGGGTGTCAGTACGATAGGCACGCATCTTTAGTTTTTGAGAGGGACTTCGGGAAATACCGCTCGCCCGACCCTTACAGAAACTGTAAGATGTCAGTGAGTTGTAAGGTGGTGACAGGACTGATCGATAGTACGGGTTCCCTGAACAGATCCAAATCAGGGATCCTGGAGGTGGTCAGGTCCTTTTACTCACGCCTTTTGAGGAAGAGGGATCTGGATCGAGATGGGATGTCGGCTTTCCTGGCTGAAACTGTTCCTGAGCCAGGAGATGACCCCTCTCTTCATGTTTTGGCCGAGGTAATCAGGGAAGAGGAAGTGAGACTGGCCATTGATGGGCTCCGGCCCAAGAAATCGCCAGGTCCGGATGGCTTAACATCCGAGTTTTACAAGACTTTTAGGGACTCCTTGGTCCCCCTCTTGACTGAGGTGTTTAATGAGTGCCTCTCCTCGGGTGCTCTTCCCAGTTCAATGAGGAAGTCGGCCCTGATTATCTTGTCAAAGGGTAATGACTCGTCCCGTATCGAGAATTGGCGTCCCATAGCGCTCCTCGATACGGACCGAAAGATTCTGGCAAAGGTGTTGTTTAATCGGCTGGTGAAGTTTGCACCCCGGCTCCTTTCGGGGGCTCAGCACTGTTCTGTTCCAGGCCGCAGTACTTTTAGTGCTGTGCTCGGTGTCCGAGAGGCAGTGGAGCAGGGCATTGCAGGTCGCTGGAAGGGGTACTTGCTGTCCTTAGACCAGGCAAAAGCTTTTGACCGGGTGGATCATGAGTACCTCTGGTCTGTCCTTCTGAGGTATGGTCTGCCGGGGAGGTTTGTAAATTGGTTAAAGACCTTGTATGAAGGGGCTGAGACTTTCCCGCTCGTGAACGGTTGGGTTGGTCACTCTTTTGAGGTGAGCTCCGGGGTCCGTCAGGGCTGTCCTCTGAGCCCACTCTTATACGTGTTCGCGATCGATCCCTTCTTAAGGAGGGTAGATCGTGGACCGTTGGTGGGAGTCGGGATGGACCGGGCGGAGCCGGGGGCCACTCTGAGGGTGGTGGCGTACGCCGACGACGTCTCCCTTTTTGTATCCTCAAGAGAGGAGGCGGATTGGGTCATGTCTGAGGTCGTGCGCTACTCGGAGGCATCTGGGTCCATGATCAACCGGGAAAAGTGCGAGAGTCTCTGGCTGGGAGGGGGAGATCCAAGTTTTGATCTCCCGGACACCCTTCCAGGGCCCCAGTCCTCCGCTAAGATCTTAGGCATCAATTTTGGCCCAGGGGACTATCCCCAACAAAATTGGGAAGGCAGGCTCAAGATTGCCGCCCAGAAGGTGGACCAGTGGAAGGGTTGGTCTTTAACCCTAAGGGAAAGGGTCAGCCTGGCCAAGGGTTATTTGCTTCCTTTGTTAATTTACTTGGGCAGCGTCTGCATCTTGCCAGAATCTCTCTGGACGCGGGTCTATAGCCTGTTCTTCCAACTGTTATGGGGGAACAGGCTTAACCTAATCAAGAGGGAGGTCACGTACCGCACGAGGAGACTAGGTGGGTTGGGTATGGTCAACCCAGTGGTGTTCTTAGTGAACACCTTTCTTAAGACCAACATTGCCAACCTCTGGACAGAGAGGGCTCCTCCGTGGGTATTCTCCTGCAGGGGATGGTTTCGGCCTTTCTTCCAGGAATGGGAGACAGGAGGGCAGGTGAAGGACCTACGAACACCACATGGACATCTCCCGGCTTATGCTACCCCGGCTCTGAAGGTGATCCGCCGGTGGGGTCTGGGAATGTGGGAAATCAGGACCATGTCGAGGAAATCCCTTGACAGTAGGGTCCTGTTGACCCATTTCCAGAAGCCCCTGGTGCTCAGAGATTGCCCAGGCCGGGATCTGGAGGGGGGGCTCGGGTTGTTAAATTCTTCACGGATCCCCTCGAAGTTTTGGGACTTGGCCTGGCGCTGCTTCCATGGGAGGCTGTATGTGAGAGACAATCTGAAGTACAGGAACTCTGATGATCGGGGTTGTCCCCGTGAAGAGTGTGGCGACATGCTGGAAAGCATGGAGCACTTCCTCCTTCAATGTCCCTTTAATACAGGGGTCTATAACCGGGTGGGTGCTTCCATAGGCTGGCCTAGGCTGGCATCCCTTTCCTACCCGGAGTGGGCTTATGGGGCATTCAGATCCCTTGGTGGCCGAGATCGGGGCACTTTATTCCTAGTTAGTGTAGTTGTTAGGTTCTACACCTGGAATGCACGGTGCCTAGTTTCAATACAGCATAAAACCCTCCCCCGGGATGAGGTGGTTAGTAACATCTTGGGTGACCTGGGTAAGGTGCGCTCTTTGGAGTTTGGGAGGCTGGGTGCGAGGAGGGCCTCTTGGCTTTGGAGGGGTCTCTCCTTTTAATACGTACTCGAGGGAAAGCTTGGCTTGAGTGATTAGGGGCTTCCAAGGAGTGTGGGAGGCTGGGTGGGAAGGGGGCCTCTTCACTTTGGAGGGGTTTCTCTTCTTACTCTAGGGATAGACTGGTTGTGTGATTGGGATAGGGAAAGATAAGGTGGTGTGGTGTGTTGAGGGACAGTTATATAGGGATAGATAGGGATAGGGAGGGACAGTTTAGGGATAGTCAGATAGTTAGCATTGTTAAGATAGGTAGAGTAGGGATAGATAGGGGCAGGTAGGGATAGTTAGGGTCAGCTTTTTGAGGGACAGTCTTAGTTAAGTAGGGACAGGGTGTTTGTGTTGGTGTTAGGGTCAGGGCCTCTTCAGACTCCTTTTTCCTGGTGGTGGGCTGGTGTGTGGCATGATTAGCTTTTTGTTTTGTATAAAAAAGTTAATGGATATTGGGCTTGCAGGTGCTGAACTTGGGCCTTGTATTTTTGTTCATGCTGTGTTATGTAGTTATGATATTGTAGTGTGTTTTGTCTTGTAATGGTAGGTTGTTAAAAAAAGTGTATAGTATTGTTAAATTACTGTATGTATATGTGTGTATTTTGGTTTTTGTAATAATGTATATAGTTAGTATGATGGGGGGTACAGTTTAGGTTGGGAGGGGGGTGTGGTGTGCTGGGAGGGGTTTTTCTTTATATGGGCACATGGACCCAAGAACTGTGGGCATGAAACTTTCCAAAAAGCATGGACCCAGGGGTAGGCGTGATAAAAATATATTGGGCATGAACTTACATGGACCCGTGGTGTATAGATTAATAAAGGCATGAACTGACATGGACCTAAAAAAAGGTGGAGGGAGAAAAAAACAAAAAAAAAAAACTAAAAAATATATATAAAAAAAAAAGGGTGTGTTTTGCTGTGTAATAATGTGTTAAGCTTTATATGGCCAGGTGGGTCTTTACTTTTCTTTTTGGGCAGTATGGGCCAGTTTTTCTTTTATAGTTTTTTATGTATAACATGATATGAGTGGGGGTATGAGTGAATATGTGTGAGTGTGCTTTATTTTTTCTTTATTTTATTTAACATATAGTGAGGTGTGGTACTGTTCCTGCTGGGGGTTCTTTAAAACTGTAAAGTTTTAAATAAGAGCTTCTGCTGGTTTGATCAAGGATTTCCTTCTGGTTGGTTGTTTTTTTTTAAAAAAAAAGAAATGCTGGTTTATTTTTGTTGTACAGTATGTTTTGTTTTTCTCGGTTTCTTTTGTAATGTATGTGTTTTGTATTTTTATAATAAAAGAGTTCCTGAAGGAACTACAGATACTGCTTTGGAATGGTGCCCGGGTTGCCCCAGCAAGACTTTCACACTTGGGTGCCCCTCAGGCGCTGTTTTGGTAGTTGTAGCCACCCTGGGTCCGATTTGGCGGGCGGCGCCACTCTGGGTCCGATTTGGCAGGCGGCGCCACTCCGGGTCCGATTTGGCGGGCGGCACCACTCCGGGTCCGATTTGGCGGGCGGCGCCACTCTGGGTCCGATTTGGTGGGCGGCGCCACTCTGGGTCCGATTTGGCGGGCGGCGCCACTCTGGGTCCGATTTGGCGGGCGGCGCCACTCTGGGTCCGATTTGGCGGGCGGCGCCACTCTGGGTCCGACTTGGCGGGCGGCGCCACTCTGGGTCCGACTTGGCGGGCGGCGCCACTCTGGGTTCGACTTGGCGGGCGGCGCCACTCTGGGTTCGACTTGGCGGGCGGCACCACTCTGGGTCCGACTTGGCGGGCGGCGCCACTCTGGGTCCGATTTGGCGGGCGGCGCCACTCTGGGTCCGATTTGGCGGGCGGCGCCACTCTGGGTCCGATTTGGCGGGCGGCGCCACTCTGGGTCCGATTTGGCGGGCGGCGCCACCCTGGGTCCGATTTGGCAGGTGGCGCCACTCTGGGTCCGATTTGGCGGGTGGCGCCACCCTGGGTCCGACTTGGCGGGCGGCGCCACCCTGGGTCCGATTTGGCGGGCGGCGCCACTCTGGGTCCGATTTGGCGGGCGGCGTACTCTGGGTCCGATTTGGCGGGCGGCGCCACTCTGGGTCCGATTTGGTGGGCGGCGCCACTCTGGGTCCGATTTGGCGGGCGGCGCCACTCTGGGTCCGATTTGGCGGGCGGCGCCACTCTGGGTCCGATTTGGCAAGAGGGGGCACTCTGGTCCGATTTAGTGGGCTGGGTCCGATTTGGTGAGCGGGGCAATAATTATAAGACTACAGATAGTGTTTTGGAATTGTGCTCTACTGTCACTTTAAGAGCGGACATTATCTGACAAAACTTGTGACCTGGTGGGCTTGTTAGAGTTTATAGGCGTTGGCATAGTAACTGGATCTCACTGGGCATATCAATGAGCTAATCAGCCAGGTGGCAGTTAAATTAAGAAATTGCCTCAGAAATCAGGCCCATTATAAACGTATTGGAAAATTTCCCTATTGCAATGCATTGAGACACTTTTTTCAAACGCAAATTGCGCCAAAACTACAAATCCGATCGACACGAAAAATACTTAGCACACCTCTCAGGAACGCTGGCTTCGAAATGACACCTCAGTGGAGTCTGTGAGTTTAGCGGTTCAGGCCGCATTACGTGCGGACTGAATAATAATAAGAACTAGATGGGTATTTCCTGAAGGAACTACAGATAGTGCTTTGGAATGGTGCCCGGGCTGCCCCTGCAAGACTTTCACACTTGGGTGCCCCTCAGGCGCTGGTTTGGTAGTTGAGGATTTGGTGGGAGGCGCCACTCTGGGTCCGACTTGGCGGGCGGCGCCACTCTGGGTCCGATTTGGCGGGCCGGGTCACTCTGGGTCCGATTTGGCGGGCGGGGTCACTCTGGGTCCGATTTGGCGGGCCGGGTCACTCTGGGTCCGATTTGGCGGGCCGGGTCACTCTGGGTCCGATTTGGCGGGCCGGGTCACTCTGGGTCCGATTTGGCGGGCCGGGTCACTCTGGGTCCGATTTGGCGGGCCGGGTCACTCTGGGTCCGATTTGGCGGGCCGGGTCACTCTGGGTCCGATTTGGCGGGCGGCGCCACTCTGGGTCCGATTTGGCGGGCGGCGCCACTCTGGGTCCGATTTGGCGGCCCGGGTCACTCTGGGTCCGATTTGGCGGGCGGCGCCACTCTGGGTCCGATTTGGCGGGGGGCGCCACTCTGGGTCCGATTTGGCGGGCGGCGCCACTCTGGGTCCGATTTGGCGGGCGGCGCCACTCTGGGTCCGATTTGGCGGGCGGCGCCACTCTGGGTCCGATTTGGCGGGCGGCGCAACTCTGGGTCCGATTTGGCGGGCGGCGCCACTCTGGGTCCGATTTGGCGGGCGGCGCCACTCTGGGTCCGATTTGGCGGGCGGCGCCACTCTGGGTCCGATTTGGCGGGCGGCGCCACTCTGGGTCCGATTTGGCGGGCGGCGCCACTCTGGGTCCGATTTGGCGGGCGGCGCCACTCTGGGTCCGATTTGGCGGGCGGCGCCACTCTGGGTCCGATTTGGCGGGCGGCGCCACTCTGGGTCCGATTTGGCGGGCGGCGCCACTCTGGGTCCGATTTGGCGGGCGGCGCCACTCTGGGTCCGATTTGGCGGGCGGCGCCACTCTGGGTCCGATTTGGCGGGCGGCGCCACTCTGGGTCCGATTTGGCGGGCGGCGCCACTCTGGGTCCGATTTGGCGGGCGGCGCCACTCTGGGTCCGATTTGGCGGGCGGCGCCACTCTGGGTCCGATTTGGCGGGCGGCGCCACTCTGGGTCCGATTTGGCGGCCCGGGTCACTCTGGGTCCGATTTGGCGGCCCGGGTCACTCTGGGTCCGATTTGGCGGCCCGGGTCACTCTGGGTCCGATTTGGCGGCCCGGGTCACTCTGGGTCCGATTTGGCGGCCCGGGTCACTCTGGGTCTGATTTGGCGGGCGGCGCCACTCTGGGTCCGATTTGGCGGGCGGCGCCACTCTGGGTTCGATTTGGTGGGCGGCGCCTCTCTGGGTCCGATTTGGCGGGCGGCGCCACTCTGGGTCCGATTTGGCGGGCGGCGCCACTCTGTGTCCGATTTGGCGGGCGGCGCCACTCTGGGTCCGATTTGGCGGGCGGCGCCACTCTGGGTCCGATTTGGCGGGCGGCGCCACTCTGGGTCCGATTTGGCGGGCGGCGCCACTCTGGGTCCGATTTGGCGGGCGGCGCCACTCTGGGTCCGATTTGGCGGGCGGCGCCACTCTGGGTCCGATTTGGCGGGCGGCGCCACTCTGGGTCCGATTTGGCGGGCGGCGCCACTCTGGGTCCGATTTGGCGGGCGGCGCCACTCTGGGTCCGACTTGACGGGCGGCGCCACTCTGGGTCCGATTTGGCGGGCGGGGGCACTCTGGGTCCGATTTGGCAAGGGTGGGCACTCTGGTCCGATTTGGTGGGCTGGGTCCGATTTGGTGAGCGGGGCAATAATGATAAGACTACAGATAGTGCTTTGTAATTGTGCTGTACTGTCACTTTAAGAGCTGATATTATCTGACAAGACTTGTGACCTGGTGGGCTGGTAGAGTTTATAGGCGTTGGCATAGTAACTGGGTCTCACTGCACATATCAATGTGGTAATCAGCCAGGTGGCAGTTATTTTTAGAAATTGCCTCAGAAATCAGGCCCATTATAAACGTATTGGAAAATTTCCCTATTGAAATGCATTGAGACACTTTTTTCAAACGCAAATTGCGCCAAAACTACAAATCTGATCGACACGAAAAATACTTAGCACACCTCTCAGGAACGCTGGCTTCGAAATGACACCTCACTGGAGTCTGTGAGTTTAGCGGTTCGGGCCGCATTACGTGCGGACTGAATAATAATAATAAGAATAAGAAGTTTACCACGGTGGAATAACAGTATAGTGCTTTGTTCCAAAGCACTATAATAAGAAGAAGTTATCCACGATGGAATAACAGTATAGTGCTTTGATCCAAAGCACTATAATAACTAGATGGGCATTTCCGGAAGGAAATACATGGTGCTTGAACAGCGCTGCCAGCTTTACAGCAGCACTTTTCACACACGGGACCAGGGGGGCCACTTACTTTTCCACACCCGGGACCAGGGGAGCACTTACTTTTCCACACCCAGGAGAGGGGCGCACTTACTTTTGCACACGGGGCCGGGGGCGCACTTACTTTTGCACACGGGGCCTTGGGCGCACTTACTTTTGCACACGGGGCCGGGGGCGCACTTACTTTTGCACACGGGGCCGGGGGCGCACTTACTTTTGCACACGGGGCCGGGGGGCGCACTTTCTTTTGCACACGGGGCCGGGGGGCGCACTTTCTTTTGCACACGGGGCCGGGGGCGCACTTACTTTTGAACACGGGGCCGGGGGCGCACTTACTTTTGCACACGGGGCCGGGGGCGCACTTACTTTTGCACACGGGGCCGGGGGCGCACTTACTTTTGCACACGGGGCCGGGGGCGCACTTACTTTTGCACACGGGGCCGGGGGCGCACTTACTTTTGCACACGGGGCCGGGGGCGCACTTACTTTTGCACACGGGGCCGGGGGCGCACTTACTTTTGCACACGGGGCCGGGGGGCGCTCTTACTTTTGCACACGGGGCCGGGGGCGCACTTACTTTTGCACACGGGGCCGGGGGCGCACTTACTTTTGCACACGGGGCCGGGGGCGCACTTACTTTTGCACACGGGGTCGGGGGCGCACTTACTTTTGCACACGGGGCCGGGGGCGCACTTACTTTTGCACACGGGGCCGGGGGCGCACTTACTTTTGCACACGGGGCCGGGGGCGCACTTACTTTTGCACACGGGGCCGGGGGCGCACTTACTTTTGCACACGGGGCCGGGGGCGCACTTACTTTTGCACACGGGGCCGGGGGCGCACTTACTTTTGCACACGGGGCCGGGGGCGCACTTACTTTTGCACACGGGGCCGGGGGCGCACTTACTTTTCACACACGGGGCCGGTGGGCACTTACTTTTCACACACGGGGCCGGAGGGGCACTTACTTTTCGCACACGGGGCCAGGGGGGCACTTACTTTTCACACACGGAGCCGGTGGGCACTTACTTTTCACACACGGGGCCGGAGGGGCACTTACTTTTCGCACACGGGGCCGGGGGGGCACTTACTTTTCACACACGGGGCCGGGGGGGGGGCACTTACTTTTCACACACGGGGCCGGGGTGGGGCACTTACTTTTCACACACGGGGCCGGGGGGCACTTACTTTTCACACACGGGACGAGAGGGTGTCATAGTCACTTTATTCTGATGTTTGACTTTGATAAATGATCATGTCCTAAAATGGACGCCGTACATTTGCATAGCTGCCATCTTTGGAAGGTCAAGTTGGGGGTAATGGAAAGTTCGCCATTATTTCCTATGGGAATTTTTTTTTTTTAAATGCGATTTAAATAAAATCTACATATCGGATCGACTATAAAAGTCATAGCACACCTTCCCCACCGAGGCCTTCGAAACGCCGCCTGAACGGGGTCTCTGCGCCGAGCGGTTCGGGCCGCATTAATTGCGGAAAACGCGGAGAAGAATAATAATAATAAACTAGATGGGCATTTCCTGAAGGAAATACATGGTGCTTGAACAGCGCTGCCAGCTGACAATGAACCTCAGGAGCAAGTCTGGCATGCAGGGCCCAGCCCCTGGGTATCCAATTTGGCCCCTTGGTAGCCACTTTAATGTGCGGGGCCCCTTGTTAGCAACTTTGGCCCCTTGGTAGCCATTTTGGCATGCAGGAATCCTTGGTAGCCACTTTGGCCACATCCTCTTATATACAAACATCACTCCTATATACAGACACCACTCCTATATACAGACATCCCTCTATATACAGACACCACTACCATATACAGAGATCCCTCTATATACAAATACCACTCCTATATACAGACATACCCCTATATACAGACAGCACTACAATATACAGAAATCCCCCTATATACAGACACCACTTCTATATAAAGACATCCCTCTATATACAGACACCACTCCTATATACAGACACCACTCCTATATGCAGGCACCTCTCCTATATACAGACATCCCTCTATATACAGACATTACTCCTATATACAGACATCCCCCTATATACAGACATCTCTACTATATACAGACATCCCCCAATATAGAGACACCACTCCTATATACAGACATCCCTCTATATACAGACATCTCTCCTATATAAAGACATCCCTCTATATACAGACACCACTCCTATATACAGACATCCCCCTATATAAAGACACCACTCCTATAAACAGACACCACTCCTATATGCAGGCACCTCTCCTATATACAGACATCCCTCTATATACAGACACCACTCCTATATACAGACATCCCCCTATATACAGACACCACTCCTATATACAGACATCCCCCTATATACAGACACCACTCCTATTTACAGATATCCCCCTATATACAGACACCACTCCTATATACAGACATCCCTCTATATACAGACACCACTCCTATATACAGACATCCCTCTATATAGACACCACTCTTATATACAGACATCTCTCTATATACAGACACCACTCCTATATACAGACATCCCTCTGTATACAGACACCACTCCTATATACAGACATCCCTCTATATACAGACATCCCTCTATATACAGACACCACTCCTATATACAGACATCCCTCTATATACAGACACCACTCCTATATACAGACATCCCCCTATATACAGACACCACTCCTATATACAGACATCCCTCTATATACAGACACCACTCCTATATACAGACATCCCTCTATATACAGACATCTCTCCTATATACAGACATCCCTCTATATACAGACACCACTCCTATATACTGACATCCCTCTATATACAGACATCTCTCCTATATACAGACATCCCTCTATATACAGACAACACTCCTATATACAGACATCCCCCTATATACAGACACCACTCCTATATACAGACATCCCTCTATATACAGACACCTCTCCTATATACAGACATCCCCCTATATACAGACACCACTCCTATATACAGACATCCCTCTATATACAGACACCACTCCTATATACAGACATCCCTCTATATACAGACATCTCTCCTATATACAGACATCCCCCTATATACAGACACCACTCCTATATACAGACATCCCTCTATATACAGACACCAATCCTATATACAGACATCCCTCTATATACAGACATCTCTCCTATATACAGACATCCCTCTATATACAGACACCACTCCTATATACAGACATCCCTCTATATACAGACATCTCTCCTATATACAGACATCCCTCTATATACAGACACCACTCCTATATACAGACATCCCCCTATATACAGACACCACTCCTATATACAGACATCCCTCTATATACAGACACCACTCCTATATACAGACATCCCTCTATATACAGACACCACTCCTATATACAGACATCCCCCTATATACAGACACCACTCCTATATACAGACATCCCCTATATACAGACACCACTCCTATAGACAGACATCCCTCTGTATACAGACACCACTCCTATATACAGACATCCCTCTATATACAGACACCACTCCTATATACAGACATCCCTCTATATACAGACACCACTCCTATATACAGACATCCCTCTATATACAGACATATCTTCTATATTCAGACATCCTCCTATATAGAGACACCACTCCTATATACAGACATCCCTCTATATACAGACACCACTCCTATATACAGACATCCCTCTATATACAGACATCTCTCCTATATACAGACATCCCCCTATATACAGACACCACTCCTATATACAGACATCCCTCTATATACAGACACCAATCCTATATACAGACATCCCTCTATATACAGACATCTCTCCTATATACAGACATCCCTCTATATACAGACACCACTCCTATATACAGACATCCCTCTATATACAGACATCTCTCCTATATACAGACATCCCTCTATATACAGACACCACTCCTATATACAGACATCCCTCTATATACAGACATCTCTCCTATATACAGACATCCCTCTATATACAGACACCACTCCTATATACAGACATCCCCCTATATACAGACACCACTCCTATATACAGACATCCCTCTATATACAGACACCACTCCTATATACAGACATCCCTCTATATACAGACACCACTCCTATATACAGACAATCCCCTATATACAGACACCACTCCTATATACAGACATTCCCTTTTATACAGACACCACTCCTATATACAGACATCCCTCTAAATACAGACACCACTCCTATATACAGACATCCCCCTATATACAGACTCCTATATACAGGTCAGAGTTGTGGGTCACTTACTTTTCACACACGGGGCCGGGGGGGCACTTACTTTTCACACACGGGGCCGGGGGGCACTTACTTTTCACACACTGGGCCGGGGGGAACTTACTTTTCACACACGGGGCCGGGGGGCACTTACTTTTCACACACTGGGCCGGGGGGCACTTACTTTATACACACGGGGCCGGGGGGGCACTTACTTTTGACACACGGGGCCGGGGGGGCACTTACTTTTGCACACGGGGCCGGGGGCGCACTTACTTTTGACACACGGGGCCGGGGGGCACTTACTTTTGACACACGGGGCCGGGGGGGCACTTACTTTTGACACACGGGGCCGGGGGGGCACTTACTTTTCACACATGGGGCCGGGGGGGCACTTACTTTTCACACACGGGGCCGGGGGGGGGCACTTACTTTTCACACACGGGGCCGGGGGGGGACTTACTTTTCACACACGGGACGAGAGGGTGTCATAGTCACTTTATTCTGATGTTTGACTTTGATAAATGATCATGTCCTAAAATGGACACCGTACATTTGCATAGCTGCCATCTTTGGAAGGTCAAGTTCGGGGTAATGGAAAGTTCGCCATTATTTCCTATGGGAATTTTTTTTTTTAAATGTGATTTAAATAAAATCTACATATCGGATCGACTATAAAAGTCATAGCACACCTGTCCCCACCGAGGCCTTCGAAACGCCGCCTAAACGGGGTCTCTGCGCCGAGCGGTTCGGGCCGCATTAATTGCGGAAAACGCGGAGAAGAAGAATAATAATAATAAACTAGATGGGCATTTCCTGAAGGAAATACATGGTGCTTGAACAGCGCTGCCAGCTGCCAATGAACCTCAGGAGCAAGTCTGGCATGCAGGGCCCTGCCCCTGGGTATCCAATTTGGCCCCTTGGTAGCCACTTTGATGTGCGGGGCCCCTTGTTAGCAACTTTTGCCCCTTGGTAGAAACTTTGATGTGCGGGGCCCCTTGTTAGCAACTTTGGCCCCTTGGTAGCCATTTTGGCATTTAGGAATCCTTGGTAGCCATTTTGGCATTTAGGAATCCTTGGTAGCCATTTTGGCATTTAGGAATCCTTGGTAGCCACTTTAATCGGAGGCCGGGGACCCTCGGCCTCCGATTTGGTGGCCGGGGACCCTCGGCCTCCGATTTGGAGGCCGGGGACCCTCGGCCTCCGATTTGGTGGCCGGGGACCCTCGGCCTCCGATTTGGAGGCCGGGGACCCTCGGCCTCCGATTTGGAGGCCGGGGACCCTCGGCCTTCGATTTGGAGGCCGGGAACCCTCGGCCTTCGATTTGGTGGCCGGGGACCCTCGGCCTCCGATTTGGAGGCCGGGGACCTCAGATTTCGTGGCCGGGGACCCTCGGCCTCTGATTTGGAGGCCGGGGACCTCAGATTTGGTGGCCGGGGACCCTCGGCCTCCGATTTGGAGGCCGGGGACCCTCGGCCTCCGATTTGGAGGCCGGGGACCCTCGGCCTCCGATTTGGAGTCCGGGGACCCTCGGCCTCCGATTTGGAGGCCGGGGACCCTCGGCCTCCGATTTGGAGGCCGGGGACCCTCGGCCTCCGATTTGGTGGCCGGGGACCCTCGGCCTCCGATTTGGAGGCCGGGGACCCTCGGCCTCCGATTTGGAGGCCGGGGACCCTCGGCCTCCGATTTGGAGGCCGGGGACCCTCGGCCTCCGATTTGGTGGCCGGGGACCCTCGGCCTCCGATTTGGAGGCCGGGGTCCCTCGGCCTCCGATTTGGAGGCCGGGGTCCCTCGGCCTCCGATTTGGAGGCCGGGGACCCTCGGCCTCCGATTTGGAGGCCGGGGACCCTCGGCCTCCGATTTGGAGGCCGGGGACCCTCGGCCTCTGATTTGGAGGCCGGGGACCCTCGGCCTCCGATTCGGTGGCCGGGTACCCTCGGCCTCCGATTTGGTGGGCGGGGTCGGGGGGCACTTACTTTTTACACACGGGGCCGGGGGGCACTTACTTTCCACACCCGGGGCCGGGGGCGCACTTACTTTTGCACACGGGGCCGGGGGCGCACTTACTTTTGCACACGGGGCCGGGGGCGCACTTACTTTTGCACACGGGGCCGGGGGCGCACTTACTTTTGCACACGGGGCCGGGGGCGCACTTACTTTTGCACACGGGGCCGGGGGCGCACTTACTTTTGCACACGGGGCCGGGGGCGCACTTACTTTTGCACACGGGGCCGGGGGCGCACTTACTTTTGCACACGGGGCCGGGGGCGCACTTACTTTTGCACACGGGGCCGGGGGCGCACTTACTTTTGCACACGGGGCCGGGGGCGCACTTACTTTTGCACACGGGCCCGGGGGCGCACTTACTTTTGCACACGGGGCCGGGGGCGCACTTACTTTTGCACACGGGGCCGGGGGCGCACTTACTTTTGCACACGGGGCCGGGGGCGCACTTACTTTTGCACACGGGGCCGGGGGCGCACTTACTTTTGCACACGGGGCCGGGGGCGCACTTACTTTTGCACACGGGGCCGGGGGGGCACTTACTTTTGCACACGAGGCCGGGGGCACACTTACTTTTGCACACGGGGTCGGGGGCGCACTTACTTTTGCACACGGGGCCGGGGGCGCACTTACTTTTGCACACGGGGCCGGGGGCGCCATTACTTTTGCACACGGGGCCGGGGGCGCCATTACTTTTGCACACGGGGCCGGGGGCGCCATTACTTTTGCACACGGGGCCGGGGGCGCCATTACTTTTGCACACGGGGCCGGGGGCGCACTTACTTTTGCACACGGGGCCGGGGGCGCACTTACTTTTGCACACGGGGCCGGGGGCGCACTTACTTTTGCACACGGGGCCGTGTGATAAATGATCATGTCCTAAAATTGATACCGTACATTTGCATAGCTGCCATCTTTGGAAGGTCAAGTTTGGGGTAATGGAAAGTTCGCCATTATTTCCTATGGGAATTTTTTTTTTTTAAATGCGATTTAAATAAAATCTACATATCGGATCGACTATAAAAGTCATAGCACACCTGTCCCCACCGAGGGCTTCGAAACGCCGCCTGAACGGGGTCTCTGCGCCAAGCGGTTCGGGCCGCATTAATTGCGGAAAACGCGGAGAAGAATAATAATAATAATAAGAAAATATAAGAAATCGGATTACAATATGTTGCTTGAACCTAGGAGGTTCAAGCACCATAAATATAAGAAATCGGATTACAATATGTTGCTTGAACCTAGGAGGTTCAAGCACCATAACTAGATGGGTATTTCCTGAAGGAACTACAGATAGTGCTTTGGAATGGTGCCCGGGCTGCCCCTGCAAGACTTTCACACTTGGGTGCCTCTCAGGCGCTGGTTTGGTAGTTGTAGGCCCTCAGGGTTGAGGCCACTCTGGGTCCGATTTGGCGGGCGGCGCCACTCTGGGTCCGATTTGGCGGGCGGCGCCACTCTGGGTCCGATTTGGTGGGCGGCGCCACTCTGGGTCCGAGTTGGCCGGCGGTGCCACTCTGGGTCCGAGTTGGCGGGCGGCGCCACTCTGGGTCCGATTTGGCGGGCGGCGCCACTCTGGGTCCGATTTGGCGGGCGGCGCCACTCGGGGTCCGAATTGGTGAGCGGGGCAATAATTATAATATGACTACAGATAGTGCTTTGGAATTGTGCTGTGCTGTCACTTTAAGAGCTGATATTATCTGACAAAACTTGTGTGCTGGACTCATGTAGAGTTCATAGGCGTTGGCATAGTAACTGGGTCTGACTGCGCTGTATACTGCGCGGCTCTGCGCTGTATGCTGCGGGGCTCTGCGCTGTATGCTGCGGGGCTCTGCGCTGTATGCTGCGGGGCTCTGCGCTGTATGCTGCGGGGCTCCGCGCTGTATGCTGCGGGGCTCCGCGCTGTATGCTGCGGGGCTCCGCGCTGTATGCTGCGGGGCTCCGCGCTGTATGCTGCGCGGCTCCGCGCTGTATGCTGCGCGGCTCCGCGCTGTATGCTGCGCGGCTCCGCGCTGTATGCTGCGCGGCTCCGCGCTGTATGCTGCGCGGCTCCGCGCTGTATGCTGCGCGGCTCCGCGCTGTATAATGCGCGGCTCCGCGCTGTATAATGCGCGGCTCCGCGCTGTATGCTGCGGGGCTCCGCGCTGTATGCTGCGTGGCTCTGCGCTGTATGCTGCGGGGCTCTGCGCTGTATGCTGCGGGGCTCTGCGCTGTATGCTGCGCGGCTCTGCGCTGTATAATGCACGGCTCTGCGCTGTATGCTGCGGGACTCTGCGCTGTATGCTGCGCGGCTCTGCGCTGTATGCTGCGGGGCTCTGCGCTGTATGCTGCGCGGCTCTGCGCTGTATAATGCGCGGCTCTGCGCTGTATACTGCGCGGCTCTGCGCTGTATACTGCGCGGCTCTGCGCTGTATACTGCGGGGCTCTGCGCTGTATGCTGCGGGGCTCCGCGCTGTAGGCTGCGGAGCTCTGCGCTGTAGGCTGCGCGGATCTGCTCTGTATGCTGCGCGGCTCCGTGCTGTATAATGCGCGGCTCTGCGCTGTATACTGCGGGGCTCTGCGCTGTATACTGCGGGGCTCTGCGCTGTATACTGCGGGGCTCTGCGCTGTATGCTGCGGGGCTCTGCGCTGTATACTGTAATAATAATAAGACTACAGATAGTGCTTTGAAATTGTGCTGTGCTGTCACTTTAAGAGCTGATATTATCTGACAAAACTGTGACCTGGTGGAGTTGGCAGGCGTTGGCATAGTAACTGTGTCTGACTGCGCATATCAATGAGCTAATCAGCCAGGTGGCATTTGGCAGTTAAGTTATTTTTAGAAATTGCCTCAGAAACCAGACCATTTTAAACGTATAGGAAAATTTCCCTATTGAAATGCATTGAAACAATGCTTTCCAATGAGGGGGAAACAATTTTCAAATGCAAATTGCGCCAAAACTACAAATCCGATCGACATGAAAAATACTTAGCACACCTCTCGTGGACGCTGGCTTCGAAATGACACCTCACTGGAGTCTGTGCGTTCAGCGGTTCGGGCCGCATTAACTGCGAAAAAAAGCCTAATAATAATAATAACTAGATGGGTATTTCCTGAAGGAACTACAGATAGTGCTTTGGAATGGTGCCCGGGCTGCCCCTGCAAGACTTTCACACTTGGGTGCCCCTCAGATGCTGGTTTGGTAGTTGTAGACCCTCAGGGTTGAGGATTTGGTGGGCGGGGCCACTCTGGGTCCGATTTGGTGGGTGGAGCCACTCTGGGTCCGATTTGGTGGACTGGGTCACTCTGGGTCCGATTTGGTGGGCCGGGTCACTCTGGGTCCGATTTGGTGGGCCGGGTCACTCTGGGTCCGATTTGGTGGCCCGGGTCACTCTGGGTCCGATTTGGTGGCCCGGGTCACTCTGGGTCCGATTTGGTGGGCCGGGTCACTCTGGGTCCGATTTGGTGGGCCGGGTCACTCTGGGTCTGATTTGGTGGCCCGGGTCACTCTGGGTCCGATTTGGTGGCCCGGGTCACTCTGGGTCCGATTTGGTGGCCCGGGTCACTCTGGGTCCGATTTGGTGGCCCGGGTCACTCTGGGTCCGATTTGGTGGGCCGGGTCACTCTGGGTCCAATTTGGTGGCCCGGGTCACTCTGGGTCCGATTTGGTGGGCGGGGCCCCTCAGGCGCTGTTTTGGTAGTTGTAGCCACTCTGGGTCCGATTTGGCGGGCGGCGCCACTCTGGGTCCGATTTGGCAGGCGGCGCCACTCTGGGTCCGATTTGGCGGGCGGCGCCACTCCGGGTCCGATTTGGTGAGCGGCACCTCTCCGGGTCCGATTTGGCGGGCGGCGCCACTCCGGGTCTGATTTGGCGGGCGGCGCCACTCCGGGTCCGATTTGGCGGGCGGCGCCACTCCGGGTCCGATTTGGCGGGTGGCGCCACTCTGGCGGGTGGCGCCACTCCGGGTCCGATTTGGCGGGCGGCGCCACTCCGGGTCCGATTTGGCGGGCGGCGCCACTCCGGGTCCGATTTGGCGGGCGGCGCCACTCCGGGTCCGATTTGGCGGGCGGCGCCACTCTGGGTCCGATTTGGCGGGCGGCGCCACTCTGGGTCCGATTTGGCGGGCGGCGCCACTCTGGGTCCGATTTGGCGGGCGGCGCCACTCTGGGTCCGATTCGGCGGGCGGCGCCACTCTGGGTCCGATTTGGTGGGCGGCGCCACTCTGGGTCCGATTTGGCGGGCGGCGCCATTCTGGGTCCGATTTGGCGGGCGGCGCCACTCTGGGTCCGATTTGGCGAGCGGTGCCACTCTGGGTCCGATTTGGCGGGCGGCGCCACACTGGGTCCGATTTGGCGGGCGGCGCCACTCTGGGTCCGATTTGGCGGGCGGCGCCACTCTGGGTCCGATTTGGTGGGCGGCGCCACTCTGGGTCCGATTTGGCGGGCGGCGCCACTCTGGGTCCGATTTGGCGGGCGGCGCCACTCTGGGTCCGATTTGGCGGGTGGCGCCACTCTGGGTCCGATTTGGCGGGCGGCGCCACTCTGGCGGGCGGCGCCACTCCGGGTCCGATTTGGTGGGCGGTGCCACTCCGGGTCCGATTTGGCGGGCGGCGCCACTCTGGGTCCGATTTGGCGGGCGGCGCCACTCTGGGTCCGATTTGGCGGGCGGCGCCACTCTGGGTCCGATTTGGCGGGCGGCGCCACTCTGGGTCCGATTTGGCGGGCGGCGCCACTCTGGGTCCGATTTGGCGGGCGGCGCCACTCTGGGTCCGATTTGGCGGGCGATGCCACTCTGGATCCGATTTGGCGGGCGGCGCCACTCTGGGTCCGACTTGGCGGGCGGCGCCACACTGGGTCCGATTTGGCGGGCGGCGCCACTCTGGGTCCGATTTGGCGGGCGGAGCCACTCTGGGTCCGATTTGGCGGGCGGCGCCACTCTGGGTCCGATTTGGCGGGCGGCGCCACTCTGGGTCCGATTTGGCGGGCGGCGCCACTCTGGGTCCGATTTGGTGGGCGGAGCCACTCTGGGTCCGATTTGGCGGGCGGCGCCACTCTGGGTCCGATTTGGCGGGCGGCGCCACTCTGGGTCCGATTTGGCGGGCGGCGCCACTCTGGGTCCGATTTGGCGGGCGGCGCCACTCTGGGTCCGATTTGGCGGGCGGCGCCACTCTGGGTCCGATTTGGCGGGCGTCGCCACTCTGGGTCCGATTTGGCGGGCGGCGCCACTCTGGGTCCGATTTGGGGGGCGGCGCCACTCTGGGTCCGATTTGGCGGGCGGCGCCTCTCTGGGTCCGATTTGGCGGGCGGCGCCACTCTGGGTCCGATTTGGCGGGCGGCGCCACACTGGGTCCGATTTGGCGGGCGGCGCCACTCTGGGTCCGATTTGGCGGGCGGCGCCACTCTGGGTCCGATTTGGCGGGTGGCGTCACTCTGGGTCCGATTTGGCGGGCGGCGCCACTCTGGGTCCGATTTGGCGGGCGGCGCCACTCTGGGTCCGATTTGGCGGGCGGCGCCACTCTGGGTCCGATTTGGCGGGCGGCGCCACTCTGGCGGGCGGCGCCACTCTGGCGGGCGGCGCCACTCCGGGTCCGATTTGGCGGGCGGTGCCACTCCGGGTCCGATTTGGCGGGCGGCGCCACTCTGGGTCCGATTTGGCGGGCGGCGCCACTCTGGGTCCGATTTGGCGGGCGGCGCCACTCTGGGTCCGATTTGGCGGGCGGCGCCACTCTGGGTCCGATTTGGCGGGCGACGCCACTCTGGGTCCGATTTGGTGGGCGACGCCACTCTGGGTCCGATTTGGCGGGCGGCGCCACTCTGGGTCCGATTTGGCGGGCGGCGCCACACTGGGTCCGATTTGGCGGGCGGCGCCACTCTGGGTCCGATTTGGCGGGCGGAGCCACTCTGGGTCCGATTTGGCGGGCGGCGCCACTCTGGGTCCGATTTGGCGGGCGGCGCCACTCTGGGTCCGATTTGGCGGGCGGCGCCACTCTGGGTCCGATTTGGCGGGCGGCGCCACTCTGGGTCCGATTTGGCGGGCGGCGCCACTCTGGGTCCGATTTGGCGGGCGGCGCCACTCTGGGTCCGATTTGGTGAGCGGGGCAATAATTATAATAAGACTACAGATAGCGCTTTGAAATTGTGCTGTGCTATCACTTTAAGAGCTGATATTATCTGGCAAAACTGTGCTGGGGTCATGTACAGTTCGCAAGCGTTGGCATAGTAACTGGGCCTGACTGCACATATCAATGAGCTAATCAGCCAGGTGGCAGGTACATTTCAAATTGCCTCAGAAACCCGGCCATTATAACCTATGGGAAAATTTCCCTATTGAAATGCATTACAATGAGGGGAAAAAACATTTTCAAACGCAAATTGCGCCAAAACTACAAATCCGATCGACACGAAAAATACTTAGCACACCTCTCAGGAACGCTGGCTTCGAAATGACATCTCACTGGAGTCTGTGAGTTTAGCGGTTCGGGCCGCATTACGTGCGGACTGAATAATAATAATAAGAACTAGATGGGTATTTCCTGAAGGAACTACAGATAGTGCTTTGGAATGGTGCCTGGGTTGCCCCAGCAAGACTTTCACACTTGGGTGCCCCTCAGGCGCTGTTTTGGTAGTTGTAGCCACTCTGGGTCCGATTTGGCGGGCGGCGCCACTCTGGGTCCGATTTGGCAGGCGGCGCCACTCCGGGTCCGATTTGGCGGGCGGCGCCACTCCGGGTCCGATTTGGTGAGCGGCACAACTCCGGGTCCGATTTGGCGGGCGGCGCCACTCCGGGTCCGATTTGGCGGGCGGCGCCACTCCGGGTCCGATTTGGCGGGCGGCGCCACTCCGGGTCCGATTTGGCGGGCGGCGCCACTCTGGGTCCGATTTGGCGGGCGGCGCCACTCTGGGTCCGATTTGGCGGGCGGCGCCACTCTGGGTCCGATTTGGCGGGCGGCGCCACTCTGGGTCCGATTTGGCGGGCGGCGCCACTCCGGGTCCGATTTGGCGGGCGGCGCCACTCTGGGTCCGATTTGGCGGGCGGCGCCACTCCGGGTCCGATTTGGCGGGCGGCGCCACTCCGGGTCCGATTTGGCGGGCGGCGCCACTCTGGGTTCGATTCGGCGGGCGGCGCCACTCCGGGTCCGATTTGGCGGGCGGCGCCACTCCGGGTCCGATTTGGCGGGCGGCGCCACTCCAGGTCCGATTTGGCGGGCGGCGCCACTCTGGGTCCGATTTGGCGGGCGGCGCCACACTGGGTCCGATTTGGCGGGCGGCGCCACACTGGGTCCGATTTGGCGGGCGGTGCCACTCTGGCGGGCGGCGCCACTCCTGGTCCGATTTGGCGGGCGGCGCCACTCCGGGTCCGATTTGGCGGGCGGCGCCACACCGGGTCCGATTTGGCGGGCGGCACCACTCCGGGTCCGATTTGGCGGGCGGCGCCACACTGGGTCCGATTTGGCGGGCGGCGCCACACTGGGTCCGATTTGGCGGGCGGTGCCACTCTGGCGGGCGGCGCCACTCCTGGTCCGATTTGGCGGACGGCGCCACTCCGGGTCCGATTTGGTGGGCCGGGTCACTCCGGGTCCAATTTGGTGGGCCGGGTCACTCCGGGTCCAATTTGGTGGGCCGGGTCACTCCGGGTCCAATTTGGTGGGCCGGGTCACTCCGGGTCCAATTTGGTGGGCCGGGTCACTCCGGGTCCAATTTGGTGGGCCGGGTCACTCCGGGTCCAATTTGGTGGGCCGGGTCACTCCGGGTCCAATTTGGTGGGCCGGGTCACTCCGGGTCCAATTTGGTGGGCCGTGTCACTCCGGGTCCAATTTGGTGGGCCGGGTCACTCCGGGTCCAATTTGGTGGGCCGGGTCACTCTGGGTCCAATTTGGTGGGCCGGGTCACTCTGGGTCCAATTTGGTGGGCCGGGTCACTCTGACTGACAGCAGGATACGGGAATGGCTGATAACAGAGAGAAATAGACTGGCAGCAGGACGGGGAATGGCTGATAACAGAGAGAAATAGACTGACAGCAGTACGGGGAATGGCTGATACCAGAGAGAAATAGACTGACAGCAGGACAGGGGAATGGCTGATAACAGAGAGGAGCTGATATTATCTGACTGACAAAACCTGTTTTCTAGTGGGCTCGTAGGCGTTGGCATAGTAACTGGATCTGACTGCGCATATCAATGAGCTAATCAGCCAGGTGGCAGTTATTTTTAGAAATTGCCTCAGAAATCAGGCCCATTATAAACGTATTTGAAAATTTCCCTATTGAAACGCATTGAGACACTTTTTTCAAATGCAAATTGCGCCAAAACTACAAATCCGATCGACACGAAAAATACTTAGCACACCTCTCAGGAACGCTGGCTTCGAAATGACACCTCACTGGAGTCTGTGAGTTTAGCGGTTCGGGCCGCATTACGTGCGGACTGAATAATAATAATGCACCATAAAAGAGTTCAGTAGGCGGCACAATCTCTGCTGAGGTTCCATGCAAGTCGGTGTGTCCCTGAGGGAGTGCTTAACAAATAACTCTTGCAATATTCACTGAACCAAACGTCGGGTGCTCCTCCAGAAATTGCGACTATAATAGTAATCCAGGAAATAGAAAAATAGAGGGCACTCACCGGTCTTCATATTCAGTCTTTATTAGCAGTACATGTGAATAAAATTCATGGCTGGGAACGTCGGAGCCGAAGCTCGTGTGAGCAGGGAAGGAAGGAGACGACGATCGTTTCGCGCTGTGCTTTGCGCTTCTACGGGTCACCCCGTACGATCGTCGTCTCCTTCCTTCCCTGCTCACACGAGCTTCGGCTCCGACGTTCCCAGCCATGAATTTTATTCACATGTACTGCTAATAAAGACTGAATATGAAGACCGGTGAGTGCCCTCTATTTTTCTATTTCCTGAATAATAATAATAATAACTAGATGGGTATTTCCTGAAGGAACTACAGATAGTGCTTTGGAATGGTGCCCGGGCTGCCCCTGCAAGACTTTCACACCTGGGTGCCCCTCATGCGCTGGCTTGGTAGTTGTAGCCCCTAAAGGGGTGAGGCCACTCTGGGTCCGATTTGGTGGGCGGGGTCACTCTGGGACTGATTTGGTGGGCGGGGTCACTCTGGGACCGATTTGGCGGGCGGCGCCACTCTGGGTCCGATTTGGCGGGCGGCGCCACTCTGGGTCCGATTTGGCGGGCGGCGCCACTCTGGGTCCGATTTGGCGGGCGGCGCCACTCTGGGTCCGATTTGGCGGGCGGCGCCACTCTGGGTCCGATTTGGCGGGCGGCGCCACTCTGGGTCCGATTTGGCGGGCGGCGCCACTCTGGGTCCGATTTGGTGGGCGGCGCCACTCTGGGTCCGATTTGGTGGGCGGCGCCACTCTGGGTCCGATTTGGTAGGCGGCGCCACTCTGGGTCCGATTTGGCGGCCCGGGTCACTCTGGGTCCGATTTGGCGGCCCGGGTCACTCTGGGTCCGATTTGGCGGCCCGGGTCACTCTGGGTCCGATTTGGCGGCCCGGGTCACTCTGGGTCCGATTTGGCGGCCCGGGTCACTCTGGGTCCGATTTGGCGGCCCGGGTCACTCTGGGTCCGATTTGGCGGCCCGGGTCACTCTGGGTCCGATTTGGCGGCCCGGGTCACTCTGGGTCCGATTTGGCGGCCCGGGTCACTCTGGGTCCGATTTGGCGGCCCGGGTCACTCTGGGTCCGATTTGGTGGCCCGGGTCACTCTGGGTCCGATTTGGTGGCCCGGGTCACTCTGGGTCCGATTTGGTGGCCCGGGTCACTCTGGGCCCGATTTGGTGGCCCGGGTCACTCTGGGTCCGATTTGGTGGCCCGGGTCA
This sequence comes from Ranitomeya variabilis, assembly GCF_051348905.1. Classification (NCBI taxonomy): domain Eukaryota; kingdom Metazoa; phylum Chordata; class Amphibia; order Anura; family Dendrobatidae; genus Ranitomeya; species Ranitomeya variabilis. The sequence continues at coordinate 359,793,838 of NC_135235.1, forward strand.
CTCTGGGTCCGATTTGGTGGCCCGGGTCACTCTGGGTCCGATTTGGTGGCCCGGGTCACTCTGGGTCCGATTTGGTGGCCCGGGTCACTCTGGGTCCGATTTGGTGGCCCGGGTCACTCTGGGTCCGATTTGGTGGCCCGGGTCACTCTGGGTCCGATTTGGTGGCCCGGGTCACTCTGGGTCCGATTTGGTGGCCCGGGTCACTCTGGGTCCGATTTGGTGGCCCGGGTCACTCTGGGTTTGATTTGGTGGCCCGGGTCACTCTGGGTTTGATTTGGTGGCCCGGGTCACTCTGGGTCCGATTTGGTGGGCCGGGTCATTCTGGGTCCGATTTGGTGGGCCGGGTCACTCTGGGTCCGATTTGGTGGCCCGGGTCACTCTGGGTCCGATTTGGTGGGCCGGGTCACTCTGGGTCCGATTTGGTGGGCCGGGTCACTCTGGGTCCGATTTGGTGGGCCGGGTCACTCTGGGTCCGATTTGGTGGGCCGGGTCACTCTGGGTCCGATTTGGTGGGCCGGGTCACTCTGACTGACAGCAGGATAAGGGAATGGCTGATAACAGAGAATAGACTGATAGCAGGACAAGGGAATGGCTGATAACAGAGAGAATAGACTGACAGCAGGACAGGGGAATTGCTGATAACAAAGAGAAATAGACTGACAGCAGGACGGGGAATGGCTGATAACAGAGAGAATAGACTGACAGCAGGACAGGGGAATGGCTGATAACAGAGAGAATAGACTGACAGCACGACAGGGGAATGGCTGATAACAGAGAGAATAGACTGACAGCAGGACGGGGAATGGCTGATAACAGAGAGAATAGACTGATAGCAGGACAGGGGAATGGCTGATAACAGAGAGAAATAGACTGACAGCAGCATGGGGAATGGCTGATAACAGAGAGAAATAGATGGGTATTTCCTGAAGGAACTACAGATAGTGCTTTGGAATGGTGCCCGGGTTGCCCCAGCAAGACTTTCACACTTGGGTGCCCCTCAGGCGGTCCGATTTGGTGGGTTGGGTCAATCTGGGTCTGATTTTGTGGGCGGGGTGCCCCTCAGGCGCTGGTTTGGTAGTTGTAGCCCCTCAGGGTTGAGGCCACTCTGGGTCCGATTTGGCGAGCGGCGCCACTCTGGGTCCGATTTGGTGAGCGGCGCCACTCTGGGTCCGATTATGCGGGCGGCGCCACTCTGGGTCCGATTTGGGGGGCGGCGCCACTCTGGGTCTGATTTGGCGGGCGGCGCCACTCTGGGTCCGATTTGGCGGGCGGCGCCACTCTGGGTCCGATTTGGCGGGCGGCGCCACTCTGGGTCCGATTTGGCGGGCGGCGCCACTCTGGGTCCGATTTGGCGGGCCGAGTCACTCTGGGTCCGATTTGGTGGGCCGGGTCACTCTGGGTCTGATTTGGCGGGCCGGGCCACTATGGGTCCGATTTGGTGGGCCGGGCCACTCTGGGTCCGATTTGGTGGGCCGGGCCACTCTGGGTCCGATTTGGTGGGCCGGGCCACTCTGGTCCGATTTGGTGGGCCGGGCCACTCTGGGTCCGATTTGGTGGGCGGGTCACTTTAAGATTGATATTATCTGGCAAAACTGTGTCTGGTGGGGTCATGTAGAGTTCGTAGGCGTTGGCATAGTAACTGGGTCTGACTGCGCATATCAATGAGCTAATCAGCCCAGGTGGCAGTTATCTGCACAGGCTGCAGTTACATTTCAAATCACCTCAGAAATTAGGCCAATATAACCGTATGGGAAAATTTCCCTATTGACATGCATTCCAATGATGGGAAAAAAAATTTCAAACGCAAATTGCGCCAAAACCACAAATCCGATCGACACGAAAAATACTTAGCACACCTCATGGGGACGCTGGCTTCGAAATGACGCCTCAATGAAGTCTGTGAGTGCAGCGGTTCGGGCCACATTAATTGCGGACTGAATAATAATAAGTTTACCATGTTTGGATTACAATAATAATACTAGATGGGTATTTCCTGAAGGAACTACAGATAGTGCTTTGGAATGGTGCCCGGGCTGCCCCTGCAAGAATTTCACACTTGGGTGCCCCTCAGGCGCTGGTTTGGTAGTTGTAGCCCCTCAGGGTTGAGGCTTGGTGGGCCGGGTCACTCTGGGTCCGATTTGGTGGGCCGGGTCACTCTGGGTCCGATTTGGTGGGCCGGGTCACTCTGGGTCCGATTTGGTGGGCCGGGTCACTCTGGGTCCCATTTAGTGGGCCGGGTCACTCTGGGTCCCATTTGGTGGCCCGGGTCACTCTGGGTCCCATTTGGTGGCCCGGGTCACTCTGGGTCCCATTTGGTGGCCCGGGTCTCTCTGGGCCTGATTTGGTGGCCCGGGTCACTCTGGGCCCGATTTGGTCAACCCGGGTCACTCTGGGTCCGATTTGGTGGGCCGGGTCACTCTGGGTCCCATTTGGTGGGCCGGGTCACTCTGGGTCCCATTTGGTGGGCCGGGTCACTCTGGGTCCCATTTGGTGGGCCGGGTCACTCTGGGTCCCATTTGGTGGCCCGGGTAACTCTGGGTCCCATTTGGTGGCCCGGGTCACTCTGGGTCCCATTTGGTGGCCCGGGTCACTCTGGGTCCCATTTGGTGGCCCGGGTCACTCTGGGCCCGATTTGGTGGCCCGGGTCACTCTGGGCCCGATTTGGTCAACCCGGGTCACTCTGGGCCCGATTTGGTGGCCCGGGTCACTCTGGGCCCGATTTGGTGGCCCGGGTCACTCTGGGGCCGATTTGGTGGCCCGGGTCACTCTGGGGCTGATTTGGTGGCCCGGGTCACTCTGGGGCCGATTTGGTGGCCCGGGTCACTCTGGGTCCGATTTGGTGGCCCGGGTCACTCTGGGTCCGATTTGGTGGCCCGGGTCACTCTGGGTCCGATTTGGTGGCCCGGGTCACTCTGGGTCCGATTTGGTGGCCCGGGTCACTCTGGGTCCGATTTGGTGGCCCGGGTCACTCTGGGTCCGATTTGGTGGCCCGGGTCACTCTGGGTCCGATTTGGTGGCCCGGGTCACTCTGGGTCCGATTTGGTGGCCCGGGTCACTCTGGGTCCGATTTGGTGGCCCGGGTCACTCTGGGTCCGATTTGGTGGCCCGGGTCACTCTGGGTCCGATTTGGTGGGCCGGGTCACTCTGGGTCCGATTTGGTGGCCCGGGTCACTCTGGGTCCGATTTGGTGGCCCGGGTCACTCTGGGTCCGATTTGGTGGCCCGGGTCACTCTGGGTCCGATTTGACGGGCGGCGCCACTCTGGGTCCGATTTGGCGGGCGGCGCCACTCTGGGTCCGATTTGGCGGGCGGCGCCACTCTGGGTCCGATTTGGCGGCCTGGGTCACTCTGGGTCCGATTTGGCGGGCGGCGCCACTCTGGGTCCGATTTGGCGGGCGGCGCCATTCTGGGTCCGATTTTGCGGGCGGCGCCTCTCTGGGTCCGATTTGGCGGGCGGCGCAACTCTGGGTCCGATTTGGCGGGCGGCGCCACTCTGGGTCCGATTTGGCGGGCGGCGCCACTCTGGGTCCGATTTGGTGGGCGGCGCCACTCTGGGTCCGATTTGGCGGGCGGCGCCACTCTGGGTCCGATTTGGCGGGCGGCACCACTCTGGGTCCGATTTGGCGGGCGGCGCCACTCTGGGTCCGATTTGGCGGCCCGGGTCACTCTGGGTCCGATTTGGCGGGCGGCGCCACTCTGGGTCCGATTTGGCGGGCGGCGCCACTCTGGGTCCGATTTTGCGGGCGGCGCCACTCTGGGTCCGATTTGGCGGGCGGCGCCTCTCTGGGTCCGATTTGGCGGGCGGCGCAACTCTGGGTCCGATTTGGCGGGCGGCGCCACTCTGGGTCCGATTTGGCGGGCGGCGCCACTCTGGGTCCGATTTGGCGGGCGGCGCCACTCTGGGTCCGATTTGGCGGGCGGCGCCACTCTGGGTCCGATTAGGCGGGCGGCGCCACTCTGGGTCCGATTATGCGGGCGGCGCCACTCTGGGTCCGATTTGGCGGGCGGCGCCACTCTGGGTCCGATTTGGCGGGCGGCGCCACTCTGGGTCCGATTTGGCGGGCGGCGCCACTCTGGGTCCGATTTGGCGGGCGGCGCCACTCTGGGTCCGACTTGACGGGCGGCGCCACTCTGGGTCCGATTTGGCAAGCGGGGGCACTCTGGTCCGATTTGGTGGGCTTTGTCCGATTTGGTGAGCGGGGCAATAATGATAAGACTACAGATAGTGCTTTGTAATTGTGCTGTACTGTCACTTTAAGAGCTGATATTATCTGACAAAACTTGTGACCTGGTGGGCTGGTAGAGTTTATAGGCGTTGGCATAGTAACTGGGTCTCACTGCGCATATCAATGAGGTAATCAGCCAGGTGGCAGTTATTTTTAGAAATTGCCTCAGAAATCAGGCCCATTATAAACGTATTGGAAAATTTCCCTATTGAAATGCATTGAGACACTTTTTTCAAACGCAAATTGCGCCAAAACTACAAATCCGATCGACACGAAAAATACTTAGCACACCTCTCAGGAACGCTGGCTTCGAAATGACACCTCACTGGAGTCTGTGAGTTTAGCGGTTCGGGCCGCATTACGTGCGGACTGAATAATAATAATAAGAATAAGAAGTTTACCACGGTGGAATAACAGTATAGTGCTTTGTTCCAAAGCACTATAACTAGATGGGTATTTCCTGAAGGAACTACACATAGTGCTTTGGAATGGTGCCCGGGCTGCCCCTGCAAGACTTTCACACTTGGGTGCCCCTCAGGCGCTGGTTTGGTAGTTGTAGCCCCTCAGGGTTGAGGCCACTCTGGGTCCGATTTGGTGGGCTGGGTCACACTGGGTCCGATTTGGTGGGCCGGGTCACTCTGGGTCCGATTTGGTGGGCCGGGTCACTCTGGGTCCGATTTGGTGGGCCGGGTCACTCTGGGTCTGATTTGGTGGGCCGGGTCACTCTGGGTCCGGTTTGGTGGGCCGGGTCACTCTGGGTCCAGTTTGGTGGGCCGGGTCACTCTGGGTCCGATTTGGTGGCCCGGGTCACTCTGGGTCCGATTTGGTGGGCCGGGTCACTCTGGGTCCGATTTGGTGGGCCGGGTCACTCTGGGTCCGATTTGGTGGCCCGGGTCACTCTGGGTCCGATTTGGTGGCCCGGGTCACTCTGGGTCCGATTTGGTGGCCCGGGTCACTCTGGGTCCGATTTGGTGGGCCGAGTCACTCTGGGTCCGATTTGGTGGCCCGGGTCACTCTGGGTCCGATTTGGTGGCCCGGGTCACTCTGGGTCCGATTTGGCGGGCGGCGCCACTCTGGGTCCGATTTGGTGGCCAGGGTCACTCTGGGTCCGATTTGGTGGCCCGGGTCACTCTGGGTCCGATTTGGTGGCCCGGGTCACTCTGGGTCCGATTTGGTGGGCCAGGTCATTCTGGGTCCGATTTGGTAGCCCGGGTCACTCTGGGTCCGATTTGGCGGGCGGCGCCACTCTGGGTCCGATTTGGTGGCCCGGGTCACTCTGGGTCCGATTTGGTGGCCTGGGTCACTCTGGGTCCGATTTGGTGGCCCGGGTCACTCTGGGTCCGATTTGGTGGCCCGGGTCACTCTGGGTCCGATTTGGTGGCCCGGGTCACTCTGGGTCCGATTTGGTGGGCCGGGTCACTCTGGGTCAGATTTGGTGGGCCGGGTCACTCTGGGTCCGATTTGGTGGGCCGGGTCACTCTGGGTCCGATTTGGTGGGCCGGGTCACTCTGGGTCCGATTTGGTGGGCCGGGTCACTCTGGGTCCGATTTGGTGGCCCGGGTCACTCTGGGTCCGATTTGGTGGGCCGGGTCACTCTGGGTCCGATTTGGTGGCCCGGTTCACTCTGGGTCCGATTTGGTGGGCCGGGTCACTCTGGGTCCGATTTGGTGGGCCGGGTCACTCTGGGTCCGATTTGGTGGGCCGGGTCACTCTGGGTCCGATTTGGTGGCCCGGGTCACTCTGGGTCCGATTTGGTGGGCCGGGTCACTCTGGGTCCGATTTGGTGGGCCGGGTCACTCTGGGTCCGATTTGGTGGGCCGGGTCACTCTGGGTCCGATTTGGTGGGCCGGGTCACTCTGGGTCTGATTTGGTGGGCGGGGTCACTCTGGGTCCGATTTGGTGGGCGGGACCCCTCAGGGTCCGATTTGGTGGGCCGGATCACTCTGGGTCCGATTTGGTGGGCCGGGTCACTCTGGGTCCGATTTGGTGGGCCGGGTCACTCTGGGTCCGATTTGGTGGGCCGGGTCACTCTGGGTCTGATTTGGTGGGCGGGGTCACTCTGGGTCCGATTTGGTGGGCGGGACCCCTCAGGGTCCGATTTGGTGGGCCGGATCACTCTGGGTCCGATTTGGTGGCCCGGGTCACTCTGGGTCCGATTTGGTGGCCCGGGTCACTCTGGGTCCGATTTGGTGGCCCGGGTCACTCTGGGTCCGATTTGGTGGCCCGGGTCACTCTGGGTCCGATTTGGTGGCCCGGGTCACTCTGGGTCCGATTTCGTGGGCCGGGTCACTCTGGGTCCGATTTCGTGGGCCGGGTCACTCTGGGTCCGATTTGGTGGGCGGGGCCCCTCAGGGGCAGTATACTGCGCGGCTCTGCGCTGTATACTGCGGGGCTCTGCGCTGTATACTGCGCGGCTCTGCGCTGTATACTGCGGGGCTCTGCGCTGTATACTGCGCGGCTCTGCGCTGTATACTGCGCGGCTCTGTGCTGTTTACTGCGCGGCTCTGCGCTGGAGAATGCGCGGCTCTGTGCTGTATACTGCGCGGCTCTGCGCTGTATACTGCGCGGCTCTGCGCTGTATACTGCGTGGCTCTGCGCTGTATACTGCGCGGCTCTGCGCTGTAGACTGCGCGGCTCTGCGCTGTAGACTGCGCGGCTCTGCGCTGTATACTGCGCGGCTCTGCGCTGGAGAGTGCGCGGCTCTGCGCTGGAGACTGCGCGGCTCTGCGCTGGAGACTGCGCGGCTCTGCGCTGTATACTGCACGGCTCTGCGCTGTATACTGCGCGGCTGTGCAATATACTTCGTGGACATACATATTCTAGAATACCCGATGCGTTAGAATCGGGCCACCATCTGGTAATAATAATAATAAGACTACAGATAGTGCTTTGGAATTGTGCTGTACTGTCACTTTAAGAGCTGATATTATCTGACAAAACTTGTGACCTGGTGGGCTGATGTAGAGTTGATAGGCGTTGGCATAGTAACTGTGTCTGACTGCGCATATCAATGAGCTAATCAGCCAGCTGGCAGTTGGCAGTTATGTTTAGAAATTGCCTCAGAAACCAGCCCCATTATAAACGTATGGGGAAATTTCCCTATTGAAACGCATTGAGACCCTTTTTTCAAACGCAAATTGCGCCAAAACTACAAATCCGATCGACACGAAAAATACTTAGCACACCTCTCAGGAACGCTGGCTTCGAAATGACACCTCACTGGAGTCCGTGAGTTTAGCGGTTCGGGCCGCATTACGTGCGGACTGAATAATAAGAAGAACTAGATGGGTATTTCCTGAAGGAACTACAGATAGTGCTTTGGAATGGTGCCCGGGCTGCCCCTGCAAGACTTTCACACTTGGGTGCCCCTCAGGCGCTGGTTTGGTAGTTGTAGCCCCTCAGGGTTGAGGCTTGGTGGGCCGGGTCACTCTGGGTCCGATTTGGTGGGCCGGGTCACTCTGGGTCCGATTTGGTGGGCCGGGTCACTCTGGGTCCGATTTGGTGGGCCGGGTCACTCTGGGTCCCATTTGGTGGGCCGGGTCACTCTGGGTCCCATTTGGTGGCCCGGGTCACTCTGGGTCCCATTTGGTGGCCCGGGTCACTCTGGGTCCCATTTGGTGGCCCGGGTCTCTCTGGGCCTGATTTGGTGGCCCGGGTCACTCGGCCCGATTTGGTCAACCCGGGTCACTCTGGGTCCGATTTGGTGGGCCGGGTCACTCTGGGTCCCATTTGGTGGGCCGGGTCACTCTGGGTCCCATTTGGTGGGCCGGGTCACTCTGGGTCCCATTTGGTGGGCCGGGTCACTCTGGGTCCCATTTGGTGGCCCGGGTAACTCTGGGTCCCATTTGGTGGCCCGGGTCACTCTGGGTCCCATTTGGTGGCCCGGGTCACTCTGGGTCCCATTTGGTGGCCCGGGTAACTCTGGGCCCGATTTGGTGGCCCGGGTCACTCTGGGCCTGATTTGGTCAACCCGGGTCACTCTGGGCCCGATTTGGTGGCCCGGGTCACTCTGGGCCCGATTTGGTGGCCCGGGTCACTCTGGGGCCGATTTGGTGGCCCGGGTCACTCTGGGTCCGATTTGGTGGCCCGGGTCACTCTGGGTCCGATTTGGTGGCCCGGGTCACTCTGGGTCCGATTTGGTGGCCTGGGTCACTCTGGGTCCGATTTGGTGGCCCGGGTCACTCTGGGTCCGATTTGGTGGCCCGGGTCACTCTGGGTCCGATTTGGTGGCCCGGGTCACTCTGGGTCCGATTTGGTGGCCCGGGTCACTCTGGGTCCCATTTGGTGGCCCGGGTCACTCTGTGTCCGATTTGGTGGCCCGGGTCACTCTGGGTCCGATTTGGTGGCCCGGGTCACTCTGGGTCCGATTTGGTGGGCCGGGTCACTCTGGGTCCGATTTGGTGGCCCGGGTCACTCTGGGTCCGATTTGGTGGCCCGGGTCACTCTGGGTCCGATTTGGTGGCCCGGGTCACTCTGGGTCCGATTTGGTGGCCCGGGTCACTCTGGGTCCGATTTGGTGGCCCGGGTCACTCTGGGTCCGATTTGGTGGCCCGGGTCACTCTGGGTCCGATTTGGTGGCCCGGGTCACTCTGGGTCCGATTTGGTGGCCCGGGTCACTCTGGGTCCGATTTGACGGGCGGCGCCACTCTGGGTCCGACTTGGCAGGCGGCGCCACTCTGGGTCCGATTTGGCGGGCGGCGCCACTCTGGGTCCGATTTGGCGGCCTGGGTCACTCTGGGTCCGATTTGGCGGGCGGCGCCACTCTGGGTCCGATTTGGCAGGCGGCGCCACTCTGGGTCCGATTTTGCGGGCGGCGCCTCTCTGGGTCCGATTTGGCGGGCGGTGCAACTCTGGGTCCGATTTGGCGGGCGGCGCCACTCTGGGTCCGATTTGGCGGGCGGCGCCACTCTGGGTCCGATTTGGTGGGCGGCGCCACTCTGGGTCCGATTTGGCGGGCGGCGCCACTCTGGGTCCGATTTGGCGGGCGGCACCACTCTGGGTCCGATTTGGCGGGCGGCGCCACTCTGGGTCCGATTTGGCGGCCCGGGTCACTCTGGGTCCGATTTGGCGGGCGGCGCCACTCTGGGTCCGATTTGGCGGGCGGCGCCACTCTGGGTCCGATTTTGCGGGCGGCGCCACTCTGGGTCCGATTTGGCGGGCGGCGCCTCTCTGGGTCCGATTTGGCGGGCGGCGCAACTCTGGGTCCGATTTGGCGGGCGGCGCCACTCTGGGTCCGATTTGGCAGGCGGCGCCACTCTGGGTCCGATTTGGCGGGCGGCGCCACTCTGGGTCCGATTTGGCGGGCGGCGCCACTCTGGGTCCGATTAGGCGGGCGGCGCCACTCTGGGTACGATTTGGCGGGCGGCGCCACTCTGGGTCCGATTTGGCGGGCGGCGCCACTCTGGGTCCGATTTGGCGGGCGGCGCCACTCTGGGTCGATAGTGCTTTCGATACAGATAGTGCTTTGTAATTGTGCTGTACTGTCACTTTAAGAGCTGATATTATCTGACAAAACTTGTGACCTGGTGGGCTGGTAGAGTTTATAGGCGTTGGCATAGTAACTGGGTCTCACTGCGCATATCAATGAGGTAATCAGCCAGGTGGCAGTTATTTTTAGAAATTGCCTCAGAAATCAGGCCCATTATAAACGTATTGGAAAATTTCCCTATTGAAATGCATTGAGACACTTTTTTCAAACGCAAATTGCGCCAAAACTACAAATCCGATCGACACGAAAAATACTTAGCACACCTCTCAGGAACGCTGGCTTCGAAATGACACCTCACTGGAGTCTGTGAGTTTAGCGGTTCGGGCCGCATTACGTGCGGACTGAATAATAATAATAAGAACTAGATGGGTATTTCCTGAAGGAACTACAGATAGTGCTTTGGAATGGTGCCCGGGCTGCCCCTGCAAGACTTTCACACTTGGGTGCCCCTCAGGCGCTGGTTTGGTAGTTGTAGCCCCTCAGGGTTGAGGCTTGGTGGGCCGGGTCACTCTGGGTCCGATTTGGTGGGCCGGGTCACTCTGGGTCCGATTTGGTGGGCCGGGTCACTCTGGGTCCGATTTGGTGGGCCGGGTCACTCTGGGTCCCATTTGGTGGGCCGGGTCACTCTGGGTCCCATTTGGTGGCCCGGGTCACTCTGGGTCCCATTTGGTGGCCCGGGTCACTCTGGGTCCCATTTGGTGGCCCGGGTCTCTCTGGGCCTGATTTGGTGGCCCGGGTCACTCGGCCCGATTTGGTCAACCCGGGTCACTCTGGGTCCGATTTGGTGGGCCGGGTCACTCTGGGTCCCATTTGGTGGGCCGGGTCACTCTGGGTCCCATTTGGTGGGCCGGGTCACTCTGGGTCCCATTTGGTGGGCCGGGTCACTCTGGGTCCCATTTGGTGGCCCGGGTAACTCTGGGTCCCATTTGGTGGCCCGGGTCACTCTGGGTCCCATTTGGTGGCCCGGGTCACTCTGGGTCCCATTTGGTGGCCCGGGTAACTCTGGGCCCGATTTGGTGGCCCGGGTCACTCTGGGCCTGATTTGGTCAACCCGGGTCACTCTGGGCCCGATTTGGTGGCCCGGGTCACTCTGGGCCCGATTTGGTGGCCCGGGTCACTCTGGGGCCGATTTGGTGGCCCGGGTCACTCTGGGTCCGATTTGGTGGCCCGGGTCACTCTGGGTCCGATTTGGTGGCCCGGGTCACTCTGGGTCCGATTTGGTGGCCTGGGTCACTCTGGGTCCGATTTGGTGGCCCGGGTCACTCTGGGTCCGATTTGGTGGCCCGGGTCACTCTGGGTCCGATTTGGTGGCCCGGGTCACTCTGGGTCCGATTTGGTGGCCCGGGTCACTCTGGGTCCCATTTGGTGGCCCGGGTCACTCTGTGTCCGATTTGGTGGCCCGGGTCACTCTGGGTCCGATTTGGTGGCCCGGGTCACTCTGGGTCCGATTTGGTGGGCCGGGTCACTCTGGGTCCGATTTGGTGGCCCGGGTCACTCTGGGTCCGATTTGGTGGCCCGGGTCACTCTGGGTCCGATTTGGTGGCCCGGGTCACTCTGGGTCCGATTTGGTGGCCCGGGTCACTCTGGGTCCGATTTGGTGGCCCGGGTCACTCTGGGTCCGATTTGGTGGCCCGGGTCACTCTGGGTCCGATTTGGTGGCCCGGGTCACTCTGGGTCCGATTTGGTGGCCCGGGTCACTCTGGGTCCGATTTGACGGGCGGCGCCACTCTGGGTCCGATTTGGCAGGCGGCGCCACTCTGGGTCCGATTTGGCGGGCGGCGCCACTCTGGGTCCGATTTGGCGGCCTGGGTCACTCTGGGTCCGATTTGGCGGGCGGCGCCACTCTGGGTCCGATTTGGCAGGCGGCGCCACTCTGGGTCCGATTTTGCGGGCGGCGCCTCTCTGGGTCCGATTTGGCGGGCGGTGCAACTCTGGGTCCGATTTGGCGGGCGGCGCCACTCTGGGTCCGATTTGGCGGGCGGCGCCACTCTGGGTCCGATTTGGTGGGCGGCGCCACTCTGGGTCCGATTTGGCGGGCGGCGCCACTCTGGGTCCGATTTGGCGGGCGGCACCACTCTGGGTCCGATTTGGCGGGCGGCGCCACTCTGGGTCCGATTTGGCGGCCCGGGTCACTCTGGGTCCGATTTGGCGGGCGGCGCCACTCTGGGTCCGATTTGGCGGGCGGCGCCACTCTGGGTCCGATTTTGCGGGCGGCGCCACTCTGGGTCCGATTTGGCGGGCGGCGCCTCTCTGGGTCCGATTTGGCGGGCGGCGCAACTCTGGGTCCGATTTGGCGGGCGGCGCCACTCTGGGTCCGATTTGGCAGGCGGCGCCACTCTGGGTCCGATTTGGCGGGCGGCGCCACTCTGGGTCCGATTTGGCGGGCGGCGCCACTCTGGGTCCGATTAGGCGGGCGGCGCCACTCTGGGTACGATTTGGCGGGCGGCGCCACTCTGGGTCCGATTTGGCGGGCGGCGCCACTCTGGGTCCGATTTGGCGGGCGGCGCCACTCTGGGTCGATAGTGCTTTCGATACAGATAGTGCTTTGTAATTGTGCTGTACTGTCACTTTAAGAGCTGATATTATCTGACAAAACTTGTGACCTGGTGGGCTGGTAGAGTTTATAGGCGTTGGCATAGTAACTGGGTCTCACTGCGCATATCAATGAGGTAATCAGCCAGGTGGCAGTTATTTTTAGAAATTGCCTCAGAAATCAGGCCCATTATAAACGTATTGGAAAATTTCCCTATTGAAATGCATTGAGACACTTTTTTCAAACGCAAATTGCGCCAAAACTACAAATCCGATCGACACGAAAAATACTTAGCACACCTCTCAGGAACGCTGGCTTCGAAATGACACCTCACTGGAGTCTGTGAGTTTAGCGGTTCGGGCCGCATTACGTGCGGACTGAATAATAATAATAAGAACTAGATGGGTATTTCCTGAAGGAACTACAGATAGTGCTTTGGAATGGTGCCCGGGCTGCCCCTGCAAGACTTTCACACTTGGGTGCCCCTCAGGCGGTCCGATTTGGTGGGTTGGGTCAATCTGGGTCTGATTTTGTGGGCGGGGTAAATCTAGGTCCGATTCGGTGGGCGGGGTCACTTTTGGTCCGATTCTGTGGGCGCGGCCACTCTGGGTCCGATTCGGTGGGCGGAGCCACTCTGGGTCCGATTTGGTGGGCGGGGCACCTTAGGGACCAATTTGGTGGGTGGGGTCACTCGGTCCGATTTGGTGGGCTGGGCACCTCAGGGTCTGATTTGGTGGGCTGGGCACCTCAGGGTCCGATTTGGTGGGTGGGGTCACTCTGGGTCCGATTTGGTGGGCGGGGTCACTCTGGGCCCGATTTGGTGGAAGGGGTCACTCTGGGCCCGATTTGGTGGAAGGGGTCACTCTGGGTCCGATTTGGTGGAAGGGGTCACTCTGGGTCTGATTTGGTGGAAGGGGTCACTCTGGGTCCGATTTGGTGGGCGGAGCCACTCTGGGTCCGATTTGGTGGGCGGGGTCACTCTGGGTCTGATTTAGGGGGCGGGGTCACTCTGGGTCCGATTTGGTGGGCCGGGCCCCTCGGGGTCCGATTTGGTGGGCCGGGCCTCTCGGGTTCCGAATTGGTGAGCGGGGTAATCTACTATCTAATTATCTAAGGGCACTTCCGTCTTTCTGTCTCACAACACCGCTACGTCATCATCTCGTGAGACCGCAATGCACTCTTGGGACCGGAGCGCGCAACAAGCATCGGGTACCGGCCACTCCAGGTGCAACAAGCATCGTGTACCGGCCGCTCTAGGAGGTGCAACAACCATCAGATACCGGCCGCTCCAGGAGGTGAGTATGTAACTTTTTTATTTTAATTCTTTTTTTTTTTAACAGGGATATGCAGTATACTATGTGACTGGACAATATACTACGTGACTGGGCAGTATAACTACGTGGCTCTGCGCTGTATACTGCGTGGCTCTGTGCTGTATACTGCGTGGCTCTGCGCTGTATACTACGCGGCTCTGCGCTGTATACTACGCGGCTCTGCGCTGTATACTGCGTGGCTCTGCGCTGTGTACTGCGCGGCTCTGCGCTGTGTACTGCACGGCTCTGCGCTGTGTACTGCGCGGCTCTGCCCTGTGTACTGCGCGTTCTGCGCTGTATACTGCGCGGCTCTGCGCTGTATACTGCGCAGCTCTGTGCAGCTCTGCGCTTTGTACTGCGCGGCTCTGCGCTATATACTGCGTGGCTCTTCGCTGTATACTACGCGGCTCTGCGCTGTGTACTGCGCGGCTCTGCGCTGTGTACTGCGCGTGTCCGTGCTGTGTACTGCGCGTGTCTGCGCTGTATACTGCGGGGCTCTGCACTGTATACTGCGGGGCTCTGCGCTGTATACTACGCGGCTCAGCGCTGTATACTGCGCGGCTCTGCGCTGCATACTGCGTGGCTCTACGCTGCGTACTGCGCGGCTCTGCGCTGTATACTGGGTGGCTCTGCGCTGTGTACTGCGCGGCTCTGTGCTGTGTACTGTGCGGCTCTGCACTGTGTACTGCGCGGCTCTGCGCTGTGTACTGCGCGGCTCTGCGCTGTGTACTGCGCGGCTCTGCGCTTTATACTGTGCGGCTCTGCACTCTGTACTGCGCGGCTCTGCGCTGTGTACTGCGCAGCTCTGCGCTGTATACTGCGCGGCTCTGCGCTGTGTACTGCGCGGCTCTGCGCTGTGTACTGCGCGGCTCTGCGCTGTGTACTGCTCGGCTCTGCGCTGTGTACTGCGCGGCTCTGCGCTGTGTACTGCGCGGCTCTGCGCTGTGTACTGCGCGGCTCTGCGCTGTGTACTGCGCGGCTCTGCGCTGTGTACTGCGCGGCTCTGCGCGGTATACTGCGCGGCTCTGCGCTTTATACTGTGCGGCTCTGCGCTCTGTACTGCACGGCTCTGCGCTGTCTACTGCGCGGCTCTGCGCTGTGTACTGCTCGGCTCTGCGCTGTGTACTGCGCGGCTCTCCGCTTTATACTGCGCGGCTCTGCGCTTTATACTGCGCGGCTTTGCGCTGTGTACTGCATGGCTCTGCGCTGTGTACTGCGCGGCTCTGCGCTGTGTACTGCACGGCTCTGCGCTGTGTACTGCACGGCTCTGCGCTTTATACTGCGCGGCTCTGCGCTGTGTACTGCACGGCTCTGCGCTGTGTACTGCGTGGCTCTGCGCTGTGTACTGCACGGCTCTGCGCTTTATACTGCGCGGCTCTGCGCTGTGTACTGCACGGCTCTGCGCTGTGTACTGCGCGGCTCTGCGCTTTATACTGCGCGGCTCTGCGCTGTGTACTGCGCGGCTCTGCGCTGTGTACTGCGCGGCTCTGCGCTGTGTACTGCGCGGCTCTGCGCTTTATACTGCGCGGCTCTGCGCTGTGTACTGCACGGCTCTGCGCTGTGTACTGCGCGGCTCTGCGCTGTGTACTGCACGGCTCTGCGCTTTAAACTGCGCGGCTCTGCGCTGTGTACTGCACGGCTCTGCGCTGTGTACTGCGCGGCTCTGCGCTGTGTACTGCGCGGCTCTGCGCTTTATACTGCGCGGCTCTGCGCTGTGTACTGCGTGGCTCTGCGCTGTGTACTGCGCGGCTCTGCGCTGTGTACTGCACGGCTCTGCGCTTTATACTGCGCGGCTCTGCGCTGTGTACTGCACGGCTCTGCGCTGTGTACTGCGCGGCTCTGCGCTGTGTACTGCACGGCTCTGCGCTTTATACTGCGCGGCTCTGCGCTGTGTACTGCACGGCTCTGCGCTGTGTACTGCGCGGCTCTGCGCTGTGTACTGCGCGGCTCTGCGCTTTATACTGCGCGGCTCTGCGCTGTGTACTGCGCGGCTCTGCGCTGTGTACTGCGCGGCTCTGCGCTGTGTACTGCACGGCTCTGCACTGTATACTGCGTGGCTGTGCAATATACTACGTGGACATGCATATTCTAGAATACCCGATGAGTTAGAATCGGGCCACAGTCTAATAATCATAAGACTACGGATAGTGGTTTGGAATTGTGCTGTACTGTCACTTTAAGAGCTGATATTATCTGACAAAACTTGTGACCTGGTGAGCTGATGTAGATTTCATAGGAGTTGGCATAGTAACTGTGTCTGACTGCGCATATCAATGAGCTAATCAGCCAGGTGGCAGTTATTTTTAGAAATTGCCTCAGAAACCAGCCCATTATAAACGTATAGGAAAATTTCTCCATTGAAACGCATTGAAAGACTTTTTTCAAACACAAATTGCGCAAAAACTACAAATCCGATCGACACGAAAAATACTTAGCACACCTCTCAGGAACGCTGGCTTCGAAATGACACCTCACTGGAGTCTGTGAGTTTAGCGGTTCGGGCCGCATTACGTGCGGACTGAATAATAAGAATAAGAAGAAGTTTACCACGGTGGAATAACAGTATAGTGCTTTGTTCCAAAGCACTATAACTAGATGGGTATTTCCTGAAGGAACTACAGATAGTGCTTTGGAATGGTGCCCGGGCTGCCCCTGCAAGACTTTCACACTTGGGTGCCCCTCAGGCGGTCCGATTTGGTGGGTTGGGTCAATCTGGGTCTGATTTTGTGGGCGGGGTAAATCTAGGTCCGATTCGGTGGGCGGGGTCACTTTTGGTCCGATTCTGTGGGCGCGGCCACTCTGGGTCCGATTCGGTGGGCGGAGCCACTCTGGGTCCGATTTGGTGGGCGGGGCACCTTAGGGACCAATTTGGTGGGTGGGGTCACTCGGTCCGATTTGGTGGGCTGGGCACCTCAGGGTCTGATTTGGTGGGCTGGGCACCTCAGGGTCCGATTTGGTGGGTGGGGTCACTCTGGGTCCGATTTGGTGGGCGGGGTCACTCTGGGCCCGATTTGGTGGAAGGGGTCACTCTGGGTCCGATTTGGTGGAAGGGGTCACTCTGGGTCTGATTTGGTGGAAGGGGTCACTCTGGGTCCGATTTGGTGGGCGGAGCCACTCTGGGTCCGATTTGGTGGGCGGGGTCACTCTGGGTCTGATTTAGGGGGCGGGGTCACTCTGGGTCCGATTTGGTGGGCCGGGCCCCTCGGGGTCCGATTTGGTGGGCCGGGCCTCTCGGGTTCTGAATTGGTGAGCGGGGTAATCTACTATCTAATTATCTAAGGGCACTTCCGTCTTTCTGTCTCACAACACCGCTACGTCATCATCTCGTGAGACCGCAATGCACTCTTGGGACCGGAGCGCGCAACAAGCATCGGGTACCGGCCACTCCAGGTGCAACAAGCATCGTGTACCGGCCGCTCTAGGAGGTGCAACAACCATCAGATACCGGCCGCTCCAGGAGGTGAGTATGTAACTTTTTTATTTTAATTCTTTTTTTTTTTAACAGGGATATGCAGTATACTATGTGACTGGACAATATACTACGTGACTGGGCAGTATAACTACGTGGCTCTGCGCTGTATACTGCGTGGCTCTGTGCTGTATACTGCGTGGCTCTGCGCTGTATACTACGCGGCTCTGCGCTGTATACTACGCGGCTCTGCGCTGTATACTGCGTGGCTCTGCGCTGTGTACTGCGCGGCTCTGCGCTGTGTACTGCACGGCTCTGCGCTGTGTACTGCGCGGCTCTGCCCTGTGTACTGCGCGTTCTGCGCTGTATACTGCGCGGCTCTGCGCTGTATACTGCGCAGCTCTGTGCAGCTCTGCGCTTTGTACTGCGCGGCTCTGCGCTATATACTGCGTGGCTCTTCGCTGTATACTACGCGGCTCTGCGCTGTGTACTGCGCGGCTCTGCGCTGTGTACTGCGCGTGTCCGTGCTGTGTACTGCGCGTGTCTGCGCTGTATACTGCGGGGCTCTGCACTGTATACTGCGGGGCTCTGCGCTGTATACTACGCGGCTCAGCGCTGTATACTGCGCGGCTCTGCGCTGCATACTGCGTGGCTCTACGCTGCGTACTGCGCGGCTCTGCGCTGTATACTGGGTGGCTCTGCGCTGTGTACTGCGCGGCTCTGTGCTGTGTACTGTGCGGCTCTGCACTGTGTACTGCGCGGCTCTGCGCTGTGTACTGCGCGGCTCTGCGCTGTGTACTGCGCGGCTCTGCGCTTTATACTGTGCGGCTCTGCACTCTGTACTGCGCGGCTCTGCGCTGTGTACTGCGCAGCTCTGCGCTGTATACTGCGCGGCTCTGCGCTGTGTACTGCGCGGCTCTGCGCTGTGTACTGCGCGGCTCTGCGCTGTGTACTGCTCGGCTCTGCGCTGTGTACTGCGCGGCTCTGCGCTGTGTACTGCGCGGCTCTGCGCTGTGTACTGCGCGGCTCTGCGCTGTGTACTGCGCGGCTCTGCGCTGTGTACTGCGCGGCTCTGCGCGGTATACTGCGCGGCTCTGCGCTTTATACTGTGCGGCTCTGCGCTCTGTACTGCACGGCTCTGCGCTGTCTACTGCGCGGCTCTGCGCTGTGTACTGCTCGGCTCTGCGCTGTGTACTGCGCGGCTCTCCGCTTTATACTGCGCGGCTCTGCGCTTTATACTGCGCGGCTTTGCGCTGTGTACTGCATGGCTCTGCGCTGTGTACTGCGCGGCTCTGCGCTGTGTACTGCACGGCTCTGCGCTGTGTACTGCACGGCTCTGCGCTTTATACTGCGCGGCTCTGCGCTGTGTACTGCACGGCTCTGCGCTGTGTACTGCGTGGCTCTGCGCTGTGTACTGCACGGCTCTGCGCTTTATACTGCGCGGCTCTGCGCTGTGTACTGCACGGCTCTGCGCTGTGTACTGCGCGGCTCTGCGCTTTATACTGCGCGGCTCTGCGCTGTGTACTGCGCGGCTCTGCGCTGTGTACTGCGCGGCTCTGCGCTGTGTACTGCGCGGCTCTGCGCTTTATACTGCGCGGCTCTGCGCTGTGTACTGCACGGCTCTGCGCTGTGTACTGCACGGCTCTGCGCTTTAAACTGCGCGGCTCTGCGCTGTGTACTGCACGGCTCTGCGCTGTGTACTGCGCGGCTCTGCGCTGTGTACTGCGCGGCTCTGCGCTTTATACTGCGCGGCTCTGCGCTGTGTACTGCGTGGCTCTGCGCTGTGTACTGCGCGGCTCTGCGCTGTGTACTGCACGGCTCTGCGCTTTATACTGCGCGGCTCTGCGCTTTATACTGCGCGGCTCTGCGCTGTGTACTGCACGGCTCTGCGCTGTGTACTGCGCGGCTCTGCGCTGTGTACTGCACGGCTCTGCGCTTTATACTGCGCGGCTCTGCGCTGTGTACTGCACGGCTCTGCGCTGTGTACTGCGCGGCTCTGCGCTGTGTACTGCGCGGCTCTGCGCTTTATACTGCGCGGCTCTGCGCTGTGTACTGCGCGGCTCTGCGCTGTGTACTGCGCGGCTCTGCGCTGTGTACTGCACGGCTCTGCACTGTATACTGCGTGGCTGTGCAATATACTACGTGGACATGCATATTCTAGAATACCCGATGAGTTAGAATCGGGCCACAGTCTAATAATCATAAGACTACGGATAGTGGTTTGGAATTGTGCTGTACTGTCACTTTAAGAGCTGATATTATCTGACAAAACTTGTGACCTGGTGAGCTGATGTAGATTTCATAGGAGTTGGCATAGTAACTGTGTCTGACTGCGCATATCAATGAGCTAATCAGCCAGGTGGCAGTTATTTTTAGAAATTGCCTCAGAAACCAGCCCATTATAAACGTATAGGAAAATTTCTCCATTGAAACGCATTGAAAGACTTTTTTCAAACACAAATTGCGCAAAAACTACAAATCCGATCGACACGAAAAATACTTAGCACACCTCTCAGGAACGCTGGCTTCGAAATGACACCTCACTGGAGTCTGTGAGTTTAGCGGTTCGGGCCGCATTACGTGCGGACTGAATAATAAGAATAAGAAGAAGTTTACCACGGTGGAATAACAGTATAGTGCTTTGTTCCAAAGCACTATAACTAGATGGGTATTTCCTGAAGGAACTACAGATAGTGCTTTGGAATGGTGCCCGGGCTGCCCCTGCAAGACTTTCACACTTGGGTGCCCCTCAGGCGGTCCGATTTGGTGGGTTGGGTCAATCTGGGTCTGATTTTGTGGGTGGGGTAAATCTAGGTCCGATTCGGTGGGCGGGGTCACTTTTGGTCCGATTCGGTGGGCGGAGCCACTCTGGGTCCGATTTGGTGGGCGGGGCACCTTAGGGACCAATTTGGTGGGTGGGGTCACTCGGTCCGATTTGGTGGGCTGGGCACCTCAGGGTCTGATTTGGTGGGCTGGGCACCTCAGGGTCCGATTTGGTGGGTGGGGTCACTCTGGGTCCGATTTGGTGGGCGGGGTCACTCTGGGCCCGATTTGGTGGAAGGGGTCACTCTGGGTCCGATTTGGTGGAAGGGGTCACTCTGGGTCTGATTTGGTGGAAGGGGTCACTCTGGGTCCGATTTGGTGGGCGGAGCCACTCTGGGTCCGATTTGGTGGGCGGGGTCACTCTGGGTCTGATTTGGTGGGCCGGGCCTCTCGGGTTCCGAATTGGTGAGCGGGGTAATCTACTATCTAATTATCTAAGGGCACTTCCGTCTTTCTGTCTCACAACACCGCTACGTCATCATCTCGTGAGACCGCAATGCACTCTTGGGACCGGAGCGCGCAACAAGCATCGGGTACCGGCCACTCCAGGTGCAACAAGCATCGTGTACCGGCCGCTCTAGGAGGTGCAACAACCATCAGATACCGGCCGCTCCAGGAGGTGAGTATGTAACTTTTTTATTTTAATTCTTTTTTTTTTTAACAGGGATATGCAGTATACTATGTGACTGGACAATATACTACGTGACTGGGCAGTATAACTACGTGGCTCTGCGCTGTATACTGCGTGGCTCTGTGCTGTATACTGCGTGGCTCTGCGCTGTATACTACGTGGCTCTGCGCTGTATACTACGCGGCTCTGCGCTGTATACTGCGTGGCTCTGCGCTGTGTACTGCGCGGCTCTGCGCTGTGTACTGCACGGCTCTGCGCTGTGTACTGCGCGGCTCTGCACTGTGTACTGCGCGTTCTGCGCTGTATACTGCGCGGCTCTGCGCTGTATACTGCGCAGCTCTGCGCTTTGTACTGCGTGGCTGTTCGCTGTATACTACGCGGCTCTGCGCTGTGTACTGCGCGGCTCTGCGCTGTGTACTGCGCGTGTCCGTGCTGTGTACTGCGCGTGTCTGCGCTGTGTACTGCGCGTGTCTGCGCTGTATACTGCGGGGCTCTGCACTGTATACTGCGGGGCTCTGCGCTGTATACTACGCGGCTCAGCGCTGTATACTGCGCGGCTCTGCGCTGCATACTGCGTGGCTCTACGCTGCGTACTGCGCGGCTCTGCGCTGTATACTGGGTGGCTCTGCGCTGTGTACTGCGCGGCTCTGTGCTGTGTACTGTGCGGCTCTGCACTGTGTACTGCGCGGCTCTGCGCTGTGTACTGCGCGGCTCTGCGCTGTGTACTGCGCGGCTCTGCGCTTTATACTGTGCGGCTCTGCGCTCTGTACTGCGCGGCTCTGCGCTGTGTACTGCGCAGCTCTGCGCTGTATACTGCGCGGCTCTGCGCTGTGTACTGCGCGGCTCTGCGCTGTGTACTGCTCGGCTCTGCGCTGTGTACTGCGCGGCTCTGCGCTGTGTACTGCGCGGCTCTGCGCTTTATACTGCGCGGCTCTGCGCTGTGTACTGCGCGGCTCTGCGCTGTGTACTGCACGGCTCTGCGCGGTATACTGCGCGGCTCTGCGCTTTATACTGTGCGGCTCTGCGCTCTGTACGGCACGGCTCTGCGCTGTCTACTGCGCGGCTCTGCGATGTGTACTGCTCGACTCTGCGCTGTGTACTGCGCGGCTCTCCGCTTTATACTGCGCGGCTCTGCGCTTTATACTGCGCGGCTTTGCGCTGTGTACTGCATGGCTCTGCGCTGTGTACTGCGCGGCTCTGCGCTGTGTACTGCACGGCTCTGCGCTGTGTACTGCACGGCTCTGCGCTTTATACTGCGCGGCTCTGCGCTGTGTACTGCACGGCTCTGCGCTGTGTACTGCGCGGCTCTGCGCTGTGTACTGCACGGCTCTGCGCTTTATACTGCGCGGCTCTGCGCTGTGTACTGCACGGCTCTGCGCTGTGTACTGCGCGGCTCTGCGCTGTGTACTGCGCGGCTCTGCGCTGTGTACTGCGCGGCTCTGCGCTTTATACTGCGCGGCTCTGCGCTTTATACTGCGCGGCTCTGCGCTGTGTACTGCGCGGCTCTGCGCTGTGTACTGTGCGGCTCTGCGCTGTGTACTGCACGGCTCTGCGCTTTATACTGCGCGGCTCTGCGCTGTGTACTGCACGGCTCTGCGCTGTGTACTGCGCGGCTCTGCGCTGTGTACTGCACGGCTCTGCGCTTTAAACTGCGCGGCTCTGCGCTGTGTACTGCACGGCTCTGCGCTGTGTACTGCGCGGCTCTGCGCTTTATACTGCGCGGCTCTGCGCTGTGTACTGCGCGGCTCTGCGCTGTGTACTGCGCGGCTCTGCGCTTTATACTGCGCGGCTCTGCGCTGTGTACTGCGCGGCTCTGCGCTGTGTACTGCGCGGCTCTGCGCTGTGTACTGCACGGCTCTGCGCTTTATACTGCGCGGCTCTGCGCTGTGTACTGCACGGCTCTGCGCTGTGTACTGCGCGGCTCTGCGCTTTATACTGCGCGGCTCTGCGCTTTATACTGCGCGGCTCTGCGCTGTGTACTGCGCGGCTCTGCGCTGTGTACTGCGCGGCTCTGCGCTGTGTACTGCGTGGCTCTGCGCTGTGTACTGCACGGCTCTGCACTGTATACTGCGTGGCTGTGCAATATACTACGTGGACATGCATATTCTAGAATACCCGATGAGTTAGAATCGGGCCACAGTCTAATAATCATAAGACTACGGATAGTGGTTTGGAATTGTGCTGTACTGTCACTTTAAGAGCTGATATTATCTGACAAAACTTGTGACCTGGTGAGCTGATGTAGATTTCATAGGAGTTGGCATAGTAACTGGGTCTGACTGCGCATATCAATGAGCTAATCAGCCAGGTGGCAGTTATTTTTAGAAATTGCCTCAGAAACCAGCCCATTATAAACGTATAGGAAAATTTCTCCATTGAAACGCATTGAAAGACTTTTTTCAAACACAAATTGCGCAAAAACTACAAATCCGATCGACACGAAAAATACTTAGCACACCTCTCAGGAACGCTGGCTTCGAAATGACACCTCACTGGAGTCTGTGAGTTTAGCGGTTCGGGCCGCATTACGTGCGGACTGAATAATAAGAATAAGAAGAAGTTTACCACGGTGGAATAACAGTATAGTGCTTTGTTCCAAAGCACTATAACTAGATGGGTATTTCCTGAAGGAACTACAGATAGTGCTTTGGAATGGTGCCCGGGCTGCCCCTGCAAGACTTTGACACTTGGGTGCCCCTCAGGCGGTCCGATTTGGTGGGTTGGGTCAATCTGGGTCTGATTTTGTGGGCGGGGTAAATCTAGGTCCGATTCGGTGGGCGGGGTCACTTTTGGTCCGATTCTGTGGGCGCGGCCACTCTGGGTCCGATTCGGTGGGCGGAGCCACTCTGGGTCCGATTTGGTGGGCGGGGCACCTTAGGGACCAATTTGGTGGGTGGGGTCACTCGGTCCGATTTGGTGGGCTGGGCACCTCAGGGTCTGATTTGGTGGGCTGGGCACCTCAGGGTCCGATTTGGTGGGTGGGGTCACTCTGGGTCCGATTTGGTGGGCGGGGTCACTCTGGGCCCGATTTGGTGGAAGGGGCCACTCTGGGTCCGATTTGGTGGAAGGGGTCACTCTGGGTCTGATTTGGTGGAAGGGGTCACTCTGGGTCCGATTTGGTGGGCGGAGCCACTCTGGGTCCGATTTGGTGGGCGGGGTCACTCTGGGTCTGATTTAGGGGGCGGGGTCACTCTGGGTCCGATTTGGTGGGCCGGGCCTCTCGGGTTCCGAATTGGTGAGCGGGGTAATCTACTATCTAATTGTCTAAGGGCACTTCCGTCTTTCTGTCTCACAACACCGCTACGTCATCATCTCGTGAGACCGCAATGCACTCTTGGGACCGGAGCGCGCAACAAGCATCGGGTACCGGCCACTCCAGGTGCAACAAGCATCGTGTACCGGCCGCTCTAGGAGGTGCAACAACCATCAGATACCGGCCGCTCCAGGAGGTGAGTATGTAACTTTTTTATTTTAATTCTTTTTTTTTTTAACAGGGATATGCAGTATACTATGTGACTGGACAATATACTACGTGACTGGGCAGTATAACTACGTGGCTCTGCGCTGTATACTGCGTGGCTCTGTGCTGTATACTGCGTGGCTCTGCGCTGTATACTACGCGGCTCTGCGCTGTATACTACGCGGCTCTGCGCTGTGTACTGCGTGGCTCTGCGCTGTGTACTGCGTGGCTCTGCGCTGTGTACTGCGCGGCTCTGCGCTGTGTACTGCGCGGCTCTGCGCTGTGTACTGCACGGCTCTGCGCTGTGTACTGCGCGGCTCTGCACTGTGTACTGCGCGTTCTGCGCTGTATACTGCGCGGCTCTGCGCTGTATACTGCGTGGCTCTGCGCTGTATACTGCGCAGCTCTGCGCTTTGTACTGCGCGGCTCTGCGCTATATACTGCGTGGCTCTTCGCTGTATACTACGCGGCTCTGCGCTGTGTACTGCGCGGCTCTGCGCTGTGTACTGCGCGTGTCCGTGCTGTGTACTGCGCGTGTCTGCGCTGTATACTGCGCGGCTCTGCGCTGTGTACTGCGCGGCTCTGCACTGTGTACTGCACGGCTCTGCGCTGTATACTGCGGGGCTCTGCACTGTATACTGCGGGGCTCTGCGCTGTATACTACGCGGCTCAGCGCTGTATACTGCGCGGCTCTGCGCTGCATACTGCTTGGCTCTACGCTGTGTACTGCGCGGCTCTGCGCTATATACTGGGTGGCTCTGCGCTGTGTACTGCGCGGCTCTGTGCTGTGTACTGTGCGGCTCTGCACTGTGTACTGCGCGGCTCTGCGCTGTGTACTGCGCGGCTCTGCGCTGTGTACTGCGCGGCTCTGCGCTTTATACTGTGCGGCTCTGCGCTCTGTACTGCGCGGCTCTGCGCTGTGTACTGCGCGGCTCTGTGCTGTATACTGCGCGGCTCTGCGCTGTGTACTGCGCGGCTCTGCGCTGTGTACTGCGCGGCTCTGCGCTGTGTACTGCGCGGCTCTGCGCTGTGTACTGCTCGGCTCTGCGCTGTGTACTGCGCGGCTCTGCGCTGTGTACTGCGCGGCTCTGCACTGTGTACTGCACGGCTCTGCGCTGTATACTGCGGGGCTCTGCACTGTATACTGCGGGGCTCTGCGCTGTATACTACGCGGCTCAGCGCTGTATACTGCGCGGCTCTGCGCTGCATACTGCTTGGCTCTACGCTGCGTACTGCGCGGCTCTGCGCTATATACTGGGTGGCTCTGCGCTGTGTACTGCGCGGCTCTGTGCTGTGTACTGTGCGGCTCTGCACTGTGTACTGCGCGGCTCTGCGCTGTGTACTGCGCGGCTCTGCGCTGTGTACTGCGCGGCTCTGCGCTTTATACTGTGCGGCTCTGCGCTCTGTACTGCGCGGCTCTGCGCTGTGTACTGCGCGGCTCTGCGCTGTATACTGCGCGGCTCTGCGCTGTGTACTGCGCGGCTCTGCGCTGTGTACTGCGCGGCTCTGCGCTGTGTACTGCGCGGCTCTGCGCTGTGTACTGCTCGGCTCTGCGCTGTGTACTGCGCGGCTCTGCGCTGTGTACTGCGCGGCTCTGCACTGTGTACTGCACGGCTCTGCGCTGTATACTGCGGGGCTCTGCACTGTATACTGCGGGGCTCTGCGCTGTATACTACGCGGCTCAGCGCTGTATACTGCGCGGCTCTGCGCTGCATACTGCTTGGCTCTACGCTGCGTACTGCGCGGCTCTGCGCTATATACTGGGTGGCTCTGCGCTGTGTACTGCGCGGCTCTGTGCTGTGTACTGTGCGGCTCTGCACTGTGTACTGCGCGGCTCTGCGCTGTGTACTGCGCGGCTCTGCGCTGTGTACTGTGCGGCTCTGCGCTGTGTACTGCGCGGCTCTGCGCTTTATACTGTGCGGCTCTGCGCTCTGTACTGCGCGGCTCTGCGCTGTGTACTGCGCGGCTCTGCGCTGTATACTGCGCGGCTCTGCGCTGTGTACTGCGCGGCTCTGCGCTGTGTACTGCGCGGCTCTGCGCTGTGTACTGCGCGGCTCTGCGCTGTGTACTGCTCGGCTCTGCGCTGTGTACTGCGCGGCTCTGCGCTGTGTACTGCGCGGCTCTGCGCTGTGTACTGCGCGGCTCTGCGCTGTGTACTGCGCGGCTCTGCGCTGTGTACTGCGCGGCTCTGCGCTGTGTACTGCGCGGCTCTGCGCTTTATACTGCGCGGCTTTGCGCTGTGTACTGCGCGGCTCTGCGCTGTGTACTGCGCGGCTCTGCGCTGTGTACTGCACGGCTCTGCGCTTTATACTGCGCGGCTCTGCGCTGTGTACTGCGCGGCTCTGCGCTGTGTACTGCACGGCTCTGCGCTGTGTACTGCGCGGCTCTGCGCTGTGTACTGCGCGGCTCTGTGCTTTATACTGCGCGGCTCTGCGCTGTGTACTGCGCGGCTCTGCGCTGTGTACTGCGCGGCTCTGCGCTGTGTACTGCGCGGCTCTGCGCTGTGTACTGCGCGGCTCTGCGCTGTGTACTGCGCGGCTCTGCGCTTTATACTGCGCGGCTCTGCACTGTATACTGCGTGGCTGTGCAATATACTACATGGACATGCATATTCTAGAATACCCGATGAGTTAGAATCGGGCCACCATCTAATAATTATAAGACTACAGATAGTGGTTTGGAATTGTGCTGTACTGTCACTTTAAGAGCTGATATTATCTGACAAAACTTGTGACCTGGTGAGCTGATGTAGATTTCATAGGCGTTGGCATAGTAACTGTGTCTGACTGCGCATATCAATGAGCTAATCAGCCAGGTGGCAGTTATTTTTAGAAATTGCCTCAGAAACCAGCCCATTATAAACGTATAGGAAAATTTCTCCATTGAAACGCATTGAAAGACTTTTTTCAAACACAAATTGCGCAAAAACTACAAATCCGATCGGCACGAAAAATACTTAGCACACCTCTTGGGGACGCTGGCTTCGAAATGACACCTCACTGGAGTCTGTGAGTTTAGCGGTTCGGGCCGCATTACGTGCGGACTGAATAATAAGAATAAGAAGAAGTTTACCACGGTGGAATAACAGTATAGTGCTTTGTTCCAAAGCACTATAACTAGATGGGTATTTCCTGAAGGAACTACAGATAGTGCTTTGGAATGGTGCCCGGGCTGCCCCTGCAAGACTTTCACACTTGGGTGCCCCTCAGGCGGTCCGATTTGGTGGGTTGGGTCAATCTGGGTCTGATTTTGTGGGCGGGGTAAATCTAGGTCCGATTCGGTGGGCGGGGTCACTTTTGGTCCGATTCTGTGGGCGCGGCCACTCTGGGTCCGATTCGGTGGGCGGAGCCACTCTGGGTCCGATTTGGTGGGCGGGGCACCTTAGGGTCCAATTTGGTGGGTGGGGTCACTCGGTCCGATTTGGTGGGCTGGGCACCTCAGGGTCTGATTTGGTGGGCTGGGCACCTCAGGGTCCGATTTGGTGGGTGGGGTCACTCTGGGTCCGATTTGGTGGGCGGGGTCACTCTGGGCCCGATTTGGTGGAAGGGGTCACTCTGGGTCCGATTTGGTGGAAGGGGTCACTCTGGGTCCGATTTGGTGGGCGGAGCCACTCTGGGTCCGATTTGGTGGGCGGGGTCACTCTGGGTCTGATTTAGGGGGCGGGGTCACTCTGGGTCCGATTTGGTGGGCCGGGCCCCTCAGGGTCCGATTTGGTGGGCCGGGCCTCTCGGGTTCCGAATTGGTGAGCGGGGTAATCTACTATCTAATTATCTAAGGGCACTTCCGTCTTTCTGTCTCACAACACCGCTACGTCATCATCTCGTGAGACCGCAATGCACTCTTGGGACCGGAGCGCGCAACAAGCATCGGGTACCGGCCACTCCAGGTGCAACAAGCATCGTGTACCGGCCGCTCTAGGAGGTGCAACAACCATCAGATACCGGCCGCTCCAGGAGGTGAGTATGTAACTTTTTTATTTTAATTCTTTTTTTTTTTAACAGGGATATGCAGTATACTATGTGACTGGACAATATACTACGTGACTGGGCAGTATAACTACGTGGCTCTGCGCTGTATACTGTGTGGCTCTGTGCTGTATACTGCGTGGCTCTGCGCTGTATACTACGCGGCTCTGCGCTGTATACTACGCGGCTCTGCGCTGTATACTGCGTGGCTCTGCGCTGTGTACTGCGCGGCTCTGCGCTGTGTACTGCACGGCTCTGCGCTGTGTACTGCGCGGCTCTGCACTGTGTACTGCGCGTTCTGCGCTGTATACTGCGCGGCTCTGCGCTGTATACTGCGCAGCTCTGCGCAGCTCTGCGCTTTGTACTGCGCGGCTCTGCGCTATATACTGCGTGGCTCTTCGCTGTATACTACGCGGCTCTGCGCTGTGTACTGCGCGGCTCTGCGCTGTGTACTGCGCGTGTCCGTGCTGTGTACTGCGCGTGTCTGCGCTGTATACTGCGGGGCTCTGCACTGTATACTGCGGGGCTCTGCGCTGTATACTACGCGGCTCAGCGCTGTATACTGCGCGGCTCTGCGCTGCATACTGCGTGGCTCTACGCTGCGTACTGTGCGGCTCTGCGCTGTATACTGGGTGGCTCTGCGCTGTGTACTGCGCGGCTCTGTGCTGTGTACTGTGCGGCTCTGCACTGTGTACTGCGCGGCTCTGCGCTGTGTACTGCGCGGCTCTGCGCTGTGTACTGCGCGGCTCTGCGCTTTATACTGTGCGGCTCTGCGCTCTGTACTGCGCGGCTCTGCGCTGTGTACTGCGCAGCTCTGCGCTGTATACTGCGCGGCTCTGCGCTGTGTACTGCGCGGCTCTGCGCTGTGTACTGCGCGGCTCTGCGCTGTGTACTGCTCGGCTCTGCGCTGTGTACTGCGCGGCTCTGCGCTGTGTACTGCGCGGCTCTGCGCTGTGTACTGCGCGGCTCTGCGCTGTGTACTGCGCGGCTCTGCGCTGTGTACTGCACGGCTCTGCGCGGTATACTGCGCGGCTCTGCGCTTTATACTGTGCGGCTCTGCGCTCTGTACTGCACGGCTCTGCGCTGTCTACTGCGCGGCTCTGCGCTGTGTACTGCTCGGCTCTGCGCTGTGTACTGCGCGGCTCTCCGCTTTATACTGCGCGGCTCTGCGCTTTATACTGCGCGGCTTTGCGCTGTGTACTGCATGGCTCTGCGCTGTGTACTGCGCGGCTCTGCGCTGTGTACTGCACGGCTCTGCGCTGTGTACTGCACGGCTCTGCGCTTTATACTGCGCGGCTCTGCGCTGTGTACTGCACGGCTCTGCGCTGTGTACTGCGCGGCTCTGCGCTGTGTACTGCACGGCTCTGCGCTTTATACTGCGCGGCTCTGCGCTGTGTACTGCACGGCTCTGCGCTGTGTACTGCGCGGCTCTGCGCTGTGTACTGCGCGGCTCTGCGCTTTATACTGCGCGGCTCTGCGCTGTGTACTGCGCGGCTCTGCGCTGTGTACTGCGCGGCTCTGCGCTGTGTACTGCACGGCTCTGCGCTTTATACTGCGCGGCTCTGCACTGTGTACTGCACAGCTCTGCGCTGTGTACTGCGCGGCTCTGCGCTGTGTACTGCACGGCTCTGCGCTTTAAACTGCGCGGCTCTGCGCTGTGTACTGCACGGCTCTGCGCTGTGTACTGCGCGGCTCTGCGCTGTGTACTGCGCGGCTCTGCGCTTTATACTGCGCGGCTCTGCGCTGTGTACTGCGCGGCTCTGCGCTGTGTACTGCGCGGCTCTGCGCTGTGTACTGCGCGGCTCTGCGCTTTATACTGCGCGGCTCTGCGCTGTGTACTGCACGGCTCTGCGCTGTGTACTGCGCGGCTCTGCGCTGTGTACTGCACGGCTCTGCGCTTTATACTGCGCGGCTCTGCGCTGTGTACTGCACGGCTCTGCGCTGTGTACTGCGCGGCTCTGCGCTGTGTACTGCGCGGCTCTGCGCTTTATACTGCGCGGCTCTGCGCTGTGTACTGCGCGGCTCTGCGCTGTGTACTGCGCGGCTCTGCGCTGTGTACTGCGGGGCTCTGCTCTTTATACTGTGCGGCTCTGCGCTGTGTACTGCATGGCTCTGCGCTGTGTACTGCGCGGCTCTGCGCTGTGTACTGCGCGGCTCTGCGCTGTGAACTGCGCGGCTCTGCGCTGTGTACTGCGCGGCTCTGCGCTGTGTACTGCGCGGCTCTGCACTGTATACTGCGTGGCTGTGCAATATACTACGTGGACATGCATATTCTAGAATACCCGATGAGTTAGAATCGGGCCACCATCTAATAATTATAAGACTACAGATAGTGGTTTGGAATTGTGCTGTACTGTCACTTTAAGAGCTGATATTATCTGACAAAACTTGTGACCTGGTGAGCTGATGTAGATTTCATAGGCGTTGGCATAGTAACTGTGTCTGACTGCGCATATCAATGAGCTAATCAGCCAGGTGGCAGTTATTTTTAGAAATTGCCTCAGAAACCAGCCCATTATAAACGTATAGGAAAATTTCTCCATTGAAACGCATTGAAAGACTTTTTTCAAACACAAATTGCGCAAAAACTACAAATCCGATCGGCACAAAAAATACTTAGCACACCTCTTGGGGACGCTGGCTTCGAAATGACACCTCACTGGAGTCTGTGAGTTTAGCGGTTCGGGCCGCTTTACGTGCGGACTGAATAATAAGAATAAGAAGAAGTTTACCACGGTGGAATAACAGTATAGTGCTTTGTTCCAAAGCACTATAATAAGAAGAAGTTTACCACGGTGGAATAACAGTATAGTGCTTTGTTCCAAAGCACTATAATAAGAAGTTTACCACGGTGGAATAACAGTATAGTGCTTTGTTCCAAAGCACTATAATAAGAAGAAGAAGTTTACCACGATGGAATAACAGTATAGTGCTTTGTTCCAAAGCACTCTAATAATAAGAAGAAGTTTACCACGGTGGAATAACAGTATAGTGCTTTGTTCCAAAGCACTATAATAACTAGATGGGTATTTCCTGAAGGAACTACAGATAGTGCTTTGGAATGGTGCCCGGACTGCCCCTGCAAGACTTTCACACTTGGGTGCCCCTCAGGCACTGGTTTGGTAGTTGTAGCCCCTCAGGGTTGAGAATTTGGTGGGCTGGGCACCTCGGTGTCTGAATTGGTGGGCGGGGCCACTCGGGGTCCGAATTGGTGGGCAGGGCCACTCGGGGTCCGATTTGGTGGGCGGGGCCGATTTGGTGGGCGGGGCACCTCAGGAACTAATTTGGTGGGCGGGGCCACTCAGGGTCCGATTTGGTGGGCGGGGCCACTCGGGGTCCGATTTGGTGGGCGAGGCCACTCGGGGTCCGATTTGGTGGGCGGGGCCACTCGGGGTCCGATTTGGTGGGCGGGGCCACTCGGCCTATGATTTGGTGGGCGGGGCCCCTCGGCCTCCGATTTGGTGGGTGGGGCCCCTCGGCCTCCGATTTGGTGGGCGGGCCCTCGGCCTCCGATTTGGTGGGCGGGCCCTCGGCCTCCGATTTGGTGGGCGGGGCCCTCGGCCTCCGATTTGGTGGGCGTGGTCCCTCAGCCTCCGATTTGGTGGGAGGGGCCCCTCGGCCTCCGCTTTGGAGGGCGGGGCCCCTCGGCCTCCGCTTTGGTGGGCGGGGCCGCTCGGCCTTCGCTTTGTTGGGCGGGGCCCCTCGGCCTCCGATTTGGTGGGCGGGGCCCCTCGGCCTCCGATTTGGTGGGCGGGGCCCCTCGGCCTCCGATTTGGTGGGCGGGGCCCCTCGGCCTCCGCTTTGGTGGGCGGGGCCCCTCAATCTCCGATTTGGTGAGCGGGGCCCCTCGGCCTCCGATTTGGTGGGTGGGGCCGCTCGGCCTCCGATTTGGTGGGTGGGGCCCCTCGACCTCCGATTTGGTGGGTGGGGCCCCTCGGCCTCCGATTTGGTGGGCGGGGCCCCTCAGCCTCCGATTTGGTGGGCGGGGCCCCTCGGCCTCCGATTTGGTGGGCGGGGCCCCTCGGCCTCCGATTTGGTGGGCGGGGCCCCTCGGCCTCCGATTTGGTGGGCGGGGCCCCTCGGCCTCCGATTTGGTGGGCGGGGCCCCTCGGCCTCCGCTTTGGTGGGCGGGGCCCCTCAACCTCCGATTTGGTGGGCGGGGACCCTCGGCCTCCGATTTGGTGGGCGGGGACCCTCGGCCTCCGCTTTGGACGGCGGGGCCGCTTGGCCTCCGCTTTGGTGGGCGGGGCCGCTCGGCCTTCGATTTGGTGGGCGGGGCCTCTCGGCCTCCGATTTGGTGGGCGGGGACCCTTTGCCTCCGATTTGGTGGGCGGGGCCCCTCGGCCTCCGATTTGGTGGGCGGGGCCCCTCGGCCTCCGATTTGGTAGGCGGGGCCCCTCGGCCTCCGATTTGGTGGGCGGGGCCCCTCGGCCTCTGATTTGGTGGGCGGGGCCCCTCGGCCTCCGATTTGGTGGGCGGGGCCCCTCGGCCTCCACTTTGGTGGGTGGGGCCGCTCGGCCTCCGCTTTGGTGGGCGGGGTCCCTCTGCCTCCGCTTTGGTGTGCGGGGCCGTTCGGCCTCCGCTTTGGTGGGCGGGGCCGCTCGGCCTTCGATTTGGTGGGCGGGGCCTCTCGGCCTCCGATTTGGTGGGCGGGGCCCCTCGGCCTCCGCTTTGGTGGGCGGGGCCCCTCAACCTCCGATTTGGTGGGCGGGGACCCTCGGCCTCCGATTTGGTGGGCGGGGACCCTCGGCCTCCGCTTTGGAGGGCGGGGCCGCTTGGCCTCCGCTTTGGTGGGCGGGGCCGCTCGGCCTTCGATTTGGTGGGCGGGGCCTCTCGGCCTCCGATTTGGTGGGCGGGGACCCTTTGCCTCCGATTTGGTGGGCGGGGCCCCTCGGCCTCCGATTTGGTGGGCGGGGCCCCTCGGCCTCCGATTTGGTAGGCGGGGCCCCTCGGCCTCCGATTTGGTGGGCGGGGCCCCTCGGCCTCTGATTTGGTGGGCGGGGCCCCTCGGCCTCCGATTTGGTGGGCGGGGCCCCTCGGCCTCCACTTTGGTGGGTGGGGCCGCTCGGCCTCCGCTTTGGTGGGCGGGGTCCCTCTGCCTCCGCTTTGGTGTGCGGGGCCGTTCGGCCTCCGCTTTGGTGGGCGGGGCCGCTCGGCCTTCGATTTGGTGGGCGGGGCCTCTCGGCCTCCGATTTGGTGGGCGGGGACCCTTTGCCTCCGATTTGGTGGGCGGGGCCCCTCGGCCTCCGATTTGGTGGGCGGGGCCCCTTGGCCTCCGATTTGGTTGGCAGGGCCCCTCGGCCTCCGCTTTGGTGGGCGGGGACCCACGGCCTCCGATTTGATGGGCGGGGACCCTCGGCCTCCGCTTTGGTGGGCGGGGTCCCTCGGCCTCCTATTTGTTGGGCGGGGGCCCCTCGGCCTCCAATTTGATGGGCGGGGCCACTCGGGGTCCGATATGATGGGCTGGGCCACTCGGGGTCCGATTTGGTGGGCGGGGCCACTCGGGGTCCGATTTGGTGGGCTGGGCACCTCAGGGTCCGATTTGGTGGGCGGGTCACTTTAAGAGCTGATATTATCTGACAAAACCTGTGTCCTAGTAGGGTGATGTAGAGTTCGTAGGCGTTGGCATAGTAAGTGGGTCTGACTGCGCATATCAATGAGCTAATCAGCCAGGTGGCAGTTGGCAGTTATTTTGAAATTGCCTCAGAAATCAGGCCATTATAACCTATGGCAAAATTTCCCCATTTAAAAACATTGAGGCAATGCATTCCAATGAGGGGAAAACAATTTTCAAATGCAAATTGCACCAAAACTACAAATCCAATCGACACGAAAAATACTTAGCACACTTCTCGTGGACGCTGGCTTCGAAATGACACCTCACTGGAGTCTGTGCGTGCAGCGGTTCGGGCCGCATTAATTGCGGAAAAAAGCCTAATAATAATAAGAATAAGAAGAATAAGAAGTTATCCACGATCGGATTACAATATAGTGCTTTGTTCCAAAGCACTATAATAATAAGAAGTTATCCACGATCGGATTACAATATAGTGCTTTGTTCCAAAGCACTATAACTAGATGGGTATTTCCTGAAGGAACTACAGATAGTGCTTTGGAATGGTGCCTGGGCTGCCCCTGCAAGACTTTCACACTTGGGTGCACCTCAGGTGCTGGTTTGGTTGTTGTAGCCCCTCAGGGTTGAGGATTTGGTGGGCTGGGCACCTTAGGGTCCGATTTGGTGGGCGGGGCCCCTCGGGGTCCAATTTGGTGGGCGGGGCCCCTCGGGGTCCGATTTGGTGGGTGGGGCCCCTCGGGGTCTGATTTGGTCGGTGGGGCTCTTCGGGTTCCGATTTGATGGGCGGGGCCCCTCGGGTCCGATTTAGTGGGCGGGGCCACTAGGGGGTCCGATTTGGTGGGCGGGGCCATTTGGGGTCCAATTTGGTGGGCGGGGCCACTTGGGGTCCGATTTGGTGGGCGGGGTCACTCGAGGTCCAATTTGGTGGGCGGGGTCACTCGAGGTCTGATTTGGTGGGCGGGGTCACTCCGTGACCGATTTGGTGGGTGGGGTCACTCTGGGACTGATTTGGTGGGCGGGGTCACTCTGGATCCGATTTGGTGGGCGGGGTCACTCTGGGACCGATTTGGTGGACGGGTTCACTCTGAATCCGATTTGGGGGGCGGAGCCACTCGGGGTCCGATTTGGTGGGGGGGGCCACTCGGGGTCCGATTTGGTGGGCTGGGCACCTCAGGGTCCGATTTGGTGGGCGGGTTACTTTAAGAGCTGATATTATCTGACAAAACCTGTGTCCTAGTAGGGTGATGTAGAGTTCGTAGGCGTTGGCATAGTAAGTGGGTCTGACTGCGCATATCAATGAGCTAATCAGCCAGGTGGCAGTTGGCAGTTATTTTGAAATTGCCTCAGAAATCAGGCCATTATACCCTATGGCAAAATTTCCCCATTTAAAAACATTGAGGCAATGCATTCCAATGAGGGGAAAACAATTTTCAAATGAAAATTGCACCAAAACTACAAATCCAATAGACACGAAAAATACTTAGCACACCTCTCGTGGACGCTGGCTTCGAAATGACACCTCACTGGAGTCTGTGCGTGCAGCGGTTCGGGCCGCATTAATTGCGGAAAAAAGCCTAATAATAATAAGAACTAGATGGGTATTTCCTGAAGGAACTACAGATAGTGCTTTGGAATGGTGCCCGGGTTGCCCCAGCAAGACTTTCACACTTGGGTGCCCCTCAGGCGCTGTTTTGGTAGTTGTAGCCACTCTGGGTCCGATTTGGCGGGCGGCGCCACTCTGGGTCCGATTTGGCAGGCGGCGCCACTCCGGGTCCGATTTGGCGGGCGGCGCCACTCCGGGTCCGATTTAGGGAGCGGTGCCACTCCGGGTCCGATTTGGCGGGCGGCGCCACTCCGGGTCCGATTTGGCGGGCGGCGCCACTCCGGGTCCGATTTGGCGGGCGGCGCCACTCCGGGTCCGATTTGGCGGGCGGCGCCACTCCGGGTCCGATTTGGCGGGCTTCGCCACTCCGGGTCCAATTTGGCGGGCGGCGCCACTCTGGGTCCGATTTGGCGGGCGGCGCCACTCTGGGTCCGATTTGGCGGGCGGCG
Source organism: Ranitomeya variabilis (assembly GCF_051348905.1). Classification (NCBI taxonomy): domain Eukaryota; kingdom Metazoa; phylum Chordata; class Amphibia; order Anura; family Dendrobatidae; genus Ranitomeya; species Ranitomeya variabilis. Next base: position 359,829,312 of record NC_135235.1, read on the forward strand.
CCACTCCGGGTCCGATTTGGCGGGCGGCGCCACTCTGGGTCCGATTTGGCGGGCGGCGCCAATCTGGCGGGCGGCGCCACTCCGGGTCCGATTTGGCGGGCGGCGCCACTCCGGGTCCGATTTGGCGGGCGGCGCCACTTCGGGTCCGATTTGGCTGGCGGCGCCACTCTGGGTCCGATTTGGCGGGCGGCGCCACTCTGGGTCCGATTTGGCGGCCGGCGCCACTCTGGGTCCGATTTGGCGGGCGGCGCCACACTGGGTCCAATTTGGCGGGCGGCGCCACTCTGGGTCCGATTTGGCAGGCGGCGCCGCTCTGGGTCCGATTTGGCGGGCGGCGCCGCTCTGGGTCCGATTTGGCGGGCGGCGCCGCTCTGGGTCCGATTTGGCGGGCGGCGCCACTCTGGGTCCGATTTGGCGGGCGGCGCCACTCTGGGTCCGATTTGGCGGGCGGCGCCACTCTGGGTCCGATTTGGCGGGCGGCGCCACTCTGGTCCGATTTGGCGGGCGCCGCCACCCTGGGTCCGATTTGGCGGGCAGCGCCACCCTGGGTCCGATTTGGCGGGCTGCGCACCTCGGGATCCGATTTGGTGGGCGGGTCACTTTAAGAGTTGATATTATCTGGCAAAACTGTGTCTTGGTACAGTTCGCAGGCGTTGGCATAGTAACTGAGTCTGACTGCACATATCAATGAGCTAATCAGCCAGGTGGCAGTTATTTTTAGAAATTGCCTCAGAAATCAGGCCCATTATAAACGTTTGGGAAAATTTCTCTATTGAAATGCATTGAAACACTTTTTTCAAACGCAAATTGCGCCAAAACTACAAATCCGATCGACACGAAAAATACTTAGCACACCTCTTGGGGACGCTGGCTTCGAAATGACACCTCACTGGAGTCTGTGAGTGAAGCGGTTCGGGCCGCATTAACTGCGGACTGAATAATAATAATAAGTTTACCACTATGGAATAACAGTATAGTGCTTTGTTCCAAATCACTATAATAAGAAGAAGTTATCCACGATGGAATAACAGTATAGTGCTTTGTTCCAAAGCACTATAATAATAAGAATAAGAAGAAGTTATCCACGATGGAATAACAGTATAGTGCTTTGTTCCAAAGCACTATAATGAAGAAGACCAAAAACAGCTTCATATGTGAATAATTGCAATGTATCGCTAAAAATCCAATGCTATAGGGATAAATAAAATTTAGTGATGGGCGAGCACTAAAATGCTCGGGTGCTCGTTGCTCGGGTTGAGCAAATTGGAATACTCAGGTACTCGGCCAGAACAACGAGCCCAATGTAAGTCTATGGGAGACCCGAGTATTTTTTACCGCGATCCCCCGGGGGTCCTTTTAAGGTCTAAAAACGTCTGAAAATTATGGAAACACTGCTCAAATGACATAGGGACATCATGGGGATCACGCCTGGAAGCATTCCTGACTCCTAGTTCACAGCTGTAAACATTTTTTTCCGAGATTCATGCCAATTTTTCCCGGTGCTACAAAAAACACATGAAAACGAAACCAAAACGGGTTTTGCTTGGAAAGGTACATCCTTTGCAGGTTAATGACTTGCCTGTAAGGCCAATTATTTAACCCCAGACCAAAAATTTCCTCTGCCACTTAGGCTTAACCCCTTCACCCCCAAGGGTGGTTTGCACGTTAATGACCGGGCCAATTTTTACAATTCTGACCACTGTCCCTTTATGAGGTTATAACTCTGGAACACTTCAACGGATCTTGGTGATTCTGACATTGTTTTTTCATGACATATTGTACTTCATGATAGTGGTAAAATTTCTTCGATATAACTTGCGTTTATTTGTGAAAAAAACGAATATTTGGCGAAAATTTAGAAAATTTCGCAATTTTCCAACTTTGAATTTTTATGCCCTTAAATCACAGACATATGTCACGCAAAATACTTAATAAGTAACATTTCCCACATGTCTACTTTACATCAGCACAATTTTGGAACCAAAATTTTTTTTTGTGACGGAGTTATAAGGGTTAAAAGTTGACCAGCAATTTCTCATTTTTACAACATCATTTTTTTTTAGGGACCACATCTCATTTGAAGTCATTTTGAGGGGTCTATATGATAGAAAATACCCAAGTGTGACACCATTCTAAAAACTGCACCCCTCAAGGTACTCAAAACCACATTCAAGAAGTTTATTAACCCTTCAGGTGTTTCACAGGAATTTTTGGAATGTTTAAATAAAAATGAACATTTAACTTTTTTTCACACAAAATTTATTTCAGCTCCAATTTGTTTTATTTTACCAAGGGTAACAGGAGAATATAGACCCCAAAAGTTGTTGTACAATTCGTCCTGAGTACGCTGATACCCCATATGTTGGGGTAAACCACTGTTTGGGCACATGGCAGAGCTTGGAAGGAAAGGAGCGCCATTTGACTTTTCAATGCAAAATTGACTGGAATTGAGATGGGACGCCATGTTGCATTTGGAGAGCCCCTGATGTGCCTAAACATTGAAACCCCCCACAAATGACACCATTTTGGAAAGTAGACCCCCTAAGGAACTTATCTAGATGTGTGGTGAGCACTTTGACCCAACAAGTGCTTCACAGAAGTTTATAATGCAGAGCCGTAAAAATAAAAAATCATATTTTTTCACAAAAATGATTTTTTCGCCCCCAATTTTTTATTTTCCCAAGGGTAAGAGAAGAAATTGGACCCCAAAAATTGTTGTGCTATTTGTCCTGAGTACGTTGCTACCCCATATGTGGGTGTAAACCATTATTTGGGCGCAGGGCAGAGCTCGGAAGGGAAGGAGCGCCATTTGACTTTTCAATGCAAAATTGACTGGAATTGAGATGGGACGCCATGTTGCGTTTGGAGAGCCCCTGATGTGCAAAAACATTGAAACCCCCCACAAGTGACACCATTTTGGAAAGTAGACCCCTTAAGGAACTTATCTAGATGTGTGTTGAGCACTTTGACCCAACAAGTGCTTCACAGAAGTTTATAATGCAGAGCCGTAAAAATAAAAAATCATATTTTTTCACAAAAATGATCTTTTCGCCCCCATTTTTTTATTTCCCCAAGGGTAAGAGAAGAAATAAGACCACAAAAGTTGTTGTGCAATTTGTCCTGAGTACGACGATACCCCATATGTGGGGGTAAACCACTGTTTGGGCGCATAGCAGAGCTCGGAAGGGAAGGAGCGCTATTTTACTTTTCAATGCAAAATTGACTGGAATTAAGATGGGATGCCATGTTGCGTTTGGAGAGCCCTTGATGTGCCTAAACATTAAAAACCCCCACAAGTGACACCATTTTGGAAAGTAGACCCCCTAAGGAACTTATCTAGATGTGTTTTGAGAGCTTTGAACCCCCAAGTGTTTCACTACAGTTTATAACGCAGCGCCGTGAAAGTAAAAATTCTTTTTTTTTTCACAAAAATGATTTTTTAGCCCCCAGTTTTGTATTTTCACAAGGGTATCAGGATAAATTGGACCCCAAAAGTTGTTGTCCAATTTGTCCTGAGTATGCTGATACCTCATATGTGGGGGGGAACCACTGTTTGGGCGCATGACAGAGCTCAGAAGGGAAGGAGCGCCATTTGGAATGCAGACTTAAATGGATTGGTCTGCAGGCGTCACGTTGCATTTGCAGAGCCCCTGATGTACCCAAACAGTACAAACCCCCCACAAGTGACCCCATATTGGAAACTAGACCCCCAAGGAACTTATCTAGATGTGTTGTGAGAACTTTGAACCCCCAAGTGTTTCACTACAGTTTATAACGCAGAGCCGTGAAAATAAAAATTCTTTTTTTTTCACAAAAATGATTTTTTAGCCCCTAGTTTTGTATTTTCACAAGGGTATCAGGATAAATTGGACCCCAAAAGTTGTTGTCCAATTTGTCCTGAGTACGCTGATACCCCATATGTGGGGGGAACCACTGTTTGGGCGCATGACAGAGCTCGGAAGGGAAGGAGCGCCATTTGGAATGCAGACTTAAATGGATTGGTCTGCAGGCGTCACGTTGCATTTGCAAAGCCCCTGATGTACCCAAACAGTACAAACCCCCCACAATTGACCCCATATTGGAAACTAGACCCCCCAAGGAACTTATCTAGATGTGTTGTGAGAACTTTGAACCCCCAAGTGTTTCACCACAGTTTACAACGCAGAGCCGTGAAAATAAAAAATCCTTTTTTTTCCCACAAAACTTATTTTTTGGCCCCCAGTTTTGTATTTTCCCAAGGGTAGCAGGAGTAATTGGACCCCAAAAGATGATGTCCAATTTGTCCTGAGTACGCTGATGCCCCATATGTTGGGGTAAACCCCTGTTTGGGCACAAGGGAGAGCTCTAAAGGGAAGGAGCACTGTTTTCCTTTTTCAACGCAGAATTGGCTGGAATTCAGATCGGATGCCATGTCCCGTTTGGAGAGCCCCTGATGTGCCTAAACAGTGGAAACCCCCCAATTATAACTGAAACCCTAATCCAAACACATCCCTTACCCTAATCCCAACAGTAACCCTAACCACTAGGGTTGAGCGACTTTCATTTTTTTAAGATCGAGTCTGGTTTTGTGAAACCCGATTTAGTCCAGAGTCGAGTCGAGTGAAGTCGGCCGATTATCGCTAAAAGTCGGGGATCGACCGAAACACGAAACCCAATGCAAGTCAATGGGGAAGCATAGCCGGCAGTGAGTGGAGGCCAGGAAAACACCTACAGTGCACATTTTACTGCCAAAAACATCCATTCTTGTTTTCTGAAGCTTGTCAATCTTAATTAACTTTATAATAATAGTTGGGCACTGGAAATTGGGGGTCATTTGGCAAAAGTTGTGGGGGTAGGGCTGGTTCAAGGTTTTAGTGGGCCCAGGAAACATGGACTACGTCATGGCGGTGGAGCAGGGAGAGGTAAGTATTTCAACGTTGCAAGTGCTGTGATCCTGAGCAAGCAGGGGGGGCCCACTCGTTCGCATTGGCACTGGCACAGGGCCCCTCAAAGTACGGCGGTGTGTTTGCATGGCGGGGGCGCCTCCCACCAGCAGCGACACTTTTGCGTACTCTGAGTGGCCCTGTGCCAGTGACGTCGCCAACGAGTATGCCCCCCCACCTGATGAAGGAACCTGCACTTTCATCTGCACCTTCCTCTTTGTCCCTGTGTAAGGTGGTATAATATGCGGGAAGGGGAACCTTACTTTCAGCAGGGTCAGATTCTGGCTGTGTAGAGTACAAGGGGAATGTAGTGGTCTAGGTCAATGTACCAGCAGACTCATCTAGCAGTGGCTGGGCAATGGGCAGGATGATGAGGAAACAGATATAGGGCCAAATAATAAAGTAGGCTAAATGCAGATCAAAATTGGTAACAGGACTAAACAGGCGGCATTGCTTTGTTCAGTGGAGTAGCAAACCCAAGAGCAGCAGACACTGTTTCAAGGGCCTAACCACACTAGTAGGCCAAATGCAGTTTAATATCTGATAGTATAGGCCGAAAGCCAGAATGTGGAAGCTCAGCTTTGTTCAGTTGAGGACAACACCAGGGAGGGGCAGACACCGTTAGTAGGCCCTAACCACCATTTTGTTTTTTAAAAAACACTTAATGAGAGCCAGAAGGTTGAAGCTCAGCTTTATTCAGTTGAGGGCAACACCAGGCAGGGGCAGACACCGTTAGTAGGCCGGAACCACCAATGTGTTTAAAAACAGCAGTTAATCAGAGCCAGAAGGTTGAAGCTCAGCTTTATTCAGTTGAGGGCAACACCAGGCAGGGGCAGACACCGTTAGTAGGCCGGAACCACCAATGTGTTTAAAAACAGCAGTTAATCAGAGCCGGAAGGTAGAAGCTCAGCTTTATTCAGTTGAGGGCAACACCAGGGAGGGGCAGACACCGTTAGTAGGCCCTAACCACCATTTTGTTTTTTAAAAAACACTTAATGAGAGCCAGAAGGTTGAAGCTCAGCTTTATTCAGTTGAGGGCAACACCAGGCAGGGGCAGACACCGTTAGTAGGCCGGAACCACCAATGTGTTTAAAAACAGCAGTTAATCAGAGCCGGAAGGTAGAAGCTCAGCTTTATTCAGTTGAGGGCAACACCAGGGAGGGGCAGAAGCCGTTAGTAGGCCCTAACCACCATTTTGTTTTTTAAAAAACACTTAATGAGAGCCAGAAGATTGAAGCTCAGCTTTATTCAGTTGAGGGCAACACCAGGGAGGGGCAGACACCGTTAGTAGGCCCTGACCACCATTTTGTTTTTTAAAAAACACTTAATGAGAGCCAGAAGGTTGAAGCTCAGCTTTATTCAGTTGAGGGCAACACCAGGCAGGGGCAGACACCGTTAGTAGGCCGGAACCACCAATGTGTTTAAAAACAGCAGTTAATCAGAGCCGGAAGGTAGAAGCTCAGCTTTATTCAGTTGAGGGCAACACCAGGGAGGGGCAGAAGCCGTTAGTAGGCCCTAACTACCATTTTGTTTTTTAAAAAACACTTAATGAGAGCCAGAAGGTTGAAGCTCAGCTTTATTCAGTTGAGGGCAACACCAGGCAGGGGCAGACACCGTTAGTAGGCCCTAACCACCAATGTGTTTAAAAACAGCAGTTAATCAGAGCCGGAAGGTAGAAGCTCAGCTTTATTCAGTTGAGGGCAACACCAGGGAGGGGCAGAAGCCGTTAGTAGGCCCTAACCACCATTTTGTTTTTTAAAAAACACTTAATGAGAGCCAGAAGGTTGAAGCTCAGCTTTATTCAGTTGAGGGCAACACCAGGCAGTGGCAGACACCGTTAGTAGGCCGGAACCACCAATGTGTTTAAAAACAGCAGTTAATCAGAGCCGGAAGGTAGAAGCTCAGCTTTATTCAGTTGAGGGCAACACCAGGGAGGGGCAGACACCGTTAGTAGGCCCTAACCACCATTTTGTTTTTTTAAAAAACACTTAATGAGAGCCAGAAGGTTGAAGCTCAGCTTTATTCAGTTGAGGGCAACACCAGGGAGGGGCAGAAGCCGTTAGTAGGCCCTAACCACCATTTTGTTTTTTAAAAAACACTTAATGAGAGCCAGAAGGTTGAAGCTCAGCTTTATTCAGTTGAGGGCAACACCAGGCAGGGGCAGACACCGTTAGTAGGCCCTAACCACCAATGTGTTTAAAAACAGCAGTTAATCAGAGCCGGAAGGTAGAAGCTCAGCTTTATTCAGTTGAGGGCAACACCAGGGAGGGGCAGAAGCCGTTAGTAGGCCCTAACCACCATTTTGTTTTTTAAAAAACACTTAATGAGAGCCAGAAGGTTGAAGCTCAGCTTTATTCAGTTGAGGGCAACACCAGGGAGGGGCAGACACCGTTAGTAGGCCCTGACCACCATTTTGTTTTTTAAAAAACACTTAATGAGAGCCAGAAGGTTGAAGCTCAGCTTTATTCAGTTGAGGGCAACACCAGGCAGGGGCAGACACCGTTAGTAGGCCGGAACCACCAATGTGTTTAAAAACAGCAGTTAATCAGAGCCGGAAGGTAGAAGCTCAGCTTTATTCAGTTGAGGGCAACACCAGGGAGGGGCAGAAGCCGTTAGTAGGCCCTAACCACCATTTTGTTTTTTAAAAAACACTTAATGAGAGCCAGAAGGTTGAAGCTCAGCTTTATTCAGTTGAGGGCAACACCAGGCAGGGGCAGACACCGTTAGTAGGCCCTAACCACCAATGTGTTTAAAAACAGCAGTTAATCAGAGCCGGAAGGTAGAAGCTCAGCTTTATTCAGTTGAGGGCAACACCAGGGAGGGGCAGAAGCCGTTAGTAGGCCCTAACCACCATTTTGTTTTTTAAAAAACACTTAATGAGAGCTAGAAGGTTGAAGCTCAGCTTTATTCAGTTGAGGGCAACACCAGGGAGGGGCAGACACCGTTAGTAGGCCCTGACCACCATTTTGTTTTTTAAAAAACACTTAATGAGAGCCAGAAGGTTGAAGCTCAGCTTTATTCAGTTGAGGGCAACACCAGGCAGGGGCAGACACCGTTAGTAGGCCGGAACCACCAATGTGTTTAAAAACAGCAGTTAATCAGAGCCGGAAGGTAGAGCTCAGCTTTATTCAGTTGAGGGCAACACCAGGGAGGGGCAGAAGCCGTTAGTAGGCCCTAACCACCATTTTGTTTTTTAAAAAACACTTAATGAGAGCCAGAAGGTTGAAGCTCAGCTTTATTCAGTTGAGGGCAACACCAGGCAGGGGCAGACACCGTTAGTAGGCCGGAACCACCAATGTGTTTAAAAACAGCAGTTAATCAGAGCCGGAAGGTAGAAGCTCAGCTTTATTCAGTTGAGGGCAACACCAGGGAGGGGCAGAAGCCGTTAGTAGGCCCTAACCACCATTTTGTTTTTTTAAAAAACACTTAATGAGAGCCAGAAGGTTGAAGCTCAGCTTTATTCAGTTGAGGGCAACACCAGGCAGGGGCAGACACCATTAGTAGGCCCTAACCACCATTTTGTTTTTTAAAAAACACTTAATGAGAGCCAGAAGGTTGAAGCTCAGCTTTATTCAGTTGAGGGCAACACCAGGCAGGGGCAGACACCGTTAGTAGGCCGGAACCACCAATGTGTTTAAAAACAGCAGTTAATCAGAGCCGGAAGGTAGAAGCTCAGCTTTATTCAGTTGAGGACAACTTGAATTAGGGACTGCAGACAGACTTAGCAGGCTGTCCCCTGTGTGGACCATGCATCCAATACATTAACCCATTGAGCCACAAGGGACACGTAACCTTCCGTGGCCATGCCTACAGGTCCATGTGTCTGTTGTCAGGTGTACCTTTGTCAGTGTAGGCCGATTGGAAGGAGGGACCGCAGACAGGCTTCGAAGGCCTAACACAATAAAATGGGCTGGCTGTAGGCACTTTAAAATTGGTTCCAGGGGTACACGGGCAGCAGTGGTCTGGTCAGTGGAGGCCTAGTGGAAGGAGGGACCGCAGACAGGCTTCCAAGGCCTAACACAATAAAATGGGCTGGCTGTAGGCACTTTAAAATTGGTTCCAGGGGTACACGGGCAGCAGTGGTCTGGTCAGTTGTGGCCTAGTGGAAGGAGGGACTGCAGACAGGCTTCGAAGGCCTAACACAATAAAATGGGCTGGCTGTAGGCAATTTAAAATTGGTTCCAGGGGTACACGGGCAGCAGTGGTCTGGTCAGTGGAGGCCTAGTGGAAGGAGGGACCGCAGACAGGCTTCGAAGGCCTAACACAATAAAATGGGCTGGCTGTAGGCACTTTAAAATTGGTTCCAGGGGTACACGGGCAGCAGTGGTCTGGTCAGTGGAGGCCTAGTGGAAGGAGGGACCGCAGACAGGCTTCGAAGGCCTAACACAATAAAATGGGCTGGCTGTAGGCACTTTAAAATTGGTTCCAGGGGTACACGGGCAGCAGTGGTCTGGTCAGTGGAGGCCTAGTGGAAGGCGGGACTGCAGACAGGCTTCGAAGGCCTAACACAATAAAATGGGCTGGCTGTAGGCACTTTAAAATTGGTTCCAGGGGTACACGGGCAGCAGTGGTCTGGTCAGTGGAGGCCTAGTGGAAGGAGGGACCGCAGACAGGCTTCGAAGGCCTAACACAATAAAATGGGCTGGCTGTAGGCACTTTAAAATTGGTTCCAGGGGTACACGGGCAGCAGTGGTCTGGTCAGTGGAGGTCTAGTGGAAGGAGGGACCGCAGACAGGCTTCGAAGGCCTAAAATAACAAACAATAGGCTCATGGCAGTTTTACAGCAGTTACATGGATACACGGGCAGGCAGCTTGGTGGTGAGTGGAGGAGTATTTAAAGTAGGGACCGCAGACAGGCTATCAAAGGCCTAAAATAACAAACAATAGGCTCATGGCAGTTTTACAGCGGTTACATGGATACACGGGCAGGCAGCTTGGTGGTGAGTGGAGGAGTATTTAAAGTAGGGACCGCAGACAGGCTATCAAAGGCCTAAAATAACAAACAATAGGCTCATGGCAGTTTTACAGCGGTTACATGGATACACAGGCAGCTTGGTGGTGAGTGGAGGAGTAGTGCAAGGAGGGTCTGTCCCAGTACTCCCAAAATATAAATAGATGTTAATGTCTCGCAAAACAACCAAAACAAAAAAAAAGGTGGCATACTTAGGTACAGGGGTGGGCTCATCTACTGAGTTTCTGACATAGTAATTTGGCAGTAACTATTTAATGGTGCCAATATAGGACACAGACACAGACTACTTTAAGTTGCATCATAGATGTCTACAAATTTGTATTGTCAGTGCCAGACATTGAATGATGTCAGCGAATAGACTAAAGATTGGTGGAGCTGTGCGACATAATTTTGCACGTGGTAGAGCACATTTTGAGCTGGGGTAGGGGGGAACTCTCTTGAGGCCGGCGGGACCGCCCCAGGGCCCCTCATGTTACAACGGTGTGTCTGACGTTGGGTGCGCACCACCACCGCCAGAGACACTACATTGTACTATGAGGGACCCAGTAGCAATGCCGTCAACCAAAAGCGAGCACACCCACCTCTTCAGACAAACAGCAGTCTCACGGGTGCTTGCGCCAAGTCGCGATACCACGGCCCCGTGTGGGGAGTTTGGCCATTTAGGGAGGTGTAAACATGTCGTATGCTGTACAATCAGCTGCAGCAAATTAGACATTAGAAAAGTAATTCACAGGCAAGAGCTTTTCATAGGAAAGCTAGGTGTCGGCCGGGCAAGGTGGGGCAAAAGATTTCGAAATCCAGTTGTGGTTCATTTTAATGAATGTTAGATCGTCAACATTTTGGGTAGCCAGACGAGTCCTTTTTTCGGTTAATATTGAACCTGCAGCACTGAATACTCTTTCTGATAGGACACTGCCGGGCAAGCAAGCTCCTGCAATGCATATTCTGCCAATTCTGGCCAGGTGTCTAATTTGGAGGCCCAGTAATCAAATGGGAATGACGGTTGAGGGAGAACATCGATAAGGGATGAAAAATAGTTAGTAACCATACTGGACAAATGTTGTCTCCTGTCACTTTCAATTGATGCAGCAGTACCTGTCCTGTCTGCGGTCATAGCAAAATCACTCCACAACCTGGTCAGAAAACCCCTCTGTCCAACGCCACTTCTGATGTGTGCACCCCTAACACTCCTAGTCTGCTGCCCCCTGGAGCTCGTGTGAGAACGATCACGTGCGCTGTGTGCTGGGAATGCCTGAAGCAAACGGTCAACAAGAGTTGATTGTTTGGTTGCTAATATTAGTTCCAAGTTCTCATGTGGCATAATATTTTGCAATTTGCCTTTATAGCGTGGATCAAGGAGGCAGGCCAACCAGTAATCGTCATCGTTCATCATTTTCGTAATGCGTGTGTCCCTTTTTAGGATACGTAAGGCATAATCCGCCATGTGGGCCAAAGTTCCAGTTGTCAAATCTCCGGTTGTGATTGGTTGAGGGGCAGTTGCAGGCAAATCTACGTCACTTGTGTCCCTCAAAAAACCAGAACCCGGCCGTGACACGCAACCAATTTCCTGTGCCCCCGGGAAAGGTTCGGCATTAAAAATATACTCATCCCCATCATCCTCCTCGTCCTCCACCTCCTCTTCGCCCGCTACCTCGTCCTGTACACTGCCCTGACCAGACAATGGCTGACTGTCATCAAGGCTTTCCTCTTCCTCTGGTGCAGACGCCTGCTCCTTTATGTGCGTCAAACTTTGCATCAGCAGACGCATTAGGGGGATGCTCATGCTTATTACGGCGTTGTCTGCACTAACCAGCCGTGTGCATTCCTCAAAACACTGAAGGACTTGACACATGTCTTGTATCTTAGACCACTGCACACCTGACAACTCCATGTCTGCCATCCTACTGCCTGCCCGTGTATCCTCCCACAAATAAATAACAGCACGCCTCTGTTCGCACAGTCTCTGAAGCATGTGCAGTGTTGAGTTCCACCTTGTTGCAACGTCTATGATTAGGCGATGCTGGGGAAGGTTCAAAGACCGCTGATAGGTCTGCATACGGCTGGCGTGTACAGGCGAACGTCGGATATGTGAGCAAAGTGCACGCACTTTGAGGAGCAGGTCGGAGAACCCAGGATAAGTTTTCAATAAGCACTGCACCACCAGGTTTAAGGTGTGAGCCAGGCAAGGAATGTGTTTCAGTTGGGAAAGGGAGATGGCAGCCATGAAATTCCTTCCGTTATCACTCACTACCTTGCCTGCCTCAAGATCTACTGTGCCCAGCCACGACTGCGTTTCTTGTTGCAAGAACTCGGACAGAACTTCCGCGGTGTGTCTGTTGTCGCCCAAACACTTCATAGCCAATACAGCCTGCTGACGCTTGGCAGTAGCTGGCCCATAATGGGACAACTGGTGTGCAACAGTGTCATCTGCCGATGGAGTGGTTGGCAGACTGCGTTCTGTGGAAGAGCTGTAGCTTCTGCAGGAGGACGAGGAGGAGGAGGAGGAGGGGGTGCGAACGCCTACAGCCAACTGTTTCCTAGACCGTGGGCTAGGCACAACTGTCCCTAAATTGATGTCGCCTGTGGACCCTGCATCCACCACATTCACCCAGTGTGCCGTGATGGACACATAACGTCCCTGGCCATGCCTACTGGTCCATGCATCTGTAGTCAGGTGCACCTTTGTACTCACAGATTGCCTGAGTGCATGGACGATGCGCTGTTTAACATGCTGGTGCAGGGCTGGGATGGCTTTTCTGGAAAAAAAGTGTCGACTGGGTAGCTCGTATCGTGGTTCAGCGTACTCCATCAGGGCCTTGAAAGCTTCGCTTTCAACTAACCGGTAGGGCATCATCTCTAACGAGATTAGTCTAGCTATGTGGGCGTTAAAACCCTGTGTACGCGGATGCGAGGATAAGTACTTCCTTTTTCTAACCAGAGTCTCATGTAGGGTGAGCTGGACTGGAGAGCTGGAGATCGTGGAACTTTCGGGTGTGCTATTGTTTCCGCCGGTGCCCTAGATGCAATATTTCCTCCTACAAAACTGGTGATTCCCTGACCCTGACTGCTTTTGGCTGGCAAAGAAACCTGCACAGATACTGCCGGTGGTGCGGAAAATGGTGGCCTTACAGTGACGGAAGGGATGTTGCGTTGCTGACTAGCTTCATTGGCCGAGGGTGCTACAACCTTAAGGGACGTTTGGTAGTTAGTCCAGGCTTGAAAATGCATGGTGGTTAAGTGTCTATGCATGCAACTAGTATTTAGACTTTTCAGATTCTGACCTCTGCTTAAGCTAGTTGAACATTTTTGACAGATGACTTTGCGCTGATCAGTTGGATGTTGTTTAAAAAAATGCCAGACTGCACTCTTCCTAGACTCGGATCCCTTTTCAGGGATTGCAGACTGAGCTTTAACCGGATGGCCACGCTGTCCTCCAACAGGTTTTGGCTTTGACACGCGTTTTGGGCCAGATACGGGCCCGGCAGATGGAACCTGTTGCGATGTTGATGCCTGCTGCGGCCCCTCCTCCACCTCCGCTTCTGAACTACTGCCGCCTGCACCCTGTTCCCCCAATGGCTGCCAATCGGGGTCAATAACTGGGTCATCTATTACCTCCTCTTCGAGCTCGTGTGCAACTTCGTCTGTGTCACTGTGTCGGTCGGTGGTATAGCGTTCGTGGCGGGGCAACATAGTCTCATCAGGGTCTGATTGTGGATCTGTACCCTGAGAGGGCAATGTGGTGGTCTGAGTCAAAGGAGCAGCATAGTACTCTGGCTGTGGCTGTGCATCAGTGCACTCCATGTCAGAATCTACTTGTAATGGGCATGGCCTGTTAAATGTTTCACTTTCTAAGGCAGGGACGGTATGTGTAAAGAGCTCCATGGAGTGACCCGTTGTGTCGCCTGCTGCATCCTTCTCTCTTGTTGTAGTTTTTGCTGAGGAGGACAAGGAAGCGACTTGTCCCTGACCGTGAACATCCACAAGCGACGCGCTGCTTTTACATTTACCAGTTTCTGAAGAGGAGGCAAAAGAGCTAGAGGCTGAGTCTGCAATGTAAGCCAAAACTTGCTGTTGCTGCTCCGCCTTTAAAAGCGGTTTTCCTACTCCCAGAAAAGAGAGCGTTCGAGGCCTTGTGTAGCGTGACGACGAAACTGGCTCCACAGCTCCAGACTTAGGTGGAATATTTTTATCCCCACGACCACCTGATGCTCCACTACCACTACCATCATTACCAGCTGACAATGAACGCCCACGACGACCTCTTGCACCAGACTTCCTCATTGTTTTAAAATCTTAACCAAAGTAACTTTATTTGTTGCTGTCAAACAACTTACACGGTGAGCTATAACTTCAGTATGATTTCAATATCCCTTAACAGGTTGGTGAGACCACAAGGAAAATCAGGCACAATGTTACACACTCTGTTTTCTGTGGCACAAAATCACAGAGATGACACACACGCAGGACTGTCACTCAAGCACTAATGTCAATATTAATCTCCCACCTAATTTATTTATTTTTTTTTCTCAGGGAGACTTTAGAAACCAAATAATATTAAAAAAAAAACAAAAAAAAAAAGGCTTACTATGGCCCACAATTAGAGAGAGAGAGGTGGCACACCCAGGAGTCAAGACTGGCGCACAAGCTGAAAGGGCAATATTACTCTCCCACTGTTTTTTTATGTTTTTTTTTTTTTTCAGGGAGACTTTAGAAACCAAATAATATTAAAAAAAACAAAAAAATAAATAGCCTTTCTATGGCCCACTGAATGAGAGAGAGAGGTGGCACACCCAGGAGTCAAGACTGGCACACAAGCTGAAAGGGCAATATTACTCTCCCACTGTTTTTTTATGTATTTTTTGTTTTTTAAGGGAGACTTTAGAAACCCAATAATATTTAAAAAAAAAATAGGCTTTCTATGGCCCACTGAATGAGAGGGAGAGAGGTGGCACACCCAGGAGTCAAGACTGGCACACAAGCTGAAAGGGCAATATTACTCTCTCACTGTTTTTTTATGTATTTTTTGTTTTTTAAGGGAGACTTTAGAAACCCAATAATATTTAAAAAAATAAATAAATAGGCTTTCTATGGCCCACTGAATGAGAGGGAGAGAGGTGGCACACCCAGGAGTCAAGACTGGCACACAAGCTGAAAGGGCAATATTACTCTCCCACTGTTTTTTTATGTATTTTTTGTTTTTTAAGGGAGACTTTAGAAACCCAATAATATTTAAAAAAAAAAAAAATAGGCTTTCTATGGCCCACTGAATGAGAGGGAGAGAGGTGGCACACCCAGGAGTCAAGACTGGCACACAAGCTGAAAGGGCAATATTACACTCCCACTGTTTTTTTATGTTTTTTTTTTTTTTCAGGGAGACTTTAGAAACCAAATAATATTAAAAAAAACAAAAAAATAAATAGCCTTTCTATGGCCCACTGAATGAGAGAGAGAGGTGGCACACCCAGGAGTCAAGACTGGCACACAAGCTGAAAGGGCAATATTACTCTCCCACTGTTTTTTTATGTATTTTTTGTTTTTTAAGGGAGACTTTAGAAACCCAATAATATTTAAAAAAAAAAAAATAGGCTTTCTATGGCCCACTGAATGAGAGGGAGAGAGGTGGCACACCCAGGAGTCAAGACTGGCACACAAGCTGAAAGGGCAATATTACTCTCCCACTGTTTTTTTATGTATTTTTTGTTTTTTAAGGGAGACTTTAGAAACCCAATAATATTTAAAAAAAAAAAAAAATAGGCTTTCTATGGCCCACTGAATGAGAGGGAGAGAGGTGGCACACCCAGGAGTCAAGACTGGCACACAAGCTGAAAGGGCAATATTACACTCCCACTGTTTTTTTGTTTGTTTTTTTTTTCAGGGAGACTTTAGAAACCAAATAATATTAAAAAAAACAAAAAAATAAATAGCCTTTCTATGGCCCACTGAATGAGAGAGAGAGGTGGCACACCCAGGAGTCAAGACTGGCACACAAGCTGAAAGGGCAATATTACTCTCCCACTGTTTTTTTATGTATTTTTTGTTTTTTAAGGGAGACTTTAGAAACCCAATAATATTTAAAAAAAAAAAAAATAGGCTTTCTATGGCCCACTGAATGAGAGGGAGAGAGGTGGCACACCCAGGAGTCAAGACTGGCACACAAGCTGAAAGGGCAATATTACTCTCCCACTGTTTTTTTATGTATTTTTTGTTTTTTAAGGGAGACTTTAGAAACCCAATAATATTTAAAAAAATAAATAAATAGGCTTTCTATGGCCCACTGAATGAGAGGGAGAGAGGTGGCACACCCAGGAGTCAAGACTGGCACACAAGCTGAAAGGGCAATATTACTCTCCCACTGTTTTTTTATGTATTTTTTGTTTTTTAAGGGAGACTTTACAAACCCAATAATATTTAAAAAAAAAAAAAAAATAGGCTTTCTATGGCCCACTGAATGAGAGGGAGAGAGGTGGCACACCCAGGAGTCAAGACTGGCACACAAGCTGAAAGGGCAATATTACTCTCCCACTGTTTTTTTATGTTTTTTTTTTTTTTCAGGGAGACTTTAGAAACCAAATAATATTAAAAAAACCAAAAAAATAAATAGCCTTTCTATGGCCCACTGAATGAGAGAGAGAGGTGGCACACCCAGGAGTCAAGACTGGCACACAAGCTGAAAGGGCAATATTACTCTCCCACTGTTTTTTTATTTTTTTATTTTTTTTTCAGGGAGACTTTAGAAACCAAATAATAAGAAAAAAAATAAATAAATAAATAGGCTTTCTATAGCCCACTGAATAAGAGATAGCACACACAGCAGTGGCACACAAGCCCTGACTGAGGCCAATATTTTTCTCCCACTGATTGATGTAGTGTTTTTGTGTTGAGGTAGAATTTAGAACACAAATCACGGAAAAAAATAAATAGGCTTTCTATGGCCCACTCAGTGAAAGATGGCACACACAGGGATGGCACTGTAGCAGAAATGCCAATCTTAATCTCCCACAAAAAAAAAAAAAAAAAAACAGGGACTGTCCTACAATTACTATCTCCCTGCAGTAATCTAAGCCAGGTATGGCAGGCAGCAATAGGAGTGGACTGATGCACAAATTAAATAAAAAGTGTGGACAAACAAAAAAGATAGCTGTGCAGAAAGGAACAAGAGGATATGTGCTTTGAAAAAAGCAGTTGGTTTCCACAGTGGCGTACACACAGCAATACAGCTATCACGGAGCCTTCTAGGGCAGCCCAATGAGCTACAGCGCTGAGGAAAAAAAAAAAAAAATAGCTTCCACTGTTCCTGCACACCGAAGGTGGTGTTGGACAGTGGAAATCGCTACAGCACAAGCGGTTTGGTGGTTAGTGGACCCTGCCTAACGCTCTCCCTGCTTCTGACGAAGCGGCAGCAACCTCTCCCTAAGCTCAGATCAGCAGCAGTAAGATGGCGGTCGGCGGGAACGCCCCTTTATAGCCCCTGTGACGCCGCAGACAGCAAGCCAATCACTGCAATGCCCTTCTCTAAGATGGTGGGGACCAGGATCTATGTCATCACGCTGCCCACACTCTGCGTTCACCTTCATTGGCTGAGAAATGGCGCTTTTCGCGTCATTGAAACGCGACTTTGGCGCGAAAGTTGCATACCGCATGGCCGACAAGCACAGGGGTCGGATCGGGTTTCATGAGACGCCGACTTAGCCAAAAGTCGGCGACTTTTGAAAATGATCGACCCGTTTCGCTCAACCCTACTAACCACTCCTCTAACCCAGACACACCCAACCCTATTCCCAACCGTAAATGTAATCCAAACCCTAACCCTATCTTTAGCCCCAACCCTAACTGTAGCCCCAACCCTTGCCCCAACCCTAGCCCTAACCCTATCCCTAACCCTAGCAATAACCCTAGCCCTATCACTAGCCCTATCAATAGCCCTAACACTAGCCGTAACACTAACCCTAGCCCTAACCCTAGCCCCAACCCTAGCCCTAACCCTAGCCCCAACCCTAGCCCTAACCCTAACTCTAACCCTAGCCCCAACCCTAACCCTAACCCTAGCCCTAACCCTATCCCCAACCCTAGCCCTAACCCTAACCCTAACGCTTGCCCTCACCCTAACCCTAACCCTAGCCCTAACTCTAGTCCTAACTCTAGCCCTAACCCTAACCCTAACCCTAATGGGAAAATGGAAATAAATACATTTTTTATTTTTTTTATTTTTCCCTAACTAAGGGGGTGATGAAGGGGGGTTTGATTTACTTTTATAGCGGGTTTTTTAGCGGATTTTTATGATTGGCAGCCGTCACACACTGAAAGACGCTTTTCATTGCAAAAAATATTTTTTGCGTTACCACATTTTAAGAGCTATAATTTTTCCATATTTGAGTCTACAGAGTCATGTGAGATCTTGTATTTTGCGGGATGAGTTGACGTTTTTATTGGTAACATTTTCGGACACGTGACATTTTTTGATCGCTTTTTATTCCGATTTTTGTGAGGCAGAGTGATCAAAAACCAGCTATTCATGAATTTCTTTTGGGGGAGGCGTTTATACCGTTCCGCGTTTGGTAAAATTGATAAAGCAGTTTTATTAATCGGGTCAGTACGATTACAGCGATATCTCATTTATATCATTTTTTTAATGTTTTGGCGCTTTTATACGATAAAAACTATTTTATAGAAAAAATAATTATTTTGGTATCGCTTTATTCTCAGGACTATAACTTTTTTAGTTTTTGGCTGATGATGCTGTGTGGCGGCTCGTTTTTTGCGTGACAGGATGACGTTTTTAGCGGTACCATGGTTATTTATATCAGTCTTTTTGATCGCGTGTTATTCCACTTTTTGTTCGGCAGTATGATAATAAAGCGTTGTTTTTTGCCTCGTTTTTTTTTTTTCTTACGGTGTTTACTGAAGGGGTTAACTAGTGGGGCAGTTTTATAGGTTGGGTCGTTATGGACGCGGCGATACTAAATATGTGTACTTTTATTGTTTTTTTTTTTATTTAGCTAAAGAAATGTATTTATGGGAATAATAAATATATATTTTTTTCTTTATTTAGGATTTTTTTTTTTTTTTTTTTTTACACACGTGGAGAATTTTTTTTTTACTTTTTTACTTTGTCCCGGGGGGGACATTACAGATCATTGATCTGACAGTGTGCACATCACTGTCAGATCGACGATCTGCTGTGCAGGGCTGCAGGCTTACCAAGCGCCTGCTCTGAGCAGGCACTCGGTAAGCCACCTCCCTCCCTGCAGGACCCGGATGCCGCAGCCATCTTGGATCATGTTTGATCGCGGTGTGCCGGGGGTTAATGTGCCGGGGGCGGTCCGTGACCGCTCCTGGCACATAGTGCCGGATGTCAGCTGCGATATGCAGCTGACACCCGGCCGCGATCGGCCGCGCTCCCCCCGTGAGCGCCGCCGATCGGTGATGATGACGTACTATCCCGTCGGTGGTCATACGGGCCCACCCCACCTCGACGGGATAGTACGTCTGATGTCAGGAAGGGGTTAAGATACCGTCACACTAAACGATATCGCTAGCGATCCGTTACGTTGCAGCGTCCTGGATAGCGATATCGTTGAGTGTGACACGCAGCAGCGATCAGGATCCTGCTGTGATGTCGCTGGTCGTTGAAGAAAGTTCAGAACTTTATTTGGTCGTCAGACCGGCGTGTATCGTCGTGTTTGACACCAAAAGCAACGATACCAGCGATGTTTCACACTGGTAACCAGGGTAAACATCGGGTTGCTAAGCGCAGGGCCGCGCTTAGTAACCCGATGTTTACCCTGGTTACCAGTGTAAAATGTAAAAAAACAAACAGTACATGCTCACCTTCGCATCCCCCGGCGTCCGCTTCCCACACTGACTGAGCGCCGGCTGCAAAGTGAAAGTACAGCACAGCGGTGACGTCACCGCTCTGCTGTTAGGGCCGGGCTCAGTCAGTGCAGGGAAGCAGACGCCGGGGGACGCGAATGTGAGTATGTAGTGTTTGTTTTTTTTACATTTTACGCTGGTAACCAGGGTAAACATCAGGTTACTAAGCGCGGCCCTGCGCTTAGCAACCCGATGTTTACCCTGGTTACCCGGGGACCTCGGCATCGCTGGTCGCTGGAGAGCGGTCTATGTGACAGCTCCCCAACGACCAAACAGCGACGCTGCAGCGATCGGCATCGTTGTCTGTATCGCTGCAGCGTCGCTAAGTGTGACGGTACCTTTAGTTCAGAAGCAGTGTTTTTCAACTTTAACATTGCTTTTAACCACTGCAAATGCATTCACTGGGAAATGTCATTGTAAGATTTAACAACCCTAGCTGGCCATGTGGTGTTTGACACATAAGCAGACCCATCTTGTTTCATTTACGAAGGAGGGACTCTTAAAGTCACAGAGCCTATTTTTTACTGTTTCATCAGGTGGCATTAATCTTCTTAAAGGGCCATTATTAAACTGTGGGTCTCCTAAACTGTTGTAGCCTTCGCTGTGAGTGGATGGGCTGCCAACAATTACTATGCACCACAATACCCCTTTCATAAGATGTCCAGGAGGGCCTCCTGAAAATATGTTACATTGAATGCAAGGCCTGCCCTGTTACCAATTCATATACCCCCACTTACTCCTTGGAACCCACATACTGGATGGGCCCATAAAAATCCACGTCAGAATATGCATTTTGTGCTCCATACTCCTTTGTTTTACACATTGGCAGGAAGGCAAGCCCTGCTGCATAGTCATATGCACCCTAAGGCCTTAGAATTCACATACTGGGTGGGCCCATGAAAATCCACTTCACAATATGCATTTTGTGCTCCATACCCTTATTTTTCACATTGGAAGCAAGGCCAGCCCTGCTGCATAGTCAGTCATATTTACCCCATTAGGCCTTGGAACCCACATACTGTATGGGCCCATGAAAACCCACTTCACAATGTGCATTTTGTGCTCCATACTCTTTTGTTTTACACATTGCCAGGAAGGTGAGCCCTGCTGCATAGTCAGTCATATACACCCCATTAGGCCTTGGAACCCACATACTGTATGGGCCCATGAAAATCCACTTCATAAAGTGCATTTTGTGCTCCATACTCCTTTGTTTTATACATTGGCAGGAAGGCGAGCCCTGCTGCATAGTCATATGCACCCCATTAGGCCTTGGAACCCACATACTGGATGGGCCCAGGAAAATGCACTCATATTTTTTAATTGTATGATGGTTCCCTCTTTGCACAATTATTTACAGGAGAATTCAGCAATTTTATTTGACATGTTTTTAACACTAAGGTTCAGATACGGCTTTAAAAAAAGGCTAATACTTGCAGTGCAAGGCAATTTTATTGCAAAGTACAAAATTCAAGGAATAGTATGATTGAATAGTGTGAGTAAGTACACATTTGCATGTGTTAACATACACAAGTTAATAAGTACATATAAGGATTAAATAAATATAGTGATTATGTATATATATGAAGATTAACTACATACAGAATGCTTAGATCATCACCAAGAGGCTTTTAAACATCATCCGTCTGGAATATCAGAGAAGCAACACCAAGACAGAGAACCCCTGGGAGATTACCTACGCTGCATGGGCGTCCCCAATTATGCAGGTATCAGCATACTGTACATGTACAGGTACCCCAGTTTTGGCATCTGTCTTGGTCATGTTTCTCTGGTCTTATATTGTTAGGGCTAACGGAACGCACCGAGTAAAAATAGATGTTTATTATAAATGGTGCGTTCGCAGCCTGGGGTCCACCATGCAGGAGAACCTGCTGCTAGTGAATGGTAGCACTATTTGGTGGTATAGACTAGCTCTGTTACCTCACAGAGCAGCCATGAGAGGAAAGCACTGCGCCCTGTTAGCCTCACAGGAGCGCAAGCTTGCTTCCGAACTGATAGCAGTCAGTGGTTATGCACACACACAATCTCCTCACCGGAGAAGCCGGTATTCTAGGTGCTTATTTCAGCCGGGTCCCTGAATACAAACACACAATCTCCTCCCCGGAGAAGCCGGTATTCTAGGGGCTTATTTCAGCCGGGTCCCTGAACACATTCATGCATAACCATACTGGCGCAAAGCACATATTTGAATTGATACTAGCGCATGGCCGTGCGGCCATGCAAGCCTTTTATAGCTGAAGCATGAACAAGACCTTCCTAGAAGGACCAATGAGAAGCTGCCACAAAGCCTGAGCACCTTCAGGACCTTCCAGGAAAACCAATGGCCTTTGCTGCAGTATCTAAGCATGTGACCCTCGATCTCCAATGAGAGATCTTACCCTGTTCATGCTCAGAAGGAGAAAAGCGGGACTTAGTCCCAAAAGCGTCTGCTCGCCGCTGCCCAGCACTGGCTTCAATGGCAGAAGCTGGAAAAGCAGCAGTAACCCTTTGCACAGAGTCAGACTGAGCAAGGCACTGGGACCGATGTCTCCGCTGAGCAGACTCCACTGTGGCAGGAAAAGAATGGGAGACCGTAGTGGAGATGGACCGAGATTCCCCCTGTGCAGAGGCGGGAACTCGACCCCCAACATATATAGTGAATAACATTACGTAGTAACTCTAGATTCACCCACACCTTCACGTGGCCACTTTTCAAGGTTGGATGAAACTGAAATATCCTGGAGTCATCAAATGAGGGGCCATAAACCCCTAGAAAATAAAAGCAACAAGGATTTAGATCAAACCACCACCAGCATAGTTTCAGTAAACCTTAATGTTTTACAATGGCAAACATATAGAGGCTTAGAATTGTTTGTGAAGTGAATAAACAAACATTTATCAAGATTGTGTCACTATGAGCATTGTCTGTCACATCTCTAAATGTTTTACAAAAAATGCAGCTATGTGATTGACTGAATGCACTCGATATACAATATTTCACATTTGTTTACAAATCGCCATTTGTATATTCTCCAGTTGTACATTTGAGGCAGACAAAGTTAAGGCTTGCAAGGAGAGAAACTATTATAGTGGACAAAGATATATTTTTAATGAACTACTGAGGCAAAGTAACATCATTGCTTTATCAAATTTATATCCAAATGTGTCCAATGTTTGTTAGGTGTCAAGTTCCCACCTCTGCACAGGGGGAATCTTGAACCATCTCCACTGCAGTCTCCTATTCTTCTCCAGCTGTAGTGGAGTCTGCTCAGCAGAGACATCGGTCCCAGCGTCTTGCTCAGTCCCACTCTGTACAAAGAGTTGCTGCTGCTTCTCCGGCTTCTGCCATTGAAGTCAGTGCTGGGCAGCGGCGAGCAGACGCTTCTGGGACTAAGTCCTGCTTTTCTCGTTCTGAGCATGCCCTGATTAAGATCTCTCAGTGGAGATCGAGGGTCACATGGTCAGATACTGCAGCTAAGTCCATTGGTCCTTTCAGGAAGGTCCTTTAAGTGCTTAGGCTAAGTCTTGCTTTGCACACACTGAGCATGCCCAGGGCAAGATCTCTCAGTGGAGATTTAGGGTCACATGCTCAGGTATGGCAGTCTCTCATTGGTCCTTCTAGGAAGGTCTTTTACTTGCTGCAGCTATATAAGGCTCGCATGGCCGCACGGCCATGCGCTAGTGTACATTTGTAAACGTGTGAGTGTTGTGAGTGAAAGTCGTTCTTGGAAATCCCCTCCCTATTGGATGACTGCTCGCGGAAGGTGGATGATTGCTATCTAGCGCCCGACTTAGCCATCAGCACGTAACACACCATACAGTGTCTAATTGCTGTGACCGCTAGTGCGGCGCCGTGCGCTTTCAGCGCTTTCCTGACCCAAGCCTGGGTGGTTAGTGGCGTCCGCCAGTGTGGCACCGCACGCACTCTCGTGCAGCTTTAATTATTATTTTGGTTACGCGGACACCCCATTAGCGGTGTCGAGCGCAAGTGGTCTAGACGGACTCGGATCCCAAGTCTCAGGACTGAGCTCGGTGACTCCTTGCTTGCGCTCTTGTGTGCGGTACCGCGGCCCTGTGACTTAACAGGGTTCGCTTCCTTCACACAGGGTGAAGTTAACCCGTGTGTGTATTCACATTGTACTGCCATATAGTCCGTCATTACCTGGCAGCAGGTTCCATCTCTGCACGGTGGACACCGGGCTGCGAACGCACTTTATTCTATCTTTGTTATTATTTGGTGCGTTCCGCTAGCCCTAACATTACACTAGTGCCAGGGTCTGGCTAGTAATGATGGACAAACAGCAATCCTTGCGGTACATCCAGCAGCTGGAGGGTTGGTTGGCGGCTCTCGAGCGCACAACCTCAGCTGTGGCTTTAACTGCAGTTGCTGTTCAGGCCGCTAGCGTGGCTGCAGCCACCTTGTCCACTGCCACCCCTGTACCGACTCTATCTCGCCTCCCGCTGCCAGAAAAATTTTCTGGTGATAGTAAGTCTTGTAGGGGTTTTGTGAGTCAATGCTCTATACATCTCGAGCTTCTGGCTTCTCGTTTCCCTACAGAGCGGGCTAAGGTGGGATTTATTGTGTCTCTCTTGTCGGACAGGGCGTTGGAATGGGCTACGCCTCTGTGGGAGCGTGGCGATCATGTGGTGCAGAGTGCTCCGCTGTTCCTGAGCACTCTGAAACAGGTCTTTTTAGGACCTCAAGTCACCCATGATACGGCGCTCCAACTGCTGGCATTAACTCAGGATGAGTCCTTGGTCAGCCATTTTGCCGTCCACTTCCGCACTTTAGCTTCTGAGCTGGAGTGGTCGGATAAAGCCCTTATCCCCATATTTTGGAGGGGGGGCTGATCATGTTAAGGACGCTCTAGCCACTAGGGAGATTCCTGCCACACTGGAGGTGTTAATAACTGTCTCCACTCGTATTGACCTCCGTTTTAACGAGCGGAGGTTAGAGCGAGCCCAGTGTAGGCAGAGGTTTCAGCTGGCTCCCACCTTCGCCAGACCTCTGGAATCTGCGGTCCACGTTCCTGAGTCACCTGAGGCCATGGAAGTGTCACGAGCGGGATCTAAGTCCCGGACCGCTTGTGCACTCAAGGTCTGTGATGTTTGCCAGCAGTCAGGACATCTTGCCACCAGACGTCCCCAGCGGTCGAGGAAATGTCAGCGTCTAGTGGTAGTAGGTGGAGGTACACTAGACACGGCGACGTTTGCCTCCAAATTGTCCTTTAAGGGGACAATTACAATAGGCTCATTCACTCACTCGGTAGAGCTCTGCGTGGATTCTGGAGCGGAGGGCAATTTTATGTCTCCTGCCTTCGCCCAGCGTCACGCTATACCCCTGGTTATGCTAGCTCAACCAGTAACTGTACGAGTGGTGAATGGGTCAACAATGCCCTCACAAATAACACACCAAACCATTTCTTTCTTTCTGTCCTTGCTGCCATCTCATCAGGAGATTATATCTCTGCTCGTCATTCCTGAGGGAATTGATGAGATCCTGTTAGGGATGCCTTGGCTACGGTATCACTCTCCTCATATCGAGTGGTCCTCAGGCAGAATTTTAGGATGGGGTGAATCTTATGGAGGTAGATGTCAGAGGGAGAGCGTACAGGTTGCTACTACTGAGGTACCCGCAGATTTATCCTCACTTCCCAAGCAATATTGGCCCTATGCAGACGTGTTCTCCAAAACGGCTGAGGAGACCCTTCCGCCTCACCGCCCCTATGACTGCCCTATTGACTTCTTGCCTGGTGCTGACCCTCCCCGGGGTCGAGTCTATCCTTTGTCTCCCCCGGAGACGGAGGCAATGTCACAGTATATCCGAGAGAATCTGGCAAGAGGATTCATTAGGAAGTCAGTGTCACCTGCAGGGGCTGGGTTCTTCTTCGTACAGAAGAAGAGTGGAGAACTGCGTCCATGCATAGACTACAGGGGTCTTAATGCCATCACCGTTAAAAATAAGTACCCACTACCCCTTATATCTGAGCTTTTTGATAGGCTACGGGGAGCAAGGGTATTTGCCAAATTAGATCTGCGGGTGCTTACAACCTGATTCGCATCCGTGAGGGGGACGAATGGAAGACGGCTTTTAACACCAGGGATGGGCACTATGAATATCTGGTGATGCCCTTCGGGCTCTGTAATGCCCCAGCCGTTTTC
This sequence comes from Ranitomeya variabilis, assembly GCF_051348905.1. Taxonomy (NCBI): domain Eukaryota; kingdom Metazoa; phylum Chordata; class Amphibia; order Anura; family Dendrobatidae; genus Ranitomeya; species Ranitomeya variabilis. The sequence goes on from NC_135235.1 coordinate 359,855,238, forward strand.
CAAGACTTTGTAAACGACATCTTCTGGGATATGCTTTCCACCTCGGTCGTAGTTTATCTGGATGATATTCTCATCTACTCTCCAGATATAGACTCCCACCGGAGAGATGTTTGCACCTCCCCTAATCTTCAGTTTCAAAAGTTCAATCATACAAAAGGAAATCGCCTCCAAATTGCCCCCATGCACCTGATTGACAAGCTGGGCAATTGGGGTGTCCCTCTTGTTCCTAATGTCCCCCAGATGTTCACCAATCCTGACTCTGAGTTACCTACTGGTCTTTCCTATATAATCCAGGGGACAGGAACAGGTGACTTTGTAGACCACCCCTGCTGACCTGCAATTTCCAAAATCTCTGATATAGAAGTGTCTACCATTCGCCGCACTGGTAAAACAGTTGGATTGCATTACAAATTGACATTTGGAACAGTTACCACGCCTGAAGAATCCGATTGGCTTTCTATCCAGCCATGTACCTGTTCCCTGTGGTCTTTGGTAGAGACTGTGTACTAACCTGTCCCCAATGGATCTCCCCCTTCTATAGGTGATACTGGGTGTTGATGAAATGACATCCTTAATGCCCGGGTCTGCCAGGAGTATCCCCCAGTGCCTCTTCATAATCTGGTATATCCTCTCAGATTGACTATCATAGGTCCCTATGAGTCTAACTAGGCCAAGTTAGACTATTAGAAGATTAGGGGAGGTGACTTTGATAAGGCCATCCTCAGACGTGAGGCAGAGTGGATTTTAGAATGCTGTCCGTGTCGCCGCGGGGCTAAATGAATCTCTGTCCTATACGTGCTTTTTGTAATAACGGCAAATTCTTATGCCCGGTACATCTTTGGGAGGCTGCTTTTGCTCCTGTTCCACATTATACATAATTAAGGACTGGGGACCCTAGTCTGAAACCCCCATGGAAGCCTTATATCGTACTAGGCGTCAACTATGACTTACACCTATATTATTTGATACTTCCCCACATCTTACATGAAACGGATATAAAAAATGGTCTTCTGTAGGATTTGTCTGCAGTAATTTTTTTGTCAGCATTCATTGTGTCTATATGGTAGGTATTTTGTTATTTACTATCTACCATATATAGGGGGTCGACTTTTCAAGATTTAATATATACTGGTAAAGTTGGAGGGTATTATATTTAAGTATCATTTAACTACCAGTGGTATGGGCTTCAGGCTCTGAATATCAAATAAGCATCCTCTGCATATTTATTTATTTATTCTTGCTGGCCACCCTGTATTCAGGGAGTAATTAAGCTTGATATATTTTTTCAAGTGGCTATCACTTTAAGATTATGGACTATCTCCCTGGCTTTAGTGTTCCGGGCGCATGCACGGTAATGTGACTTTGGGGCAGTGACAATCGTCCGGCAGAGCGCGCACTTCATCTCTACAAACAGGAAGTATTGCGGCCATTATTATTTTCTGTGCGCGCTTTACGGCGTGCGTTCCAGGTTGGAGCGCATGCGTGACATCTCCGGGGTGAGTGATATGTTCTTGGCATGTGCGCGCTCTGTACACCTCTGTTAACAGGAAGTACGTCCACCTTACATCACATTCGTAGCGTGCGTTCCAGGCTGGAGCGCAGAATATGACTGTAGATATCCGTGCCAATACGGTATGTGCGTACAATTATATATGATTCTAAGTGGCCGTGCTGGGAGGGGACTAACACGGTTCCATGGACATTTGTTGATTTTGCTGGTTCCGACTTATGAACTTTGTTTATCTTATATCCGGTGTTTTCTGGGGAAAAAGAAGGGGCGGTCTCCCAGTGGTAGGCTGTGACTGGCCAATGGGTTCAGCTTCTATTATTTAAACCGACCTCGCTTAGATCTAAACAGGTCTGTCCATGCATTGGGACACCTGCATCTATGGCATAACTGGTTCTACATCTTGCCTCCTGATGAACCGTATGACGGGGAAACGCGTTGAGGCGATCGGCTGGAAGCTAAGTGTTCTTGGGCCAACACCCTACTTTGCTTTCCTCTGAATCATCTATCAGTGCTTATAATATTACATATCGCTGAATGTTGTTGATGTCAGCTATGATGGACTGTCTACTATTATTTAAACCAGGCTTTTAGCTGTTTGGTATTTTGACCTCCCCCTTGTTTGTTTTTTCTATATTTATTTGTTCTGGAGTCCTATGCAATATAGGTTGTGTGCATCTATGAAGTGGCCATCATAGCTAACACATCATAGGATTCTCTGTAGCTATATGCAAATATATTGTTTAGCTATAGTCTATGTCTGGAATATTTGCATGGGGGAAGTAAAGTAGTTTGTGCACTATAACCCTCTTTATACCTAATGCTTTCCTTTCATTTCTTTTTATGCTTATTGTTTTCCCACCTATAGCCTGATAGGATTAAAACAGGGTGAACTGGGGATAGTCGCCGTTGAGTGGGGGCACCAAAAAATCGCTTCTATCAGGGTGCCAACCTCCACTGACAGGAAGGGACAGTAGCCAAGTGTAGGGATATTTGTTAGGTTATGTGCACGGTTAGGTCTGTTGTGTTTCACTGGGATTAGGAATTTTTAATGGTTACATTTAATAAAATATATCTTTTAAAGGGAGTAGTTCTAAAAATAGCTTACATGCCTTGGGTGTAATAAGACTCAGAAATCACATTATGAGAGACTGAAGTAAGACAGAGCTACCAGCCAGTCATTCTGCAAACCACCCAACAGACAAGAGAAAGGACTGCAGCCAATTCATCATGGCACCATCACGAGGGACACTGATCTAGGATTCTATAGGATACAACCTAGGGGTTTTCGGCTCCGGTTGGAAGGACACAGATCTGATCCAGTGATCATCTCTGAACCATTGATATGTTTGGAGAAAGCCAGGGTTGGGACCCGCTGGTTGCCTGGTTCCATGGAGATGGTCAGATAAGCCAGGTGGTGACTCTCGTGTCAACTGGCTTTGGACCTTTTATGGACTCTATGGACAGTTCTTGGTCATCTCCCTATGCTTGTCGTTACCTCTTCTCTGTGCATTCATCCACAGATGAAGTAGCGACCCTGGGAGCTCTGACATCATGTCAACTGGCTTTGGACCTTGTATGTACTCTATGGACAGTTCTTGGTCATCTCCCCATGCTTGTCGTTACCCCTTCTCTGTTCATTCATCCACAGATGGAGTAGCGACCCTGGGAGCTCTGACATCGTGTCATACTGGAAATACATGGAGATGCAGTGATCTTTTATATGTGCCCATGTAACCAAACAATTCCAGCCATGGTGGGATTGTTCTGTTTGCTATTGTATGTTGTGGTTCAATAAAGTATTGCCACACTGTTATACCTTAACCCTGTGTTGTCTGTGTAGTGTATTGCCCACGGGGAGATAGAGCAGATGTTCAGTGGTATGAGCCGTGGTCTTGCTAAAGACAGCCGGGCCAGCGGACGAGAGCACCCACTGACCCTGTTTTTCCACAGTTTCCATTTTCCCATTAGGGTTGGGGCTAAAGTTAAGGTTGGGATTACATTTACGGTTGGGATTAGGGCTAGGGTTGGAATTATGGTTAGGGGTGTGTCAGGGTTAGGGGTGTGGTTAGGGTTATGGTTTATGGTTAGAGTTGGGATTAGGGTTAGGTGTGTGTTTGGGTTAGGGGTGTGGTTAGGTTTATGGTTAGGGTTAGGATTAGGGTTAGGGGTGTGTTTGGGTTAGGGGTGTGGTTAGGGTTATGGTTAGGGTTGTGTTGGGTTAGGGTTTGGGTTAGAATTGGAGGGTTTCCACAGTTTAGGCACATCAGGGGCTGTTCAAATGCGACATGGTGTCCGATCTCAAGTCAAACGGTGCTCCTTCCCTTCTGAGATCTGCTGTGCTCCCAACCAGTGGTTTACCCCCACAAATGAGGTATAAGCATACTCAGGTCAAATTGGACAACAACTTTTGTTGTCCAATTTCTCCTGTTACCCTTGTGAAAATAAAAATTTGGGGGCTAAAATATCATTTTTGTGGGAAAAAATTATTTTTTATTTTCACGGCTCTGCGTTACAAACTTTAGTGAAACACTTGGTGATTCAAAGTGCTCACCACACATCTACACTGTGTGCAGAATTATTAGGCAAGTTGTATTTTGATCACATGATTGGGTCAGAAGAGAGATTTGACGGGCTCTAAAAAGTCCAAAATTGTGAGATGTCTTGCAGAGGGATGCAGCAGTCTTGAAATTGTCAAACTATTCGGTGATCACTCTTCAAAAATCAAGCGTTAGCCAACAGGGTTGCAAGAAGTGAGTTGGGCAAAAAAGGCCCAAAATAACTGCCCATGAATTGAGGAAAATCAAGCGTGAAGCTGCCAAGATGCAATTTGCCACCAGCTTTGCCATATTTCAGAGCTGCAATGTTACTGGAGTAACTTGTGCTTTTTGGCACAAGGTGTGCGATACTCAGGGACATGGCCAAGGTAAGGAAGGCTGAAAAACGACAACCTTTGAACAAGAAACATAAGATAAAGCGTCAAGACTGGGCAAAGAAATATCTTAAGACTGACTTTTCAAAGGTTTTATGGACTGATGAAATGAGAGTGACTCTTGATGGGCCAGATGGATGGGCCAGAGGCTGGATCAGTAAAGGGCAGAGAGCTCCACTCCGACTCAGATGCCAGCAAGGTGGAGGTGGGGCACTGATATGGGCTGGTATCATCAAAGATGAACTTGTGGGACCTTTTTGGGTTGAGAACGGAGTGAAGCTCAACTCTCAGACCTACTGCCATTTTCGGGAAGACAACTTCTTCAAGAAGTGGTACAGGAAGAAGTCGGTATCGTTCAAGAAAAACATGATTTTCATGCAGTGCTCCATCCCATGCCTCCAACTACTCAACATGGTGGCGCGCCAGTAAAGGTATCAAAGAGGAAAAAATAATGACATGGCCCCCTTGTTCACCTGATCTGAAACCCATATAGAACCTGTGGTCCCTCATAAAATGTGAGATCTAAAGGGAGGGAAAACAGTACACCTCTCAGAACAGTGTCTGGGAAGCTGTGGTGGCTGCTGCACGCAATGTTGATCATAAACAGATCAAGCAACTGACAGAATCTATGTATGGAAAGCTGTTGAGTGTCATCATAAAGAAAGGTAGCTATATTGGTCACTAATTTTTTGGGTTTTGTTTTTGCATGTCAGAAATGTTTATTTCTAAATTTTGTGCAGTTATATTGGTTTACCTGGTGAAAATAAACAAGTGAGATAGTAACATAGTAACATAGTTATTAAGGTTGAAGGAAGACGTTAAGTCCATCTAGTTCAACCCATAGCCTAATCTAACATGCCCTAACATGTTGATCCAGAGGAAGGCAAAAAAAACCATGTGGCAGAGTAAGCTCCACATTGGGGAAAAAATTCCTTCCCGACTCCACATAACGGCAATCAGACTAGTTCCCTGGATCAACACCCTATCAAGGAATCTAGTATATATAACCTGTAACATTATACTTTTCAAGAAAGGTATCCAGTCTCCTCTTAAATTTAAGTAATGAATCACTCAATACAACATCATACAGCAGAGAGTTCCATAGTCTCACTGCTCTTACAGTAAAGAATCCGCATCTGTTATTATGCTTAAACCTTCTTTCCTCCAGACGTAGAGGATGCCCCCTTGTCCCTGTCTCAGGTCTATGATTAAAAAGATCATCACATATATGTATACATTAAAATAAGATCACCCCTTAGCCTTCATTTTTCCAAACTAAATAGCCCCAAGTGTAATAATCTATCTTGGTATTGCAGATCCCCCAGTCCTCTAATAACCTTGGTCGCTCTTCTCTGCACCCGTACTAGTTCAGCTATGTCTTTCTTATACACCGGAGACCAGAACTGTACACAGTACTCTAAGTGTGGTCGAACTAGTGACTTGTATAGGAAGTAAAATTATATTCTCCTCATGAGCATCTATGCATCTTTTAATGCATCCCATTATTTTATTTGCCTTTGTAGCAGCTGCCTGACAATGGCCACTAAATGTGAGTTTGTCATCCACTCAGGTATTTTTCATTGACGGTTTTGCAGCGAGGTTTAGAATTAAGTACAGTTATACATCTTATTACTTCTACCCAAGTGCATGACCTTACATTTATACCCATTAAAGCTCATTTGTCATTTATTAGCCCAAGCTTCTAGTTTACATAAATCATCCTGTAATATAAAATTGTCTCTTTTCTGTAAGGATTACCCTGCAGAGTTTAGTGTCATCTACAAATATTGAAATTCTGCTCTGTATGCCCCCTACAAGGTCATTAATAAATATGTTAAAAAGAAGAGGGCCCGATACTGACTCCTGTGATACCCCACTACTAACCGCGACCCAGTCGTGATGGGAATATATTTGGTTTTATTTACATTGCCTAATAATTCTGCACAATAATATTTACCTGCACAAACAGATATCCTCCTAAGATAGCCAAATCTAAAAAAACCCACTCCAACTTCCAAAAATGTTAAGCTTTGATATTTGAGTCTTTTGGATTGATTAAGAACATAGTTGTTGATCAATAATACAAATTATCCTCTAAAATACAACTTACCTAATAATTCTGCACACAGAGTAGATAAGTTTCTTGGTTGGTCTAGCTTCCAAAATGGTGTCACTTGTGGGGGGTTTCTACTGTTTAGGCACATCGGTGGCTCTGCAAATGGAACATGACGCCCACAGACCATTCCATCAAAGTCTGCATTCCAAAATAGTGCTCCTTCCCTTCCGAGCTCTGCCGTGCACCCATCCAGTGATTTACCCCCACTAGGGTTGAGTGACTTTTACTTTTTTGGGGTCGAGTCGGGTTTTGCGAAACCCGACTTTGTCAAAAGCCGAGTTGAGTGAAGTCGGCCGATTATCGCGAAAAGTCGGGGATCGACCGAAACATGAAACCTAATGCAAGTCAATGGGAAAGCATAGTCGGCAGTGAGTGGAGGCCAGGAAAACACCTACAGTGCCCATTTTAATGGCAAAAACATCCATTCTTGTTACTGAAGCTTGTCAATCTTAATTTTCTTTATAATAATAGATAGGCATTGGAAATTGGGGGTCATTTGGCTAAAGTTGTGGGGGGTAGGGCTGGTTCAAGTTTTTAGTGGGCCCAGGAAACGTGGACTATGTCACGGCGGTGGAGCAGTGAGAGGTAAGTATGTCAAGTTTGCAAGTGCTGTGATCCTGAGCAAGAAGGGGGGGCCCACTCGTTGGCATTGGCACTGGCACAGGGCCCCTCAAAGTACAGCGGTGTGTTTGCACGGCGGGGGCGACTCCCACCGGCAGCGACATTTTTGCGTACTCTGAGGGGCCCTGTGCCAGTGACATCGCCAACGAGTATGCCCCCCCACCTGATGAAGGAACCTGCACTTTCATCTGCACCTTCCTCTTTGTCCCTGTGTAAGGTGGTATAGCATGCGGGAAGGGGAACCTTACTTTCAGCAGGGTCAGATTCTGGCTGTGTAGAGTGCAAGGGGAATGTAGTGGTCTGGGTCAATGTACCAGCAGACTCATCTAGCAGTGGCTGGGCAATGGGCAGGATGAGGAGGAAACACAGATATAGGGCCAAAGAATAAAGTAGGCTAAATGCAGTTCAAAACTGGTAACAGGACTAACCAGGCGGCATTGCTTTGTTCAGTGGAGGACAACTGTAATGAGAGGCTGACACAGTTAGTAGGCCCAAGTAATAAAGTGGGCCAAATGAAGTTCAAAATTGGTAACAGGAGTAAACAGGCGGCACTGCTTTGTTCAGTGGAGGAGAACACCAAGGTGTGGCAGACACCGTTACTAGGCCCCAACCAAAGTAGTAGGGCAACAGCAGTGTGACATTAAAAAATACTTAATGAGAGCCTGAAGGTTGAAGCTCAGACAAGGAAACCTGGAGGAGAACACCAAGGAGCGGCAGACACCGTTACTAGGCCCCAACCAAAGTAGTAGGGCAACTGCAGTGTGACATTAAAAAATACTTAATGAGAGCCTGAAGGTTGAAGCTCAGACAAGGAAACCTGGAGGAGAACACCAAGGAGCGGCAGACACCGTTACTAGGCCCCAACCAAAGTAGTAGGGCAACTGCAGTGTTACATTAAAAAATACTTAATGACAGCCTGAAGGTTGAAGCTCAGACAAGGAAACCTGGAGGAGAACACCAAGGAGCGGCAGACACCATTACTAGGCCCCAACAAAAGTAGTAGGGCAACTGCAGTGTGACATTAAAAAATACTTAATGGGAGCCTGAAGGTTGAAGTTCAGCTTTTTCAGTGGAGGACAGCGTGATTGAGTGGCGCCGCAGACAGAAAAAGGTAGTATGTGTTAACTAAAAAAGTTGGCTCTATGCATTTTTAAATTAGTTACAGGGGTACACAGGCACCATTGGTGTGGTCAGCGGAGGACAATTGGAAGGAGGGACCTCAGACAGACTTCCTAGGCCTAAAATAATAAAATAGGCTCTATGCAGCTTCCATTAGGTGGCAGGGGTACACAGGCAGCATTGGTGTGGTCAGTGGAGGACAATTGGAAGGAGGGACCGCAGACAGACTTCCTAGGCCTAAAATAATAAAATAGGCTCTATGCAGCTTCCATTAGGTGGCAGGGGTACACAGGCAGCATTGGTGTGGTCAGTGGAGGACAATTGGAAGGATGGACCGCAGACAGACTTCCTAGGCCTAAAATAATAAAATGGGCTCTATGCAGCTTCCATTAGGTGGCAGGGGTACACATGCAGCATTGGTGTGGTCAGTGGAGGACAATTGGAAGGAGGGACCGCAGACAGACTTCCTAGGCCTAAAATAATAAAATAGGCTCTATGCAGCTTCAATTAGGTGGCAGGGGTACACAGGCAGCATTGGTGTGGTCAGCGGAGGACAATTGGAAGGAGGGACTGCAGACAGACTTCCTAGGCCCAAAATACTAAAATAGGCTCTATGCAGCTTCCATTAGGTGGCAGGGGTACTCAGGCAGCATTGGTGTGGTCAGCGGAGGATAATTGGAAGGAGGGACCGCAGACAGACTTCCTAGGCCTAAAATAATAAAATAGGCTCTATGCAGCTTCCATTAGGTGTCAGGGGTACACAGGCAGCATTCGTGTGGTTAGTGGAGGACAATTGGAATGAGGGACCGCAGACAGACTTCCTAGGCCTAAAATAATAAAATAGGCTTTATGCAGCTTCCATTAGGTGGCAGGGGTACACAGGCAGCATTGGTGTGGTCAGCGGAGGACAATTGGAAGGAGGGACCGGAGACAGACTTCCTCCTAGGCCCAAAATACTAAAATAGGCTCTATGCAGCTTCCATTAGGTGGCAGGGGTACTCAGGCAGCATTGGTGTGGTCAGCGGAGGACAATTGGAAGGAGGGACCGCACACAGACTTCCTAGGCCTAAAATAATAAAATAGGCTCTATGCAGCTTCCATTAGGTGGCAGGGGTACACAGGCACCATTGGTGTGGTCAGTGGAGGACAATTTGAAGGAGGGACCGCAGACAGACTTCCTAGGCCTAAAATAATAAAATAGGCTCTATGCAGCTTCCATTAGGTGGCAGGGGTACACAGGCAGCATTGGTGTGGTCAGCGGAGGACAATTGGAAGGAGGGACCGCAGACAGACTTCCTCCTAGGCCCAAAATACTAAAATAGGCTCTATGCAGCTTCCATTAGGTGGCAGGGGTACTCTTGCAGCATTGGTGTGGTCAGCGGAGGACAATTGGAAGGAGGGACCGCAGACAGACTTCCTAGGCCTAAAATAATAAAATAGGCTCTATGCAGCTTCCATTAGGTGGCAGGGGTACACAGGCACCATTGGTGTGGTCAGTGGAGGACAATTGGAAGGAGGGACCGCAGACAGACTTCCTAGGCCTAAAATAATAAAATAGGCTCTATGCAGCTTCCATTAGGTGGCAGGGGTACACAGGCAGCATTGGTGTGATCAGTGGAGGACAATTGGAAGGAGGGACCACAGACAGACGTCCTAGGCCTAAAATAATAAAATAGGCTCTATGCAGCTTCCATTAGGTGGCAGGGGTACACAGGCAGCATTGGTGTGATCAGTGGAGGACAATTGGAAGGATGGACCGCAGACAGACTTTCTAGGCCTAAAATGATAAAATAGGCTCTATGCAGCTTCCATTAGGAGGCAGGGGTACACAGGCAGCATTGGTGTGGTCAGCGGAGGACAATTGGCAGGAGGGACCGCAGACAGACTTCCTAGGCCTAAAATAATAAAATAGGCTCTATGCAGCTTCCATTAGGTGGCAGGGGTACACAGGCTGCATTGGTGTGGTCAGTGGAGGACAATTGGAAGGAGGGACCGCAGGCAGACGTCCTAGGCCTAAAATAATAAAATAGGCTCTATGCAGCTTCCATTAGGAGGCAGGGGTACACAGGCAGCATTGGTGTGATCAGTGGATGACAATTGGAAGGATGGACTGCAGACAGACTTCCTAGGCCTAAAATAATAAAATAGGCTCTATGCAGCTTCCATTAGGAGGCAGGGGTACACAGGCAGCATTGGTGTGGTCAGCGGAGGACAATTGGCAGGAGGGACCGCAGACAGACTTCCTAGTCCCAAAATACTAAAATAGGCTCTATGCAGCTTCCATTAGGTGGCAGGGGTACTCAGGCAGCATTGGTGTGGTCAGCGGAGGACAATTGGAAGGAGGGACTGCAGACAGACTTCCTAGGCCTAAAATAATAAAATAGGCTCTATGCAGCTTCCATTAGGTGTCAAGGGTACACAGGCAGCATTGGTGTGGTCAGTGGAGGACAATTGGAAGGAGGGACCGCAGACAGACGTCCTAGGCCTAAAATAATAAAATAGGCTCTATGCAGCTTCCATTAGGTGGCAGGGGTACACAGGCAGCATTGGTGTGGTCAGCGGAGGACAATTGGAAGGAGAGACCGCAGACAGTCTTCCTCCTAGGCCCAAAATACTAAAATAGGCTCTATGCAGCTTCCATTAGGTGGCAGGGGTACTCAGGCAGCATTGGTGTGGTCAGCGGAGGACAATTGGAAGGAGGGACCGCAGACAGACTTCCTAGGCCTAAAATAATAAAATAGGCTCTATGCAGCTTCCATTAGGTGGCAGGGGTACTCAGGCAGCATTGGTGTGGTCAGCGGAGGACAATTGGAAGGAGGGACCTCAGACAGACTTCCTAGGCCTAAAATAATAAAATAGGCTCCATGCAGCTTCCATTAGGTGGCAGGAGTACACAGGCACCATTGGTGTGGTCAGTGGAGGACAATTGGAAGGAGGGACCGCAGACAGATTTCCTAGGCCTAAAATAATAAAATAGGCTCTATGCAGTTTCCATTAGGTGGCAGGGGTACACAGGCAGCATTGGTGTGGTCAGTGGAGGACAATTGGAAGGAGGGACCGCAGACAGACGTCCTAGGCCTAAAATAATAAAATAGGCTCTATGCAGCTTCCATTAGGTGGCAGGGGTACACAGGCAACATTGGTGTGGTCAGCGGAGGACAATTGGAAGGAGGGACCGCAGACAGACTTCCTAGGCCCAAAATACTAAAATAGGCTCTATGCAGCTTCCATTAGGTGGCTGGGGTACTCAGGCAGCATTGGTGTGGTCAGCGGAGGACAATTGGAAGGAGGGACTGCAGACCGACTTTCTAGGCCTAAAATATTAAAATAGGCTCTATGCAGCTTCCATTAGGTGGCAGGGGTACACAGGCAGCATTGGTGTGGTCAGTGGAGGACAATTTGAAGGAGGGACCGCAGACAGACTTCCTAGGCCTAAAATAATAAAATAGGCTCTATGCAGCTTCCATTAGGTGGCAGGGGTACACAGGCAGCATTGGTGTGGTCAGTAGAGGACAATTGGAAGGAGGGACCGCAGACAGACTTCCTAGGCCTAAAATAATAAAATAGGCTCTATGCAGCTTCCATTAGGTGGCAGGGGTACACAGGCAGCATTGGTGTGGTCAGTGGAGGACAATTTGAAGGAGGGACCGCAGACAGACTTCCTAGGCCTAAAATAATAAAATAGGCTCTATGCAGCTTCCATTAGGTGGCAGGGGTACACAGGCAGCATTGTTGTGGTCAGCGGAGGACAATTGGAAGGAGGGACCACAGACAGACTTCCTAGGCCCAAAATACTAAAATAGGCTCTATGCAGCTTCCATTAGGTGGCAGGGGTACACAGGCTGCATTGGTGTGGTCAGTGGAGGACAATTGGAAGGAGGGACCGCAGACAGACGTCCTAGGCCTAAAATAATAAAATAGGCTCTATGCAGCTTCCATTAGGTGGCAGGGGTACACAGGCAGCATTGGTGTGGTCAGCGGAGGACAATTGGAAGGAGGGACCGCAGACTGACTTCCTCCTAGGCCCAAAATACTAAAATAGGCTCTATGCAGCTTCCATTAGGTGGCAGGGGTACTCAGGCAGCATTGGTGTGGTCAGCGGAGGACAATTGGAAGGAGGGACCGCAGACAGACTTCCTAGGCCTAAAATAATAAAATAGGCTCCATGCAGCTTCCATTAGGTGGCAGGGGTACACAGGCACCATTGGTGTGGTCAGTGGAGGACAATTGGAAGGAGGGACCGCAGACAGATTTACTAGGCCTAAAATAATAAAATAGGCTCTATGCAGCTTCCATTAGGTGGCAGGGGTACACAGGCAGCATTGGTGTGGTCAGCGGAGGACAATTGGAAGGAGGGACCGCAGACTGACTTCCTCCTAGGCCCAAAATACTAAAATAGGCTCTATGCAGCTTCCATTAGGTGGCAGGGGTACTCAGGCAGCATTGGTGTGGTCAGCGGAGGACAATTGGAAGGAGGGACCGCAGACAGACTTCCTAGGCCTAAAATAATAAAATAGGCTCTATGCAGCTTCCATTAGGTGGCAGGGGTACTCAGGCAGCATTGGTGTGGTCAGCGGAGGACAATTGGAAGGAGGGACCTCAGACAGACTTCCTAGGCCTAAAATAATAAAATAGGCTCCATGCAGCTTCCATTAGGTGGCAGGGGTACACAGGCACCATTGGTGTGGTCAGTGGAGGACAATTGGAAGGAGGGACCGCAGACAGATTTACTAGGCCTAAAATAATAAAATAGGCTCTATGCAGTTTCCATTAGGTGACAGGGGTACACAGGCAGCATTGGTGTGGTCAGCGGAGGACAATTGGAAGGAGAGACCGCAGACAGACTTCCTCCTAGGCCCAAAATACTAAAATAGGCTCTATGCAGCTTCCATTAGGTGGCAGGGGTACTCAGGCAGCATTGGTGTGGTCAGCGGAGGACAATTGGAAGGAGGGACCGCAGACAGACTTCCTAGGCCTAAAATAATAAAATAGGCTCTATGCAGCTTCCATTAGGTGGCAGGGGTACACAGGCAGCATTGGTGTGGTCAGTAGAGGACAATTGGAAGGAGGGACCGCAGACAGACTTCCTAGGCCTAAAATAATAAAATAGGCTCTATGCAGCTTCCATTAGGTGGCAGGGGTACACAGGCAGCATTGGTGTGGTCAGTGGAGGACAATTTGAAGGAGGGACCGCAGACAGACTTCCTAGGCCTAAAATAATAAAATAGGCTCTATGCAGCTTCCATTAGGTGGCAGGGGTACACAGGCAGCATTGTTGTGGTCAGCGGAGGACAATTGGAAGGAGGGACCACAGATAGACTTCCTAGGCCCAAAATACTAAAATAGGCTCTATGCAGCTTCCATTAGGTGGCAGGGGTACACAGGCTGCATTGGTGTGGTCAGTGGAGGACAATTGGAAGGAGGGACCGCAGGCAGACGTCCTAGGCCTAAAATAATAAAATAGGCTCTATGCAGCTTCCATTAGGTGGCAGGGGTACACAGACAGCATTGGTGTGATCAGTGGAGGACAATTGGAAGGATGGACCACAGACAGACTTCCTAGGCCTAAAATAATAAAATAGGCTCTATGCAGCTTCCATTAGGAGGCAGGGGTACACAGGCAGCATTGGTGTGGTCAGCGGAGGACAATTGGCAGGAGGGACCGCAGACAGACTTCCTAGGCCCAAAATACTAAAATAGGCTCTATGCAGCTTCCATTAGGTGGCAGGGGTACTCAGGCAGCATTGGTGTGGTCAGCGGAGGACAATTGGAAGGAGGGACTGCAGACAGACTTCCTAGGCCTAAAATAATAAAATAGGCTCTATGCAGCTTCCATTAGGTGTCAGGGGTACACAGGCAGCATTGGTGTGGTCAGTGGAGGACAATTGGAAGGAGGGACCGCAGACAGACGTCCTAGGCCTAAAATAATAAAATAGGCTCTATGCAGCTTCCATTAGGTGGCAGGGGTACACAGGCAGCATTGGTGTGGTCAGCGGAGGACAATTGGAAGGAGGGACCGCAGACAGACTTCCTCCTAGGCCCAAAATACTAAAATAGGCTCTATGCAGCTTCCATTAGGTGGCAGGGGTACTCAGGCAGCATTGGTGTGGTCAGCGGAGGACAATTGGAAGGAGGGACCGCAGACAGACTTCCTAGGCCTAAAATAATAAAATAGCCTCTATGCAGCTTCCATTAGGTGGCAGGGGTACTCAGGCAGCATTGGTGTGGTCAGCGGAGGACAATTGGAAGGAGGGACCTCAGACAGACTTCCTAGGCCTAAAATAATAAAATAGGCTCCATGCAGCTTCCATTAGGTGGCAGGGGTACACAGGCACCATTGGTGTGGTCAGTGGAGGACAATTGGAAGGAGGGACCGCAGACAGATTTACTAGGCCTAAAATAATAAAATAGGCTCTATGCAGTTTCCATTAGGTGACAGGGGTACACAGGCAGCATTGGTGTGGTCAGCGGAGGACAATTGGAAGGAGAGACCGCAGACAGACTTCCTCCTAGGCCCAAAATACTAAAATAGGCTCTATGCAGCTTCCATTAGGTGGCAGGGGTACTCAGGCAGCATTGGTGTGGTCAGCGGAGGACAATTGGAAGGAGGGACCGCAGACAGACTTCCTAGGCCTAAAATAATAAAATAGGCTCTATGCAGCTTCCATTAGGTGGCAGGGGTACTCAGGCAGCATTGGTGTGGTCAGCGGAGGACAAGTGGAAGGAGGGACCTCAGACAGACTTCCTAGGCCTAAAATAATAAAATAGGCTCCATGCAGCTTCCATTAGGTGGCAGGGGTACACAGGCACCATTGGTATGGTCAGTGGAGGACAATTGGAAGGAGGGACCGCAGACAGATTTCCTAGGCCTAAAATAATAAAATAGGCTCTATGCAGTTTCCATTAGGTGGCAGGGGTACACAGGCAGCATTGGTGTGGTCAGTGGAGGACAATTGGAAGGAGGGACCGCAGACAGACGTCCTAGGCCTAAAATAATAAAATAGGCTCTATGCAGCTTCCATTAGGTGGCAGGGGTACACAGGCAGCATTGGTGTGGTCAGCGGAGGACAATTGGAAGGAGGGACCGCAGACAGACTTCCTAGGCCCAAAATACTAAAATAGGCTCTATGCAGCTTCCATTAGGTGGCTGGGGTACTCAGGCAGCATTGGTGTGGTCAGCGGAGGACAATTGGAAGGAGGGACCGCAGACAGACTTCCTAGGCCTAAAATATTAAAATAGGCTCTATGCAGCTTCCATTAGGTGGCAGGGGTACACAGGCAGCATTGGTGTGGTCAGTAGAGGACAATTGGAAGGAGGGACCGCAGACAGACTTCCTAGGCCTAAAATAATAAAATAGGCTCTATGCAGCTTCCATTAGGTGGCTGGGGTACTCAGGCAGCATTGGTGTGGTCAGCGGAGGACAATTGGAAGGAGGGACTGCAGACAGACTTCCTAGGCTAAAATATTAAAATAGGCTCTATGCAGCTTCCATTAGGTGGCAGGGGTACACAGGCAGCATTGGTGTGGTCAGTAGAGGACAATTGGAAGGAGGGACCGCAGACAGACTTCCTAGGCCTAAAATAATAAAATAGGCTCTATGCAGCTTCCATTAGGTGGCAGGGGTACACAGGCAGCATTGGTGTGGTCAGTGGAGGACAATTTGAAGGAGGGACCGCAGACAGACTTCCTAGGCCTAAAATAATAAAATAGGCTCTATGCAGCTTCCATTAGGTGGCAGGGGTACACAGGCAGCATTGTTGTGGTCAGCGGAGGACAATTGGAAGGAGGGACCACAGACAGACTTCCTAGGCCCAAAATACTAAAATAGGCTCTATGCAGCTTCCATTAGGTGGCAGGGGTACACAGGCTGCATTGGTGTGGTCAGTGGAGGACAATTGGAAGGAGGGACCGCAGGCAGACGTCCTAGGCCTAAAATAATAAAATAGGCTCTATGCAGCTTCCATTAGGTGGCAGGGGTACTCAGGCAGCATTGGTGTGGTCAGCGGAGGACAATTGGAAGGAGGGACCTCAGACAGACTTCCTAGGCCTAAAATAATAAAATAGGCTCCATGCAGCTTCCATTAGGTGGCAGGGGTACACAGGCACCATTGGTGTGGTCAGTGGAGGACAATTGGAAGGAGGGACCGCAGACAGATTTAAGAGGCCTAAAATAATAAAATAGGCTCTATGCAGTTTCCATTAGGTGACAGGGGTACACAGGCAGCATTGGTGTGGTCAGTGGAGGACAATTGGAAGGAGGGACCGCAGACAGACGTCCTAGGCCTAAAATAATAAAATAGGCTCTATGCAGCTTCCATTAGGTGGCAGGGGTACACAGGCAGCATTGGTGTGGTCAGCGGAGGACAATTGGAAGGAGGGACCGCAGACAGACTTCCTAGGCCCAAAATACTAAAATAGGCTCTATGCAGCTTCCATTAGGTGGCTGGGGTACTCAGGCAGCATTGGTGTGGTCAGCGGAGGACAATTGGAAGGAGGGACTGCAGACAGACTTCCTAGGCCTAAAATATTAAAATAGGCTCTATGCAGCTTCCATTAGGTGGCAGGGGTACACAGGCAGCATTGGTGTGGTCAGTGGAGGACAATTTGAAGGAGGGACCGCAGACAGACTTCCTAGGCCTAAAATAATAAAATAGGCTCTATGCAGCTTCCATTAGGTGGCAGGGGTACACAGGCAGCATTGGTGTGGTCAGTAGAGGACAATTGGAAGGAGGGACCGCAGACAGACTTCCTAGGCCTAAAATAATAAAATAGGCTCTATGCAGCTTCCATTAGGTGGCAGGGGTACACAGGCAGCATTGGTGTGGTCAGTGGAGGACAATTTGAAGGAGGGACCGCAGACAGACTTCCTAGGCCTAAAATAATAAAATAGGCTCTATGCAGCTTCCATTAGGTGGCAGGGGTACACAGGCAGCATTGTTGTGGTCAGCGGAGGACAATTGGAAGGAGGGACCGCAGACAGACTTCCTAGGCCCAAAATACTAAAATAGGCTCTATGCAGCTTAAATTTGGCTACAGGGGTACACAGGCAGCATTGGTGTGGTCAGCAAAAGACAATTGGAAGGAGAGACCGCAGACAGACTTCCTAGGCCTAAAATAATAAAATAGGCTCTATGCAGCTTCCATTAGGTGGCAGGGGTACACAGGCAGCATTGGTGTGGTCAGCGGAGGACAATTCGAAGGAGTGTCTGACACAGTAAGTACTCCGAGTCCCAAAACCTAAATTGATGTTAATGTATTCCAAAAAAAAACAAAACAAAAAAAAAGGGTGGCATACTTAGGTACAGGGGTGTGCTTCTATGCTGACTTTCAGACATTGTAATTGGGCTCAAAGTATTTACTGGTGTAAATGTAGGACAGGGCCCCTGACTATTTTAACTAGCATCATACATGTCAACAAATTGTTATTGTCTGTGCTAGGCATTGAAGGATTTCAGCGCATAGACTAAACAGTGGTGGAGCAGAGACAGATAATTTTGCCAGTGGTAGAGCACTGTTTGAACTTGGTGGGGGACACTCTCTCCTGGCCGGCGGTACAAGCCCAGGGCCCCTCATGTTACAACGGTGTGTCTGACGTTAGGTGTGCGCCACCACCGCCAGAGACAATTCATTGTACTATGAGGGACCCAGTGCCAGTGCCGTCGACCAAAAGTGGGCACACCCACCTCTTCAGACAAACGGCACTCTGACGGGTGCTTGCGACAAGTGGCGAGACAACGGCCCCGTGGGGGGAGTTAGGCCATTTAGGGAGGTGTAAACATGTCGTATGCTGGACAAACAGCAGCTGCAAATTAAGAGATTGGAACAGTGAGTAACACCAGTCCCAAATCAAGACCTTTTTACTAGGGTTGAGCGACTTTTACTTTTTTGGGGTCGAGTCGGGTTTTGCGAAACCCGACTTTGTCAAAAGTCGAGTCGAGTGAAGTCGGCCGATTATCGCGAAAAGTCGGGGATCGACCGAAACATGAAACCTAATGCAAGTCAATGGGGAAGCATAGTTGGCAGTGAGTGGAGGCCAGGAAAACACCTACAGTGCCCATTTTAATGGCAAAAACATCCATTTTTGTTACTGAAGCTTGTCAATCTTAATTTTCTTTATAATAATAGATAGGCATTGGAAATTGGGGGTCATTTGGCTAAAGTTGTGGGGGGTAGGGCTGGTTCAAGTTTTTAGTGGGCCCAGGAAACGTGGACTATGTCACGGCGGTGGAGCAGTGAGAGGTAAGTATGTCAAGTTTGCAATTGCTGTGATCCTGAGCAAGCAGGGGGGGGCCCACTCGTTGGCATTGGCACTGGCACAGGGCCCCTCAAAGTACAGCGGTGTGTTTGCACGGCGGGGGCGCCTCCCACCGGCAGCAACATTTTTGCGTACTCTGAGGGGCCCTGTGCCAGTGACGTCGCCAACGAGTATGCCCCCCCACCAGATGAAGGAACCTGCACTTTCATCTGCACCATCCTCTTTGTCCCTGTGTAAGGTGGTATAGCATGCGGGAAGGGGAACCTTACTTTCAGCAGGGTCAGATTCTGGACGTGTAGAGTGCAAGGGGAATGTAGTGGTCTGGGTCAATGTACCAGCAGACTCATCTAGCAGTGGCTGGGCAATGGGCAGGATGAGGAGGAAACACAGATATAGGGCCAAAGAATAAAGTAGGCTAAATGCAGTTCAAAATTGGTAACAGGACTAACCAGGCGGCATTGCTTTGTTCAGTGGAGGACAACTGTAATGAGAGGCTGACACAGTTAGTAGGCCCAAGTAATAAAGAGGGCCAAATGAAGTTCAAAATTGGTAACAGGAGTAAACAGGCGGCACTGCTTTGTTCAGTGGAGGAGAACACCAAGAAGCGGCAGACACCGTTACTAGGCCCCAACCAAAGTAGTAGAGCAACTGCAGTGTGACATAAAAAAATACTTAATGAGAGCCTGAAGGTTGAAGCTCAGACAAGGAAACCTGTAGGAGAACACCAAGAAGCGGCAGACACCTTTAGTAGGCCCCAACCAAAGTAGTGGGGCAACTGCAGTGTGACATTAAAAAATACTTAATGAGAGCCTGAAGGTTGAAGCTCAGACAAGGAAACCTGGAGGAGAACAACAAGGAGCGGCAGACACCATTACTAGGCCCCAACCAAAGTAGTAGGGCAACTGCAGTGTGACAATAAAAAATACTTAATGAGAGCCTGTAGGTTGAAGCTCAGACAAGGAAACCTGGAGGAGAACACCAAGGAGGAGGAGAACACCAAGGAGCGGCAGACACCGTTACTAGGCCCCAACCAAAGTAGTAGGGCAACTGCAATGTGACATTAAAAAATACTTAATGAGAGCCTGAAGGTTGAAGCTCAGACAAGGAAACCTGGAGGAGAACACCAAGGAGCAGCAGACACCGTTACTAGGCCCCAACCAAAGTAGTAGGCCAACTGCAGTGTGACATTAAAAAATACTTAATGAGAGCCTGAAGGTTGAAGCTCAGACAAGGAAACCTGGAGGAGAACACCAAGGAGGAGGAGAACACCAAGGAGCGGCAGACACCGTTACTAGGCCCCAACCAAAGTAGTAGGGCAACTGCAGTGTGACATTAAAAAATGCTTAATGAGAGCCTGAAGGTTGAAGCTCAGACAAGGAAACCTGGAGGAGAACACCAAGGAGCGGCAGACACCGTTACTAGGCCCCAACCAAAGTAGTAGGCCAACTGCAGTGTGACATTCAAAAAAACTTAATGAGAGCCTGAAGGTTGAAGCTCAGACAAGGAAACCTGGAGGAGAACACCAAGGAGGAGGAGAACACCAAAGAGCGGCAGACACCGTTACTGGGCCCCAACCAAAGTAGTAGGGCAACTGCAGTGTGACATTAAAAAATACTTAATGAGAGCCTGAAGGTTGAAGCTCAGACAAGGAAACCTGGAGGAGAACACCAAGGAGGAGGAGAACACCAAGGAGCGGCAGACACCGTTACTAGGCCCCAACCAAAGTAGCAGGGCAACTGCAATGTGACATTAAAAATACTTAATGAGAGCCTGAAGGTTGAAGCTCAGACAAGGAAACCTGGACGAGAACACCAAGGAGCGGCAGACCCCGTTACTAGGCCCCAACCAAAGTAGAAGGCCAACTGCAGTGTGACATTAAAAAAATACTTAATTAGAGCCTGAAGGTTGAAGCTCAGACAAGGAAACCTGGAGGAGAACACCAAGGAGGAGGAGAACACCAATGAGCGGCAGACACCATTACTAGGCCCCAACCAAAGTAGTAGGGCAACTGCAGTGTGACATTAAAAAATACTTAATGAGAGCCTGTAGGTTTAAGCTCAGACAAGGAAACCTGGAGGAGAACACCAAGGAGGAGGAGAACACCAAGGAGAGGCAGACACCGTTACTAGGCCCCAACCAAAGTAGTAGGGCAACTGCAGTGTGACATTAAAAAATACTTAATGATAGCCTGAAGGTTGAAGCTCAGACAAGGAAACCTGGAGGAGAAAACCAAGAGCGGCAGACACCATTACTAGGTCCCAACCAAAGTAGTAGGCCAACTGCACTGTGACATTCAAAAATACTTAATGAGAGCCTGAAGGTTGAAGCTCAGACAAGGAAACCTGGAGGAAAACACCAAGGAGGAGGAGAACACCAAGGAGCGGCAGACACCGTTACTAGGCCCCAACCAAAGTAGGAGGGCAACTGCAGTGTGGCATTAAAAAATACTTATTGAGAGCCTGAGGGTTGAAGCTCAAACAAGGAAATCTGGAGGAGAACACGAAGGAGGAGGAGAACACCAAGGAGCGGCAGACACCGTTACTAGGCCCCAACCAAAGTAGTAGGGCAACTGCAGTGTGACATTAAAAAATACTTAATGAGAGTCTGAAGGTTGAAGCTCAGACAAGGAAACCTGGAGGAGAACACCAAGGAGCGGCAGACACCGTTACTAGGCCCCAACCAAAGTAGTAGGGAAACTGCAGTGTGACATTCAAAAATACTTAATGAGAGCCTGAAGGTTGAAGCTCAGACAAGGAAACCTGGAGGAGAACACCAAGGAGGAGGAGAACACCAAGGAGCGGCAGACACCATTACTAGGCCCCAACCAAAGGAGTAGGGCAACTGCAGTATGACATTAAAAATACTTAATGAGAGCCTGAAGGTTGAAGCTCAGACAAGGAAACCTGGAGGAGAACACCAAGGAGCGGCAGACACCGTTACTAGGCCCCAACCAAAGTAGTAGGGCAACTGCAGTGTGACATTAAAAAATATTCAATGAGAGCCTGAAGGTTGAAGCTCAGACAAGGAAACCTGGAGGAGAACACCAAGGAGCGGCAGACATCGTTACTAGGCCCCAACCAAAGTTATAGGGTAACTGCAGTGTGACATTAAAAAATACTTAATGAGAGCCTGAAGGTTGAAGCTCAGACAAGGAAACCTGGAGGAGATCACCAAGGAGGAGGATAACACCAAGGAGCGGCAGACACCGTTACTAGGCCTCAACCAAAGTAGCAGGGCAACTGCAATGTGACATTAGAAATACTTAATGAGAGCCTGAAGGTTGAAGCTCAGACAAGGAAACCTGGAGGAGAACACCAAGGAGCGGCAGACACCGTTACTAGGCCCCAACCAAAGTAGTAGGCCAACTGCAGTGTGACATTCAAAAATACTTAATGAGAGCCTGAAGGTTGAAGCTCAGACAAGGAAACCTGGAAGAGAACAACAAGGAGGAGGAGAACACCAAGGGGCGGCAGAAACTGTTACTAGGCCCCAACCAAAGTGGTATGGCAACTGCAGTGTGACATTAAAAAATACTTAATGAGAGCCTGAAGGTTGAAGCTCAGACAAGGAAACCTTTAGGAGAACACCAAGGAGCGGCAGACACCGTTACTAGGCCCCAACCAAAGTAGTAGGCCAACTGCAGTGTGACATTCAAAAATACTTAATGAGAGCCTGAAGTTTGAACCTCAGACAAGGAAACCTGGAGGAGAACACCAAGGAGCAGGAGAACACCAAGGAGCGGCAGACACCGTTACTAGGCCCCAACCAAAGTAGTAGGGCAACTGCAGTGTGACATTAAAAAATACTTAATGAGAGCCTGAAGGTTGAAGCTCAGACAAAAAAACCTGGAGGAGAACACCAAGAAGCGGCAGACACCGTTACTAGGCCCCAACCAAAGTAGTAGGGCAACTGCTGTCTATTATAAACAACTGCTTAATGAGAGCCTGAAGGTTGAAGTTCAGCTTTTTCAGTGGAGGACAGCGTGATTGAGTGGTGCCGCAGACAGACAAAGGTAGTATGTGTTAACTAAAAAAGTTGGCTCTATTCATTTTTAAATTAGTTACAGGGGTACACAGGCAGCATTGGTATGGTTAGTGGAGGACAATTGGAAGGAGGGACCGCAGACAGACTTCCTAGGCCTAAAATAATAAAATAGGCTCTATGCAGCTCCCATTAGGTGGCAGGGGTACACAGGCAGCATTGGTATGGTCAACAGAGGACAATTTGAAGGAGGGACCGCAGACAGACTTCCTAGGCCTAAAATAACAAAATAGGCTCTATGCAGCTTCCATTAGGTGGCAGGGGTACACAGGCAGCATTGGTGTGGTCAGTGGAGGACAATTGGAAGGATGGACCGCAGACAGACTTCCTAGGCCTAAAATAATAAAATAGGCTCTATGCAGCTTCCATTAGGTGGCAGGGGTACACATGCAGCATTGGTGTGGTCAGTGGAGGACAATTGGAAGGAGGGACCGCAGACAGACTTCCTAGGCCTAAAATAATAAAATAGGCTCTATGCAGCTTCAATTAGGTGGCAGGGGTACACAGGCAGCATTGGTGTGGTCAGCGGAGGACAATTGGAAGGAGGGACTGCAGACAGACTTCCTAGGCCCAAAATACTAAAATAGGCTCTATGCAGCTTCCATTAGGTGGCAGGGGTACTCAGGCAGCATTGGTGTGGTCAGCGGAGGATAATTGGAAGGAGGGACCGCAGACAGACTTCCTAGGCCTAAAATAATAAAATAGGCTCTATGCAGCTTCCATTAGGTGTCAGGGGTACACAGGCAGCATTGGTGTGGTTAGTGGAGGACAATTGGAAGGAGGGACCGCAGACAGACTTCCTAGGCCTAAAATAATAAAATAGGCTCTATGCAGCTTCCATTAGGTGGCAGGGGTACACAGGCAGCATTGGTGTGGTCAGTGGAGGACAATTTGAAGGAGGGACCGCAGACAGACTTCCTAGGCCTAAAATAATAAAATAGGCTCTATGCAGCTTCCATTAGGTGGCAGGGGTACACAGGCAGCATTGGTATGGTCAACAGAGGACAATTCGAAGGAGGGACCGCAGACAGACTTCCTAGGCCTAAAATAACAAAATAGGCTCTATGCAGCTTCCATTAGGTGGCAGGGGTACACAGGCAGCATTGGTGTGGTCAGTGGAGAACAATTTGATGGAGGGACCGCAGACAGACTTCCTAGGCCTAAAATAACAAAATAGGCTCTATGCAGCTTCCATTAGGTGGCAGGGATACACAGGCAGCATTGGTGTGGTCAGCGGAGGACAATTCGAATGAGGGACCGCAGACAGACTTCCTAGGCCTAAAATAATAAAATAGTCTCTATGCAGCTTCCATTAGGTGGCAGGGGTACACAGGCAGCATTGGTGTGGTCAGCGGAGGACAATTCGAAGGAGGGACCGCAGACAGACTTCCTAGGCCTAAAATAATAAAATAGGCTCTATGCAGCTTCCATTAGGTGGCAGGGTACACAGGCAGCATTGGTGTGGTCAGCGGAGGACAATTGGAAGGAGGGATTGCAGACAGACTTCCTAGTCCTAAAATAATAAAATAGGCTCTATGCAGCCTCCATTAGGTGGCAGGGGTACACAGGCAGCATTGGTATGGTCAGCGGAGGACAATTGGAAGGAGGGACCGCAGACAGACTTCCTATGCCTAAAATAACAAAATAGGCTCTATGCAGCTTCCATTAGGTGGCAGGGGTACACAGGCAGCATTGGTATGGTCAGTGGAGGACAATTTGAAGGAGGGACCGCAGACAGACTTCCTAGGCCTAAAATAACAAAATAGTCTCTATGCAGCTTCCATTAGGTGGCAGGGGTACACAGGCAGCATTGGTGTGGTCAGCGGAGGACAATTCGAATGAGGGACCGCAGACAGACTTCCTAGGCCTAAAATAATAAAATAGGCTCTATACAGCTTCCATTAAGTGGCAGGGGTACACAGGCAGCATTGGTGTGGTCAGCGGAGGACAATTCGAAGGAGGGATTGCAGACAGACTTCCTAGACCTAAAATAATAAAATAGGCTCTATGCAGCTTCTATTAGGTAGCAGGGGTACACAGGCAGCATTGGTGTGGTCAGCGGAGGACAATTCGAATGAGGGACCGCAGACAGACTTCCTAGGCCTAAAATAATAAAATAGGCTCTATGCAGCTTCCATTAGGTGGCAGGGGTACACAGGCAGCATTGGTGTGGTCAGTGGAGGACAATTTGAAGGAGGGACCGCAGACAGACTTCCTAGGCCTAAAATAATAAAATAGGCTCTATGCAGCTTCCATTAGGTGGCAGGGGTACACAGGCAGCATCGGTGTGGTCAGTGGAGGACAATTTGAAGGAGGGACCGCAGACAGACTTCCTAGGCCTAAAATAATAAAATAGGCTCTATGCAGCTTCCATTAGGTGGCAGGGGTACACAGGCAGCATTGGTGTGGTCAGTGGAGGACAATTTGAAGGAGGGACCGCAGACAGACTTCCTAGGCCTAAAATAATAAAATAGGCTCTATGCAGCTTCCATTAGGTGGCAGGGGTACACAGGCAGCATTGGTGTGGTCAGCGGAGGACAATTCGAAGGAGTGTCTGACACAGTAAGTACTCCGAGTCCCAAAACCTAAATTGATGTTAATGTATCCCAAAAAAATCCAAAACAAAAATAAAAAAAAAAGGGTGGCATACTTAGGTACAGGGGTGTGCTTCTATGCTGACTTTCAGACATTGTAATTGGGCTCAAAGTATTTACTGGTGTAAAAAACTGACTATTTTAACTAGCATCATACATGTCAACAAATTGTTATTGTCTGTGCCAGGCATTGAAGGATTTCAGCGCATAGACTAAACAGTGGTGGAGCAGCGACCGATAATTTTGCCAGTGGTAGAGCACTGTTTGACCTTAGGGGGGGGGACACTCTCTCCTGGCCGGTGGTACAAGCCCAGGGCCCCTCATGTTACAACGGTGTGTCTGACGTTGCGTGCGCGCCACCACCGCCAGAGACACGTCATTGTACTATGAGGGACCCAGTGCCGTAGACCAAAAGTGGGCACACCCACCTCTTCAGACAAAAGGCACTATGACGGGTGCTTGCGACAAGAGGCGAGACCGCGGCCCCGTGGAGGGAGTTAGGCCATTTAGGGAGGTGTAAACATGTCGTATGCTGGACAAACAGCAGCTGAAAATTAAGAAATTGGAACAGTCAGTAACACCAGTCCCAAAGCAAGACCTTTTTACATGAAAGCTAGGTGTCAGCCGGGAAAGGTGGGGCAAAATAATTTGAAATCCATGAGTGGTTCATTTTAATGAAGGTTAGATCATCAACATTTTGGGTAGCCAGACGAGTCCTTTTTTCGGTCAGGATTGAACCAGCAGCACTGAATACTCTTTCTGATAGCACACTAGCTGCTGGGCAAGCAAGCTCCTGCAATGCATATTCAGCCAATTCAGGCCAGGTGTCTATTTTGGATGCCCAGTAATCAAAGGGGAATGACGGTTGAGGGAGAACATCGGTAATGGAGGAAAAATAGTTAGTAACCATACTGGACAAATGTTGTCTCCTGTCACTTTGAATGGATGCTGCTGTACCTGTCGTGTCTGCGGTCATTGCGAAATCACTCCACAACCTGGTCAGAAAACCCCTCTGTCCTACGCCACTTCTGATTTGTGCACCTGTAACACCTCTGCCCTGTTGCCCCCTGCATCTCGTGTGAGAACAATCACCGGCGCTGTGTGCTGGGAATGCCTGAATCAAATGGTCTACAAGAGTAGCTTGTTTGGTTGCCAATATCTGTTTGAGGTTCTCATGTGGCATGATATTTTGCAATTTGCCTTTATAGCGAGGATCAAGGAGGCAGGCCAACCAGTAATCGTCATCGGTCATCATTTTTATAATGCGTGGGTCCTTTTTGAGGATACTCAAGGCATAATCCGCCATGTGGGCCAATGTTCCAGTTGTCAACTCAGTGCATATGCTGGGTTGAGGAGCACTTTCTGGCAAATCAACGTCACTTGTCTCCCTCAAAAACCCTGAACCCAGCCTTGCACCGCCAGCAGTTTCTATTGCCCCCTGAGAAGCTTCCTCATCCCAAAAATACTCATCCCCATCATCCTCCTCATCCTCCTCCTCTTCACCCGCCACCTCGTCGTGTAGACTTCCCTGAGCAGACAATGGCTGACTGTCATCAAGGCTTCCCTCGTCCTCGGCTGCAGATGCCTGTTACTTTATGTGCGTCAAACTTTGCATCAGCAGACGCATTAGGGGGATGCTCATGCTTATTACGGCATTGTCTGCAATAACCAGCTGTGTGCATTCCTCAAAACACTGAAGGAATTGACACAGGTCTTGGAGCTTCGACCACTGCACAGCTGACAACTCCATGTCTGCCATCCAACTGCCTGCCCGTGTATGTGTATCCTCCCAGAAATACATAACAGCACGCCTCTGTTCGCACAGTCTATGAAGCTTGTGCAGTGTGGAGTTCCACCTTGTTGCAACGTCGATGATTAGGCGATGCTGGGGAAGGTTCAAAGACCGCTGATGGTTCTGCATACGGCTGGAGTGTACGGCCGAATGGCGGATGTGAGAGCAAAGTCTGCGCACTTTCAGCAGCAGGTCGGGTAACCCCGGATAACTTTTCAGGAAGCACTGCACCACCAGGTTTAAGGTGCGAGCCAGGCAAGGAATGTGTTTCAGTTGTGAAAGGGCTATGGCAGCCATAAAATTCCTTCCGTTATCACTCACTACCTTGCCTGCCTCAAGATGTACAGTGCCCAGCCATGACTGAGTTTCTTGCTGCAAGAACTCGGACAGAACTTCCGCGGTGTGTCTGTTGTCGCCCAAACACTTCATTGCCAATACAGCCTGCTGACACTTGCCACTAGCTGTTCCATAATTGGACACCTCGTGTGCTACAGTGGCAACTGCGGATGGAGTGGTCATGCGACTGTGGACTGTGTGCTCTCGCTTCTGCTGGAGAACGAGGAGGAGGAGGGGTGACGAACGCCTACAGCCAACTGTTTCCTAGACCGTGGGATAGGCAGAACTGTCCCAAAATTACTGTCCCCTGTGGACCCTGCATCCACCACATTAACCCAGTGTGCCGTGATGGAGACGTAACGTCCTTGGCCATGCCTACTGGTCCATGCATCTGTTGTCAGGTGCACCTTTCTACTGACAGATTGCCTGAGTGCATGGACAATTGTTATGATCTGGTGACCTTGGAGCCGCATGAAACCTTCTCTGGAGTGGGTGGAAACTGTACTGACCGCAGATCCTGAACTAACACCGCAACTAGAAGTAGCTGTGGGGTGTGCCTAACAAAACCCTAGACACCTCGACACAGCCGGAGGACTAAATACCCCTATAGATGGAAATAGGAATACTACCTAGCCTCAGAGCAGCCCCCCAAAGGATAGGCAGCCCCCCACGAATATTGACTGTGAGTATGAGAAGAAAAGACATACGCAGGCAGAAAACAAGATTTAGCAAAAGAGGCCACTCTAGCTAAATAGGAAAGGATAGGACAGAATACTAGGCGGTCAGTAATAAAACCCTTCACAAAATATCCACAGCAGATAATACAAAAACTTCTACAATCTAACTAAAGACGTGGAGTGAATATCTGCAACCCCAGAGAATCCAACACAGACTGAGAAAATACTGACACAATCTAAGCTGGACAAGAAAACACAAAGGAATAGCACTGAATTATGAAGCACACAGCATGTGTGCCAAAGAAACAAAAACCAGACACTTATCTTTGCTGATTTGGTAGAAAGGCAGGAGGAACCAGGCATAGGTCCAACACCTCCCAACAACAATTGACAACTGGCAAGGACTAATGAATCCTGCACGCCTAAATACCCCAGTCAGAACTGCAATCAGCAGATACACCTGACCAGGACTGCAATTCAGGGACTACTGCATTACCACCTACAACCACCGGAGGGAGCCCAAAAGCAGAATTCACAACAGTACCCCTCCTTGAGGTGGGGTCACCGAACCCTCACCAGTGCCCCCAGGCCGATCAGGACGAGCCAGATGAAAAGCATGAACCAAATCAGCAGCATGGACATCCGAGGCAAAAACCCAAGAATTATCCTCCTGGCCATAACCCTTCCATTTGACAAGATACTGAATCCTCCGCCTCGAAAAACGAGAATCCAAAATCTTCTCAACCACATACTCCAACTCCCCTTCAACCAACACAGGGGCTGGAGGATCAACAGAGGGAACAACGGGTACCACATTTTTCCGCAATAAAGATCTATGGAAGATATTATGGATAGCAAAAGAGGCCTTAAGCGCCAATCAAAATGACACCGGATTAATAATCCCAGAAATCCTATAATGACCAATAAACCGAGGCTTAAACTTAGGAGAAGAAACCTTCATAGGGACAAGACGGGAAGACAACCAGACCAGATCCCCAACCTGAAGCTGGGAACCAACACACCGACGACGGTCAGCAAAACGTTGAGCCTCCTCCTGAGACAACACCAAATTGTCCACCACATGAGCCCAAATCTGCTGCAACCTGTCAACCACCAAATCCACACCAGGACAGTCAGAAGGCTCAACCTGCCCAGAAGAAAAACGAGGATGAAAACCAAAATTACAAAAGAAAGGCGAAACCAAAGTAGCTGAACTAGCCCGATTATTAAGGGCAAACTCGGCCAATGGCAAAAAGGCCACCCAATCATCCTGATCAGCAGACACAAAGCATCTCAAATAGGTCTCCAAAGTCTGATTAGTTCGCTCGGTCTGGCCATTTGTCTGAGGATGAAATGCAGAAGAAAAAGACAAATCAATGCCCAGCTTAGCACAAAAGGCCCGCCAAAACCTAGAAACAAACTGGGAACCTCTGTCGGACACAATATTCTCCGGAATACCATGCAAACGAACCACATGCTGAAAAAACAATGGAACCAATTCAGAAGAAGAAGGCAATTTAGGCAAAGGCACCAAATGAACCATCTTAGAAAACCGGTCACAAACAACCCAGATAACCGACATCCTCTGGGAAACCGGAAGATCAGAAATAAAATCCATAGAAATATGCGTCCAGGGCCTCTCAGGGACCGGCAATGGCAAAAGTAACCCACTAGCACGGGAACAATAAGGCTTGGCCCGCGCACAAGTCCCACAGGACTGCACAAAAGAATGCACATCACGTGACAAGGAAGGCCACCAAAAGGACCTACCAACCAAATCTCTGATACCAAAAATACCAGGATGACCAGCCAACACAGAACAGTGAACCTCAGAAATCACTCTACTAGTCCATCTGTCAGGAACAAACAATTTCCCCACAGGACAGCGGTCAGGTCTGTCAGCCTGAAATTCCTGAAGAACAAGCCGTAAATCAGGGGAAATAGCAGAAAGGACTACCCCTTCTTTCAGAATGCCGACCGGTTCAAGGACCTCAGGAGAATCAGGCAAAAAACTCCTAGAAAGGGTATCAGCCTTAATATTCTTAGAACCCGGAAGATACGAAACCACGAAATTAAAACAGGAAAAAAACAAGGACCATCGAGCCTGTCTAGGACTCAGCCGTTTGGCAGACTCGAGGTAAATCAGATTCTTATGATCGGTCAGGACCACAATACGGTGCTTAGCTCCCTCAAGCCAATGTCGCCACTCCTCAAACGCCCACTTCATAGCCAACAACTCCCAATTGCCGACATCATAATTGCGTTCAGCAGGCGAAAACTTGCGGGAGAAGAAGGCACACGGTTTCATCAAGGAACCAACAGAATCCCTCTGAGACAAAACGGCCCCTGCCCCAA
The DNA here is from genome assembly GCF_051348905.1 of Ranitomeya variabilis. Lineage (NCBI taxonomy): Eukaryota > Metazoa > Chordata > Amphibia > Anura > Dendrobatidae > Ranitomeya > Ranitomeya variabilis. The sequence goes on from NC_135235.1 coordinate 359,885,584, forward strand.
TCTCAGAGGCGTCAATCTCAACCTGAAACAGAAGAGAAACATCCGGTTGGTGCAACACCGGAGCAGAAGTAAATCGGCGTTTAAGCTCCTGAAAGGCAGAGACAGCCGCAGAAGACCAATTTGCCACATCAGCGCCTTTCTTCGTCAAATCGGTCAAGGGTTTAACCACGCTGGAGAAATTAGCAATGAAACGGCGATAAAAATTAGCAAAACCCAAAAATTTCTGAAGGCTCTTCACGGATGTGGGTTGAATCCAATCATAAATGGCCTGAACCTTAACCGGATCCATCTCCATAGATGAGGGAGAAAAAATGAAGCCCAAAAAAGAAACCTTCTGCACCCCAAAGAGGCACTTGGACCCCTTAACAAACAAAGCATTGTCATGAAGGATCTGAAATACCATCCTGACCTGTTCCACATGAGACTCCAAATCATCGGAAAAAATCAAAATATCGTCCTAATATACAATCAAGAATTTATCAATATAAGTCCGGAAGATATCATGCATGAAGGATTGAAAAACAGATGGAGCATTAGTGAGCCCGAATGGCATCACAAGGTATTCAAAATGGCCTTCGGGCATATTAAACGCAGTTTTCCATTCATCACCCTGTTTAATACGAACAAGATTATATGCCCCCCGAAGGTTAATCTTAGTAAACCAACTAGCCCCCTTAATCCTAGCAAAAAAATCAGAAAGCAAAGGTAAAGGGTATTGAAACTTGACCGTGATCTTATTCAAGAGGCGATAATCAATACAAGGTCTCAAGAAGCCATCCTTTTTAGCAACAAAAAAAAATCCCGCTCCCAAGAAGATGGCCGAATATGCCCTTTCTCCAAAGACTCCTTAACATAACTCCGCATGGCGGTATGTTCAGGCACAGACAGGTTGAAAAGTCGGCCCTTAGGAAACTTACTACCTGGAATCAAGTCAATCGCACAATCACAGACCCAATGCGGTGGAAGGGAACTGGACTTGGGCTCATCGAATACATCCTGAAAATCAGACAAAAACTCTGGAATTTCAGAAGAGGAAGAAGAGGAGATTGACATCAAAGGAACATCATTATGAACCCCCTGACAACCCCAACTAGTCACAGACATAGACTTCCAATCCAACACAGGATTATGTATCTGCAACCACAGAAAACCCAGCACGATAACATCATTCAAATTATGCAACACCATAAATCGACAATCTTCCTGATGGGCTGGCGCCATGTGCATGGTCACCTGTGTCCAAAACTGAGGCTTATTTTTTGCCAAAGGTGTAGCATCAATCCCCCTTAAAGGAATAGGGTTCTGCAAAGGCTGCAAGGGAAAACCACAATGCCTGGCAAACTCAAAATCCATTAAGTTCAAGGCGGCGCCTGAATCCACAAACGCCATGACAGAAAATGATGACAATGAGCAGATCAAGGACACCGATAACAGAAATTTAGGTTGTACAGTACTGATGGTAAATGAACTAGCGATCCTCTTTGTCCGCTTAGGGCAGACTGAAATGACATGAGAAGCGTCACCACAATAATAACACAACCTATTCTGACGTCTGAATCCTTGTCGTTCTGTTCTAGACAGAATCCAATCACACTGCATTGGCTCAGGACTCTGCTCTGAGGACAACACCACAGCGTGCACAGTTCTGCGCTCCCGCAAGCGCCGATCAATCTGAATGTCCAGAGACATAGAATCACTCAGACCGGAAGGCGTGGGAAACCCCACCATAACATCTTTAACGGATTCAGAAAGACCCTTTCTGAAAATTGCCGCCAAAGCATCATCATTCCATTTAGTCAACACAGACCATTTTCTAAATTTCTGACAATACAATTCTGCCGCCTCTTGACCCTGAGACAGGGCCAACAAGGTCTTCTCTGCTTGATCCACAGAATTCGGTTCATCATATAATAATCCTAAAGCCTGAAAAAAGGAGTCAACATTAAGCAAAGCAGGATTCCCAGATTCCAGGGAAAATGCCCAATCCTGTGGATCACCACGCAGCAGGGAGATGACGAATTTAACCTGCTGAATGGAATCACCGGAGGATCGAGGCCTCAGAGCAAAAAACAGTTTACAATTGTTTTTAAAACTCAAAAATTTGGACCTGTCACCAAAAAACAAATCAGGAGTAGGAATCTTCGGCTCTGAAACAGGAGTCTGAACAATATAATCAGAAATACCCTGTACCCTAGCAGCAAGCTGGTCTACACGAGAAGCTAATTCCTGAACATCCATGCTAGCACAAGACTCGTCAGCCACCCATATATAAAGAGGGAAAAAAAGACAAAACAGACTGCAGAAAAAAAAATGGCTCAACACCTTTCTTCCCTTCTTCTGAGATGCATTTAACTCATTATTGGCCAGTTGTACTGTTATGATCCGGTGACCTTGGAGCCGCATTAAACTTTCTCTGGATTGGGTAAAAACTGTACTGACCGCAGATCCTGAACTAAAACCGCAACTAGAAGTAGCCGTGGGGTGTGCCTAACAAAACCCTAGACACCTCGACACAGCCGGAGGACTAAATACCCCTATAGATGGAAATAGGAATACTACCCAGCCTCAGAGCAGACCCCCAAAGGATAGGCAGCCCCCCACGAATATTGACTGTGAGTAGGAGAAGAAAAGACATACGCAGGCAGAAAACAAGATTTAGCAAAAGAGGCCACTCTAGCTAAATAGGAAAGGATAGGACAGAATACTAGGCGGTCAGTATTAAAACCCTTCACAAAATATCCACAGCAGATAATACAAAAACTTCCACAATCTAACTAAAGACGTGGAGTGAATATCTGCAACCCCAGAGAATCCAACACAGACTGAGAAAATACTGACACAATCTAAGCTGGACAAGAAAACACAAAGGAATAGCACTGAATTATGAAGCACACAGCATGTGTGCCAAAGAAACAAAAACCAGACACTTATCTTTGCTGATTTGGTAGAAAGGCAGGAGGAACCAGGCATAGGTCCAACACCTCCCAACAACAATTGACAACTGGCAAGGACTAATGAATCCTGCACGCCTAAATACCCCAGTCAGAACTGCAATCAGCAGATACACCTGACCAGGACTGCAATTCAGGGACAACTGCATTACCACCTACAACCACCGGAGGGAGCCCTGTTGTGAATTTGCTTTTTGCTCCCTCTAGTGGTTACTAGTTTTTTGACTCTGGTTTTTCTGTCATTCCTTTTATCCGCACCTGGGTCGTTAGTTAGGGGCGTTGCTATATAAGCTCCCTGGACCTTCAGTTCTATGCCTGGCAACGTAGTTATCAGAGCTAGTCTGCTGTGCTCTTGTCTACTGATCCTGGTTCCAGTTATATCAGCTAAGTCTGCCTTTTGCTTTTTGCTATTTGTTTTGGTTTTGTATTTTTGTCCAGCTTGTTCCAAATCTATATCCTGACCTTTGCTGGAAGCTCTAGGGGGCTGGTGTTCTCCCCCCGGACCGTTAGACGGTTCGGGGGTTCTTGAATTTCCAGTGTGGATTTTGATAGGGTTTTTGTTGACCATATAAGTTACCTTTCTTTATTCTGCTATCAGTAAGCGGGCCTCTCTGTGCTAAACCTGGTTCATTTCTGTGTTTGTCATTTCCTCTTACCTCACCGTTATTATTTGTGGGGGGCTTCTATCCAGCTTTGGGGTCCCCTTCTCTGGAGGCAAGAAAGGTCTTTGTTTTCCTCTACTAGGGGTAGCTAGATTCTCCGGCTGGCGCGTGTCATCTAGAATCAACGTAGGAATGATCCCCGGCTACTGCTAGTGTTGGCGTTAGGATTAGATATATGGTCAACCCAGTTACCACTGCCCTATGAGCTGGATTTTTGTATTCTGCAGACTTCCACGTTCCTCTGAGACCCTCGCCATTGGGGTCATAACAGTTTGCCAGGCCTGTATTAAATGTTTAATGCATTGCAGAAGAGGGATTATAAGAAAGAAGATCCTGAGTTTTTTTTTTTTTTTTTTCTTCTTCCCCTTTACCTCAGAGTGGCTATGCTTGCTGCAGACATGAATGTCCAGACCTTGATTACAAGTGTGGACCAGCTGGCTACTCGTGTGCAGGGCATACAAGACTATGTTATCAGAAATCCTAGGTCAGAACCTAAAATACCGATTCCTGAACTGTTTTCCGGAGACAGGTTTAAGTTTAGGAATTTCATGAATAATTGTAAATTGTTTTTGTCCCTGAGACCCTGTTCATCTGGAGACTCTGCTCAGCAAGTAAAAATTGTTATTTCGTTCTTACGGGGCGACCCTCAGGATTGGGCTTTTTCGCTGGCGCCAGGAGATCCGGCATTGGCTGATATTGATGCGTTTTTTCTGGCGCTCGGTTTACTTTATGAGGAACCCAATCTTGAGATTCAGGCAGAAAAGGCCTTGCTGGCTATGTCTCAGGGGCAGGACGAGGCTGAAGTGTATTGCCAAAAATTTCGGAAATGGTCCGTGCTGACACATTGGAACGAGTGTGCACTGGCCGCTAATTTTAGAAATGGCCTTTCTGAAGCCATTAAGAATGTTATGGTGGGTTTTCCCATTCCCACAGGTCTGAATGATACTATGGCACTGGCTATTCAAATTGACCGGCGGTTGCGGGAACGCAAAACCGCAAATTCCCTCATGGTGTTGTCTGAACAGACACCTAATTCGGTGCAATGTGATAGAAAAACCGCAAATTCCCTCATGGTGTTGTCTGAACAGACACCTGATTTAATGCAATGTGATAGAATCCTGACTAGAAATGAGCGGAAAATTCATAGACGCCGGAATGGCTTGTGCTACTACTGTGGTGATTCTACACATGTTATCTCAGCATGCTCTAAACGTATAGCTAAGGTTGTTAGTCCTGTCACCGTTGGTAATTTGCAACCCAAATTTATTCTGTCTGTAACTTTGATTTGCTCACTGTCGTCTTATCCTGTCATGGCGTTTGTAGATTCAGGTGCTGCCCTGAGTCTTATGGATCTGTCATTTGCTAAGCGCTGTGGTTTTACTCTTGAACCATTAGTAGATCCTATTCCTCTTAGGGGTATTGATGCTACGCCATTGGCAGCAAATAAACTGCAGTATTGGACACAGGTTACCATGTGCATGACTCCTGAACACCGCGAGGTGATACGTTTCCTGGTTTTACATAAAATGCATGATTTGGTTGTTTTAGGGCTGCCATGGTTACAGACCCATAATCCAGTCCTGGACTGGAAGGCTATGTCAGTCTCAAGTTGGGGCTGTCGTGGTATTCATGGGGATTCCCTGCCTGTGTCTATTGCTTCTTCTACGCCTTCGGAAGTTCCTGAGTATTTGTCTGATTATCAGGATGTCTTCAGTGAGTCTGAGTCCAGTGCACTGCCTCCTCATAGGGACTGTGACTGTGCTATAGATTTGATCCCAGGCAGTAAATTTCCTAAGGGAAGACTGTTTAATCTGTCGGTACCTGAACATACCGCTATGCGTTCATATATCAAGGAGTCTCTGGAGAAAGGACATATTCGTCCGTCTTCTTCCCCTCTTGGTGCGGGATTCTTTTTTGTGGCAAAAAAGGACGGATCTTTGAGGCCTTGTATTGATTATCGGCTTTTAAATAAGATCACTGTCAAATTTCAGTATCCTTTACCGCTGTTGTCTGACTTGTTTGCCCGGATTAAAGGTGCCAAGTGGTTCACCAAGATAGACCTTCGTGGTGCGTACAACCTTGTGCGCATTAAGCAAGGTGATGAATGGAAAACCGCATTCAATACGCCCGAAGGTCATTTTGAGTACTTGGTGATGCCTTTTGGGCTCTCCAATGCGCCTTCAGTTTTTCAGTCCTTTATGCATGACATTTTCCGGAAGTATCTGGATAAATTTTTGATTGTTTATCTGGATGATATTTTGGTTTTTTCTGAGAATTGGGATTCACATGTGGAGCAGGTCAGGTTGGTCTTTAAAATTTTGCGTGAAAATTCGTTATTTGTCAAGGGCTCAAAATGCCTCTTTGGTGTACAGAAGGTTCCCTTTTTGGGGTTCATTTTTTCCCCTTCTGCTGTGGAGATGGACCCAGTCAAGGTCCGAGCTATTCTTGATTGGACTCAGCCCTCGTCAGTTAAGAGTCTTCAGAAGTTCTTGGGTTTCGCTAACTTCTACCGTCGTTTTATCGCTAATTTTTCTAGCATTGTGAAACCTTTGACGGATATGACCAAGAAGGGCTCCGATGTAGCTAACTGGGCTCCTGCTGCCGTGGAGGCTTTCCAGGAGTTGAAACGCCGGTTTACTTCGGCGCCTGTTTTGTGCCAGCCCGATGTCTCACTTCCCTTTCAGGTTGAGGTGGATGCTTCAGAGATTGGAGCAGGGGCCGTTTTGTCGCAGAGAGGCCCTGGTTGCTCTGTTATGAAACCTTGTGCCTTTTTCTCTAGGAAGTTTTCGCCTGCCGAGCAAAATTATGATGTGGGCAATCGGGAGTTGTTGGCCATGAAATGGGCATTTGAGGAGTGGCGTCATTGGCTCGAGGGTGCTAAGCATCGTGTGGTGGTCTTGACTGATCACAAAAATCTGATGTATCTCGAGTCTGCTAAACGCCTTAATCCGAGACAGGCCCGCTGGTCATTGTTTTTCTCCCGCTTTGATTTTGTTGTCTCGTATTTACCAGGTTCAAAGAATGTGAAGGCCGATGCTCTTTCTAGGAGCTTTGTGCCTGATGCTCCTGAAGTCGCTGATCCTGTTGGTATTCTTAAAGATGGAGTTATCTTGTCAGCTATTTCTCCGGATCTGCGACGTGTGTTGCAGAGATTTCAGGCTGATAGGCCTGAGTCTTGTCCACCTGACAGACTGTTTGTCCCGGATAAGTGGACTAGCAGAGTCATTTCCGAGGTTCATTCCTCGGTGTTGGCAGGTCACCCGGGAATTTTTGGCACCAGAGATCTGGTGGCCAGGTCCTTTTGGTGGCCTTCCTTGTCAAGGGATGTGCGGTCATTTGTGCAGTCCTGTGGGACTTGTGCTCGAGCCAAGCCTTGCTGTTCTCGTGCCAGCGGTTTGCTCTTGCCCTTGCCTGTCCCGAAGAGACCTTGGACACATATCTCCATGGATTTCATTTCTGATCTTCCGCTATCTCAGGGCATGTCCGTTATCTGGGTGATATGTGATCGCTTCTCCAAGATGGTCCATTTGGTTCCTTTGCCTAAGTTGCCTTCCTCTTCCGATCTGGTTCCTGTGTTTTTCCAGAACGTGGTTCGTTTGCACGGCATCCCTGAGAATATTGTGTCAGACAGAGGATCCCAGTTCGTTTCCAGGTTCTGGCGATCCTTTTGTAGTAGGATGGGCATTGATTTGTCGTTTTCGTCTGCTTTCCATCCTCAGACCAATGGACAGACGGAGCGAACCAATCAGACTTTGGAGGCTTATTTGAGGTGTTTTGTCTCTGCTGATCAGGACGATTGGGTGACATTCTTGCCGTTGGCTGAGTTTGCCCTTAATAATCGGGCTAGTTCCGCCACCTTGGTTTCGCCTTTTTTCTGCAACTCTGGTTTCCATCCTCGCTTTTCTTCGGGTCATGTGGAGCCTTCTGACTGTCCTGGGGTGGATTCTGTGGTGGATAGGTTGCAGCGGATCTGGAATCATGTGGTGGACAACTTGAAGTTGTCACAGGAGAGGGCTCAGCGCTTTGCCAACCGCCGCCGCGGTGTGGGTCCCCGACTACGCGTTGGGGATTTGGTATGGCTTTCTTCCCGCTTTGTTCCTATGAAGGTCTCCTCTCCCAAATTTAAACCTCGTTTTATTGGGCCTTACAAGATATTGGAAATCCTTAATCCTGTATCTTTTCGTCTGGATCTTCCTGTGTCGTTTGCTATTCACAATGTATTTCATAGGTCCTTGTTGCGGCGGTACATTGTGCCTATAGTTCCTTCTGCTGAGCCTCCTGCTCCGGTGTTGGTTGAGGGCGAGTTGGAGTACGTGGTGGAGAAGATCTTGGATTCTCGCCTCTCCAGGCGGAGGCTTCAGTACCTGGTCAAGTGGAAGGGCTATGGTCAGGAGGATAATTCCTGGGTGGTCGCCTGTGATGTTCATGCGGCCGATTTAGTTCGTGCCTTTCATGCCGCTCATCCTGATCGCCCTGGTGGTCGTGGTGAGGGTTCGGTGACCCCTCACTAAGGGGGGGGTACTGTTGTGAATTTGCTTTTTGCTCCCTCTAGTGGTTACTAGTTTTTTGACTCTGGTTTTTCTGTCATTCCTTTTATCCGCACCTGGGTCGTTAGTTAGGGGCGTTGCTATATAAGCTCCCTGGACCTTCAGTTCTATGCATGGCAACGTAGTTATCAGAGCTAGTCTGCTGTGCTCTTGTCTACTGATCCTGGTTCCAGTTATATCAGCTAAGTCTGCCTTTTGCTTTTTGCTATTTGTTTTGGTTTTGTATTTTTGTCCAGCTTGTTCCAAATCTATATCCTGACCTTTGCTGGAAGCTCTAGGGGGCTGGTGTTCTCCCCCCGGACCGTTAGACGGTTCGGGGGTTCTTGAATTTCCAGTGTGGATTTTGATAGGGTTTTTGTTGACCATATAAGTTACCTTTCTTTATTCTGCTATCAGTAAGCGGGCCTCTCTGTGCTAAACCTGGTTCATTTCTGTGTTTGTCATTTCCTCTTACCTCACCGTTATTATTTGTGGGGGGCTTCTATCCAGCTTTGGGGTCCCCTTCTCTGGAGGCAAGAAAGGTCTTTGTTTTCCTCTACTAGGGGTAGCTAGATTCTCCGGCTGGCGCGTGTCATCTAGAATCAACGTAGGAATGATCCCCGGCTACTGCTAGTGTTGGCGTTAGGATTAGATATATGGTCAACCCAGTTACCACTGCCCTATGAGCTGGATTTTTGTATTCTGCAGACTTCCACGTTCCTCTGAGACCCTCGCCATTGGGGTCATAACAGAGCCCAAAAGCAGAATTCACAACAGACAATGCGGTTTTTACATGCTGGTGGAGGGCTGGGATGGCTTTTCTGGAAAAAAAGTGTCGACTGGGTAGCTCGTAGCGTGGTACAGCATAGTCCATCAGGGCTTTGAAAGCTTCGCTTTCAACTAACCAGTAGGGCATCATCTCTAACGAGATTAGTCTAGCAATGTGGGCGTTCAAACCCTGTGTACGCGGATGCGAGGATGAGTACTTCCTTTTCCTAACGAGAGTCTCATGTAGGGTGAGCTGGACTGGAGAGCTGCATAGGGTGGAACTAGCGGGGGTGCCGGTGGACATGGGTGACTGAGAGAGGGTTGGTGATGGTATTCTTTCTGTTGCCCTTTTTACAGTTTTTGCTACCACGAACCTGGTGATTCCATGACTGCTTTGGCCTTGCGACGAAACCGCCACATTACCTGCAGGTGGTGTGGTAAATGGGGGCTTACAGTGAGGGAAGGGATGTCGCGTTGCTGACTAGCTTCATTGTGAGAGTGTGCTACAACGTTAAGGGACGTTTGGTAGTTTGTCCAGGCTTGCAAGTGCATGGTGGTTAAATGTCTACGCATGCAACTAGATTTAGATTTTTAACATTCTGACCTCTGCTGAAGGTCCTTGAGCATTTCTTACAGATGACTTTGCACTGATCATTGGGATCTTGGTTAAAAAAATGCCAGACTGCACTCTTCCTACTATCGGATACCTTTTCAGGCATTGCACACTGAGCTACTTTAACCGGACGGCCACGCTGTCCTACAACTGGTTTTGGTTTTGCAACATGTTTTTGGCCAGATATGGGCCTGCCAGATGGAACCTGTTGCGATGTTGAGGACTGCTGCGGCTCCTCCTCCTCCGCTTCAGAGCTACTGCCGCCTGCACCCTTTTACCCCAATGGCTGCCAATCGGGGTCAACAACTGGGTCATCTATGACCTCCTCTTCTATGTCCTGTGCACCTTCCTCTGGGTCACCGTGTAAGCCGGTGATATAGCGTTCGTGACGGGGCTCCATAGTCTCATCGGGGTCAGATTCTGGATCAGTACACTGCAAGGCAAAGGTCAGATCTGAGTCAAAGGAACAGCATAATAATCTGGCTGTGGCTGTGCATCTGTGCACTCCATGTCCAATTCATCTTGTAATGGGCATGGCCTGTTAACAATTTCCCTTTCTAACCCAGGCACGGTATGTGTAAAGAGCTCCATGGAGTAACCAGTTGTGTCGCCTGACGCATCCTTCACTGTTGTTCTGGGTGAAGGACACAATGAAGCGACTTGTTCCTGACCAGGAGCATCCACTGACGACGCACTGCTCTGACATTTGGCACTTTCCGAGGTGGAGGCGAAAGAGCTAGAGGCAGAGTCAGCAATGAAAGCCAATACTTGTTCCTGCTGCTCTGGCTTCAAAAGCGGTTTTCCTACTCCCAGAAAAGGGAGCCTTCGAGGCCTTGTGTAGCCAGTAGTGTTGAGCGATACCGTCCGATACTTGAAAGTATCGGTATCGGAAAGTATCGGCCGATACCGTCACAGTATCGGAATCCAATCCGATACCGATACCCGATACCAATACAAGTCAATGGGACTCAAGTATCGGACGGTATCCCTGATGGTTCCCAGGGTCTGAAGGAGAGGAAACTCTCCTTCAGGCCCTGGGAACCATATAAATGTGTAAAAGAAAGAATTAAAATAAAAAATATCGCTATACTCACCTGTCCGACGCAGCCGGGACTTCAGCGAGGGAACCGGCAGCGTTGTTTGTTTAAAAATCGCGCTATTACTTGGTTACGTGAATTCCCGGCTTGTGATTGGTCAGGTCGGCCATGTTGCCGGGACGCGGACCAATCACAGCAAGCCGTGACGAAATTACGTCACGGCTTGCTGTGATTGGTCCGCGTCCCGGCAATATGGCCGCCCTGACCAATCACAAGCCGGGACGTCACGGGAGGCTGGACACGCGCTCATTTTAAAATGGGCGCGTGTCCAGCCTCCCGTGACGTCACGGCTTGTGATTGGTTGCGCCGCGATCAACCAATCACAAGCCGGGAGGCTGGACGCGCTCATTTTGAAATGGGCGCGTGTCCAGCCTCCCGTGACGTCACGGCTTGTGATTGGTTGCGCCGCGATCAACCAATCACAAGCCGGGAGGCTGGACGCGCTCATTTTGAAATGGGCGCGTGTCCAGCCTCCCGGCTTGTGATTGGTTGACCGCGACGCAACCAATCACAAGCCGTGACGTCACGGGAGGCTGGACACGCGCCCTTTTTAAAATGAGCGCGTTTCCAGCCTCCCGTGACGTCACGGCTTGTGATTGGTTAATGGCGGCCATGTTGCCGGGACGCGGACCAATCACAGCAAGCCGTGACGTATTTTCGTCACGGCTTGCTGTGATTGGTCCGCGGCCCGGCAACATGGCCGCCCTGACCAATCACAAGCCGGGACTTCGCGTAACCATGTAAAAGCGGGAATTTTAAACAAACAACGCTGCCGGTTCCTGCGCTGAGGTCCCGGCTGCGTCGGACAGGTGAGTATAGCGATATTTTTTATTTTAATTCTCTATTTTACACATTTTAACATTAATGTTGTTCCGATACCCGATACCCGATACCACAAGAGTATCGGAATCCCGGTATCGGAATTCCGATACAGCAAGTATCGGCCGATACCCGATACTTGCAGCATCGGAATGCTCAACACTAGTAGCCAGACGATGACGCTGGCTCAACAACTGGAGACTTAGGGGCTATATTGCTTTTCCCACGACCACCTGATGCTCCACGATCACCACCACTACCATCATTACCAGCTGGCAATGAACGCCCATGGCCACGACCTCTTCCGCCAGACTTCCTCATTCTTGGAAAAATGTTACCAAACTAACAACCGTTATGTGGTCCTGTAAAACCAGGTACAAGGTGTGCGTGAACGTGAATGTAAATCTCCCTTTTATATGTGTGGGAGAATGCAAGGAAAAATCAGGCCCACTGTATTACACTAGACAGTTTGATTGGCAGAAAGAGGCTGGCAGATATGACACTGACAGGACTGACGCAGATGCACACACTGGCAATAGAAATGTAACTTTTTTTGTGTGGGAGAATGCAGGGAAAAATCAGGCCCACTGTATCACACAACACAGTTTGATTAGCAGAAAGAGGCTGGCAGATATGGCACTAACAGGAGTGACGCAGATAAGAAAACTGGCAATAGAAATGTCCCTCTTTATGTGTGGGAGAATGCAGGGAAAAATCAGGCCCACTGTATGTTAGGAGTCGAGTTTCCTCTGCTGCACAGGGGGAATCTCGATCCGTCTCTGCGGCAGTCTCCCATTCTCCATCGGCCGCGGTGGATCCTGCTCAGTGGAGACGTCGGTCCCAGCTTCTCACTGAGTCTGATTCAGTGCAAAGGGTTATTGCTGCCTCTCCAGGCTCTACCATTGTACCTTGCACTGATCTACGGTGAACAGGCTTTCCTGGGACTAAGTCCTGCTTTGCACATACTGAGCATGCCCAGGATAAGATCTCTCACTGGAGATCAGGGGTCACATGTTCAGCTTCTGCAGCCAAGTCCATTGGTCCTTTCAGGAAGGTCCTATAGGTGCTAGGACTAAGTCCTGCTCTGCACACACTGAGCATGCCCAGGGCAAGATCTCTCAGTGGAGATCTAGGGTCACATGCTCAGGTATGGCAATCTCTCATTGGTCCTCTTCTTTAAGGTCTTGTATGTGCTGCAGCTATTTAAGGCAAGCATGGCCGCATGGCCATGCGCTGGTATCTTCATATGTTACATGCTTTGCGCCACTGTGGTCATTTGTGTGAATGTGTTCAGGGACCCGGCTGAAATAAGCCCCTAGAATGCTGGCACCCCCGGCGAGGAGTTTGTGTGTGAGAGTATTCAGGGACCCGGCTGAAATAAGCCTCTAGAATGCTGGCACCTCCGGCGAGGAGTGTTGTATGCATGAATGTGAAGGAACAGATGATTGGCCTCGGGGAGACCAAAACATCCAACACCGCGGAGACACCATCATGTGTTTCTCAACGCAGTGATCCAGAACACTGCCCCCATCCCTTATGGGAAATATGCAAATGCATGTAGGATAGCTGCGGAGACACCATCACGTGTTTCTCGACGCAAGCAGTGAATAGCCAGACCTTTCCCCGGGAGGGAACAACCACGGGAAGGGCAGCATCCTAATAGACAGATTCCTACTCCACACTGATGAGGGGCAAACACCCAGAAACAGCTGTCTGTGGATGGATACCATGCTTGGCATAGGTGGTTTTCCTTTATTGGATGCTGCCCTTCCCGTGGTTGTTCCCTCCCGGGGAAAGGTCTGGCTATTCACTGCTTGCGTCGAGAAACACGTGATGGTGTCTCCGCAGCTATCCTACATGCATTTGCATATTTCCCATAAGGGATGGGGGCAGTGTTCTGGATCACTGCGTTGAGAAACACGTGATGGTGTCTCCGCGTGTTGGATGTTTTGGTCTCCCCGAGGCCAATCATCTGTTCCTTCACAGCCTTTAACTAGGCACTGCTCCTAATAGCCAGATTCCTACTCCACACTGATGAGGGGCAAACACCCCGAAACAGCTGTCTGTGGATGGATACCATGCTTGGCATAGGTGGTTTTCCTTTATTGGATGCTGCCCTTCCCGTGGTTGTTCCCTCCCGGGGAAAGGTCTGGCTATTCACTGCTTGCGTCGAGAAACACGTGACGGTGTCTCCGCAGCTATCCTACATGCATTTGCATTTTTCCCATAAGGGATGGGGGCAGTGTTCTGGATCACTGCATTGAGAAACACGTGATGGTGTCTCCGCGGTGTTGGATGTTTTGGTCTCCCCGAGGCCAATCATCTGTTCCTTCACAGCCTTTAACTAGGCACTGCTCCTAATAGCCAGATTCCTACTCCACACTGATGAGGGGCAAACACCCCGAAACAGCTGTCTGTGGATGGATACCATGCTTGGCATAGGTGGTTTTCCTTTATTGGATGCTGCCCTTCCCGTGGTTGTTCCCTCCCGGGGAAAGGTCTGGCTATTCACTGCTTGCGTCGAGAAACACGTGATGGTGTCTCTGCAGCTATCCTACATGCATTTGCATATTTCCCATAAGGGATGGGGGCAGTGTTCTGGATCACTGCGTTGAGAAACACGTGATGGTGTCTCCGCGGTGTTGGATGTTTTGGTCTCCCCGAGGCCAATCATCTGTTCCTTCACAGCCTTTAACTAGGCACTGCTCCTAATAGCCAGATTCCTACTCCACACTGATGAGGGGCAAACACCCCGAAACAGCTGTCTGTGGATGGATACCATGCTTGGCATAGGTGGTTTTCCTTTATTGGATGCTGCCCTTCCCGTGGTTGTTCCCTCCCGGGGAAAGGTCTGGCTATTCACTGCTTGCGTCGAGAAACACGTGACAGTGTCTCCGCAGCTATCCTACATGCATTTGCATTTTTCCCATAAGGGATGGGGGCAGTGTTCTGGATCACTGCATTGAGAAACACGTGATGGTGTCTCCGCGGTGTTGGATGTTTTGGTCTCCCCGAGGCCAATCATCTGTTCCTTCACAGCCTTTAACTAGGCACTGCTCCTAATAGCCAGATTCCTACTCCACACTGATGAGCCCGGGGCAAACACCCCGAAACAGCTGTCTGTGGATGGATACCATGCTTGGCATAGGTGGTTTTCCTTTATTGGATGCTGCCCTTCCCGTGGTTGTTCCCTCCCGGGGAAAGGTCTGGCTATTCACTGCTTGCGTCGAGAAACACGTGATGGTGTCTCTGCAGCTATCCTACATGCATTTGCATATTTCCCATAAGGGATGGGGGCAGTGTTCTGGATCACTGCGTTGAGAAACACGTGATGGTGTCTCCGCGGTGTTGGATGTTTTGGTCTCCCCGAGGCCAATCATCTGTTCCTTCACAGCCTTTAACTAGGCACTGCTCCTAATAGCCAGATTCCTACTCCACACTGATGAGCCCGGGGCAAACACCCCGAAACAGCTGTCTGTGGATGGATACCATGCTTGGCATAGGTGGTTTTCCTTTATTGGATGCTGCCCTTCCCGTGGTTGTTCCCTCCCGGGGAAAGGTCTGGCTATTCACTGCTTGCGTCGAGAAACACGTGATGGTGTCTCTGCAGCTATCCTACATGCATTTGCATATTTCCCATAAGGGATGGGGGCAGTGTTCTGGATCACTGCGTTGAGAAACACGTGATGGTGTCTCCGCGGTGTTGGATGTTTTGGTCTCCCCGAGGCCAATCATCTGTTCCTTCACAGCCTTTAACTAGGCACTGCTCCTAATAGCCAGATTCCTACTCCACACTGATGAGGGGCAAACACCCCGAAACAGCTGTCTGTGGATGGATACCATGCTTGGCATAGGTGGTTTTCCTTTATTGGATGCTGCCCTTCCCGTGGTTGTTCCCTCCCGGGGAAAGGTCTGGCTATTCACTGCTTGCGTCGAGAAACACGTGATGGTGTCTCCGCAGCTATCCTACTTGTATGCATGAATGACCATTGACTGCTCTCGTCTGGGTAGTTAGCCTGTGTCTCTGTGAGAGTTAACAGGGCACAGAGCTTTGCTTTCTCAGCCACTCTGTGAAGCTAACAGAGCTGGTTATTACCGCCATATTGCGCCGCCATCCACTTAGCAGCAGGATATTCCTGCACAGTGGATCCCGGGTTGTGAACGCACCAATCACCTCAATAAATATATTCGGTGCATTCCGCAAACCCTAACACTGTATTACACTACACTGTTTTATTGGCAGAAAGAGGCTGGCAGATATGACACTGACAGGACTGACGCAGATGCACACACTGGCAATAGAAATGTATCTTTTTGTGTGGGAGAATGCAGGGAAAAATCAGGCCCACTGTATTACACTACACTGTTTGATTGGCAGAAAGAGGCTGGCAGATATGGCACTAACAGGAGTGATGCAGATAAAAACACTGGCAATAGAAATGTCCCTCTTTATGTATGGGAGAATGCAGTGAAAAATCAGGCCCACTGTATTACACTACACTGTTTGATTGGCAGAAAGAGGCTGGCAGATATGGCACTAACAGGAGTGACGCAGATAAACACACTGGCAATAAAAATGTCCCTCTTTATGTGTGGGAGAATGCAGGGAAAAATCAGGCCCACTGTATTACAGTAGACAGTTTGGCAGAAAGAGGCTGGTAGATATGGCACTAACCAGACTGACGCAGATGCACACACTGGCAATAGAAATGTCCCTCTTTATATGTGGGAAAATTCAGGGAAAAATCAGGCCCACTGTATTACACAACACAGTTTGATTAGCAGAAAGAGGCTGGCAGATATGGCACTAACAGGAGTGATGCAGATAAAAACACTGGCAATAGAAATGTCCTTCTTTATGTGTGGGACAATGCAGTGAAAAATCAGGCCCACTGCATTACACTACACTGTTTGATTGGCAGAAAGAGGCTGGCAGATATGGCACTAACAGGAGTGATGCAGATAAACACACTGGCAATAAAAATGTCCCTCTTTATGTGTGGGAGAATGCAGGGAAAAATCAGGCCCACTGTATTACAGTAGACAGTTTGATTGGCAGAAAAAGGCTGGCAGATATGGCACTAACCGGACTGACACAGATGCACACACTGGCAATCAAAATGTCCCTCTTTATGTGTGGGAGAATGCAGGGAAAAATCAGGCCCACTGTATTACAGTAGACAGTTTGATTGGCAGAAAGAGGCTAGCAGATATGGCACTAACCGGACTGACGCAGATGCACACACTGGCAATAGAAATGTAACTTTTTTTGTGTGGGTGAATGCAGGGAAAAATCAGGCCCACTGTATTACACTACACTGTTTGATTGGCAGAAAGAGGCTGGCAGATATGGCACTAACAGGAGTGACGCAGATAAAAACAATGGCAATAGAAATGTCCCTCTTTATGTGTGGGAAAATGCAGTGAAAAATCAGGCCCACTGTATTACACTATACTGTTTGATTGGCAGAAAGAGGCTGGCAGATATGACACTGACAGGACTGATGCAGATGCACACACTGGCAATAGAAATGTAACTTTTTTTGTGTGGGAGAATGCCGGGAAAAATCAGGCACACTGTATTACACTACACTGTTTGATTGGCAGAAAGAGGCTGACAGATATGCCACTAACAGGAGTGACGCAGATAAACACACTGGCAATAAAAATGTCCCTCTTTATGTGTGGGAGAATGCAGGGAAAAATCAGGCCCACTGTATTACAGTAGACAGTTTGATTGGCAGAAAGAGGCTGGCAGATATGGCACTAACAGGAGTGATGCAGATAAACACACTGGCAATAAAAATGTCCCTCTCTATGTGTGGGAGAATGCAGGGAAAAATCAGGCCCACTGTATTACAGTAGACAGTTTGATTGGCAGAAAAAGGCTGGCAGATATGGCACTAACCGGACTGACACAGATGCACACACTGGCAATCAAAATGTCCCTCTTTATGTGTGGGAGAATGCAGGGAAAAATCAGGCCCACTGTATTACACAACACAGTTTGATTAGCAGAAAGAGGCTGGCAGATATGGCACTAACAGGAGTGACGCAGATAAAAACAATGGCAATAGAAATGTCCCTCTTTATGTGTGGGAAAATGCAGTGAAAAATCAGGCCCACTGTATTACACTATACTGTTTGATTGGCAGAAAGAGGCTGGCAGATATGACACTGACAGGACTGATGCAGATGCACACACTGGCAATAGAAATGTAACTTTTTTTGTGTGGGAGAATGCCGGGAAAAATCAGGCACACTGTATTACACTACACTGTTTGATTGGCAGAAAGAGGCTGACAGATATGCCACTAACAGGAGTGACGCAGATAAACACACTGGCAATAAAAATGTCCCTCTTTATGTGTGGGAGAATGCAGGGAAAAATCAGGCCCACTGTATTACAGTAGACAGTTTGATTGGCAGAAAGAGGCTAGCAGATATGGCACTAACCGGACTGACGCAGATGCACACACTGGCAATAGAAATGTAACTTTTTTTGTGTGGGTGAATGCAGGGAAAAATCAGGCCCACTGTATTACACTACACTGTTTGATTGGCAGAAAGAGGCTGGCAGATATGGCACTAACAGGAGTGACGCAGATAAAAACAATGGCAATAGAAATGTCCCTCTTTATGTGTGGGAAAATGCAGTGAAAAATCAGGCCCACTGTATTACACTACACTGTTTGATTGGCAGAAAGAAGCTGGCAGATATGGCACCAACCGGACTGACGCAGATGCACACACTGGTGTTATGATCCGGTGACCCTGGAGCCGCATGAGACTATCTCTGGAGTAGGTGGTACCTGTACTGACCGCAAACCCTAAACTGACACCGCAACTAGAAGTAGCCGTGGGGTGTACCTAACACGGCCTAGACACCTCGACACAGCCGGAGGACTAAATACCCCTAAAGAGGGAAATGGGAATTCTATCTGGCCTCAGAGAAGAACCCCAAAGGATAGGCAGCCCCCCACAAATATTGACTGTGAGTTTAAGAGGAAAG
Organism: Ranitomeya variabilis; assembly: GCF_051348905.1. NCBI lineage: Eukaryota > Metazoa > Chordata > Amphibia > Anura > Dendrobatidae > Ranitomeya > Ranitomeya variabilis. The sequence goes on from NC_135235.1 coordinate 359,904,032, forward strand.
ACGAATGCAGGCAGAAAACAGGATTTAGCAAAAGAGGCACTTCTAGCTAAATAGAAAAGGATAGGAAAGAATTCTAAGCGGTCAGTATTAAAACCCTAAAAATATCCACAGCAGATAATAAAAATATTCTACATCTAACTAAAGACATAGAATGTATATCTGCATCTCCAGATAATCCAGCATGACAGAAAAATCCAAACAAAGTCTAAGCTGGACAAAAACACAATAAATTGCACTGAACTGTAAAGCACACTGCATGTGTGCCACAGAGACAAAAAAACAGACACTTATTTTAGCTGAATTGACAGCAGGGCATGAGGAGCCAGAGAGAGATGCAATCCCTCCAAGAACAATGGACAACTGGCAGGGACTCATGGATCCTGCACACCTAAATACCTAATAGAGCTGCAATCAGCAGAAACACCTGCCAAGGATTACAACCCAAAGACAACTGCACTACTATCAACAACCACCGGAGAGAGCCCAAGAGCAGAATTCACAACACACTGGCATTAGAAATGTCCCTCTTTATGTGTGGGAAAATCCAGGGAAAAATCAGGCCCACTGTATTACACAACACAGTTTGATTGGCAGAAAGAGGCTGGCAGATATGGCACTAACATGAGTGACACAGATAAAAACACTGGCAATAGAAATGTCCCTTTTTTTGGGTGGGAGAATGCAGTGAAAAATGAGGCCCACTGTATTACACTACACTGTTTGATTGGCAGAAAGAGGCTGGCAGATATGGCACTAACAGGAGTGACGCAGATAAAAACACTGGCAATAGAAATGTCCCTCTTTATGTGTGGGAGAATCCAGGGAAAAATCAGGCCCACTGTATTACACAACACAGTTTGATTAGCAGAAAGAGGCTGGCAGATATGGCACTAACAGGAGTGACGCAGATAAAAACACTGGCAATAGAAATGTCCCTCTTTATGTGTGGGAGAATGCAGTGAAAAATCAGGCCCACTGTATTACACTACACTGTTTGATTGGCAGAAAGAGGCTGGCAGATATGGCACTAATATGAGTGACGCAGATAAAAACACTGGCAATACAAATGTCCCTCTTTATGTGTGGGAGAATGCAGGGAAAAATCAGGCCCACTGTATTACACAACACAGTTTGATTAGCAGAAATAGGCTGGCAGATATGGCACTAGCCGGACTGACGCAGATGTACACACTGGCAATAGAAATGTCCCTCTTTTTTTTTGATATGGGAGACAAGGGATTGAATCAGGCCCACTATATCACGGTATAGTTCCTGCAGCACAAAATGACTGACAGATACCACAGACAGCACTCGCACAGATGCACAGGTTTGGCAAGATTATTCTCCCTTTATTTTAATTTTTTGGGGGGATATGTGAGACAAGTGATTTAATCTGGCCCACTGTTATACAGTAGGTTTTCTGTGGAAGAAAAAAAAACAAATGCCACACACAGGACTGTCACTAATGCAGATTTGCCAGTCTTAATCTCCCACTTTTATTTTTTTTTCTGGGAGAATTGTGAAGAAATCAGGCCCACTGTTGTACAGTAGGTTTTCTGTGGAAGAAAAAAATAACAAATGCCACACACAGGACTGTCACTAATGCAGATTTGCCAGTCTTAATCTCCCACTTTTATTTTTTTTTCTGGGAGAATTGTGAAGAAATCAGGCCCACTGTTAGACAGTAGGTTTTCTGTGGCAGAAAAAACAAAAAAAGATGCCACACATAGGACTGGCACTAATGCAGATTTGCCAATCTTAATCTCCCACATTTATTTTTTTTTCTGGGAGAATTGTGAAGAAATCAGGCCCACTGTTAGACAGTAGGTTTTCTGTGGCAGAAAACAAAGACAGATGCCACACACAGGACTGGCACTGATGCAGATTTGACAATCTTAATCTCCCACTTTTATTTTTTTTCTGGGAGAATTGTGAATAAATCTGGGCCACTGTATTAGAGTGTATTTTCTGTGGCAAAAAGTGGCTTGAAGAGATATAACAAAAAAAAAAAGGGGACTGTACTACAATTACTATCTCCCTACAGTTATCTCAGAAAAGTATGTCAGGCAGCAATAAAAAGGACTGCTGCACACAAAAGTCAAAAGTATGGACAAACAAACAAGATAGCTGTGCAGAAAGGAAGGAGCAACAGGATTTGTGCTTTGAAAAAAGCAGTTGGTTTGCACAGCGGCATACACATAGCAATGCAGCTATCAGGGAGCCTTTTAACCTACAGAGCTGTTGCACAGAAATCGAGCCTCCACTGTCCCAAAAAGAAAAGGTGGTGTTGGACAGTGGAAATCGCTACAGCACAAGCGGTTTGGGGGTTAATTTACCCTGCCTAACGCTATCCCTGCTTCTGATGAAGCGGCAGCAACCTCTCCCTATGCTCAGATCAGCAGCAGTAACATGGCGGTCGGCGGGAACGCCCCTTTATAGCCCCTGTGACGCCGCAGAAAGCAAGCCAATCACTGCCATGCCCTTCTCTAAGATGGTGGGGACCAGGACCTATGTCATCATGCTGCCCACACTCTGCGTGCACCTTCATTGGCTGAGAAATGGCACTTTAAGTGTCATAGGAAACGCAACTTTGGCACGAAGATCGTGTACCGCATGGCCGATCCCACGCTGGGATCGGGTCAGGTTTCATGAAACCCGACTTTGCCAAAAGTCGGCGACTTATGAAAATGACCGATCCGTTTCGCTCAACCCTAACCCCCACAAATGGGGTATTAGCGTACTCAGGACAACTTTTGTGATCCAATTTCTCCGGATACCCTTAGAAAAATAAAAGATTGCGGGCTAAAAGATCATTGTGGGAAAAAAATGATTTTTCATTTTTACAGCTCTACATTATATACTTCTGTGAAGCACTTGGTGGTTGAAAGTGCTCACCACACATCTAGATAAGTTCCTTATGGGTCTACTTTCCAAAATGGTGTCACTTATGGGGGGTTTCCACTGTTTAGACACTTCAGGGGCTCTCCAAATGTGACATGGCGTCCGATCTCAATTCCAGCCAATTTTGCATTGAAAAGTCAAACAACGCTCCTTCCCTTCCGAGCTCTGCCATGAGCCCAAACAGTGGTTTACTCCCACATATGGGGTATCGTTGTACTCAGAACAAATTGTGCAACAACTCTTATAGTCTAATTTCTCCTGTTACCCTTGGTAAAATAAAACAAATTGGATGTGAAGTAACATCTTTTGTGAAAAAAAATTAAACGTTCATTTTTTTTTTAAACATTCCAAAAATTGCTGTGAAGCACCTGAAGGGTTAATAAACTTCTTGAATGTGGTGTCGAGCACCTTGGGGGGTGCAGTTTTTATAATGGTGTCACTTTTAAGTATTTTCTATCATATAGACCCTCAAAGTGACTTCAAATGTGATGTGGTCCTTAAAAAAAAGTGTTGTAAAAATGAGAAATCGCTGGTCAAATTTTAACCCTTATAACTTAAAAAAAAAAACCCATTTTGTTCCAAAATTGTGCTGATGTAAAGTAGACATGTGGAAAAGGTTACTTATTAAGCATTTTGTGTGACATATCTCTGTGATTTAAGGGCATGAAAATTCAAATTTGAAAAATTGCAAATTTTTCTAAATTTTCACCAAATTTCCATTTTTTTCACAAATAAACGCAAGTCATATCAAGAAATGTTATCACTACCATGAAGTACAATATGTCACAAGAAAACATTGTCAGAATCACTGGGATCACTATAAGCGTTCCAGAGTTATTACCTCATAAAGGGACAGGGGTCAGAATTATAAAAATTAGCCCGATCATTAACATGCAAACCTCCCTTGGGGGTAAAGGGGTTAAAATTGTATGTAAAATAAGACTCTGGTTTTAGTTGTCGGGAGCATTATATGTCAGATGTAAGCAATACCACTGAAGTTAGTGTTTAGCTGCAGCGGTCATGTGGAGGTTTGTCATGTGATTGCTGCAGTAAACTAAGCAATAATGAATGGATCCTTCAAAGCAGTAGTACTGGCGCTGTGAGAGATGCAAACGTATGGGTGATTGTTTTGCCAATTTTTTTAAATCCTAGACAACCATTTTCAAGGTGTAATCTGGGACTTTTATATGGATGGCTTATTCTTACATGGATGGCTTTTCTTAGGATAGGTGATCAATATCTGCGACACCAGGCATGCCTGCTGATCAGCTATCTCTGGTGCGGGCAGGAACCTGATGTGCTGAATTGCAGAAAAAACTACATGGCTTTGTCAACTGCATAGTGGCCACCGCTGGGTGCTGCATATTAGCTCCCTATTGATTCAAATATGGGGCAGATATGCAGTTCCTGTCCAGGGCCAATATGCAGTTGATAGAGCTGTGCTGTTTACCCACACCAATCAGATATTGATAACTTATATTAAGTACTAGATGGTGGCCCAATTCTAACGCATCGGGTATTCTAGAATATGTATGCGTAGTGTATAGCACAGCCCACGTAGTATATTGCGCAGCCCATGCAGTACATTGCGCAGCCCAAGCAGTACATTGCACAGCCCACGCAGTACATTGCGCAGCCCACGCAGTACATTGCGCAGCCCATGCAGTACATTGCGCAGCCCACGCAGTACATTGCGCAGCCAACGCAGTACATTGCGCAGCCAACGCAGTACATTGCGCAGCCCACGTAGTACATTGCGCAGCTTACGTAGTACATTGCGCAGCCCATGTAGTATATTGCGCAGCCCACGTTGTATATTGTGCAGCCCACGTAGTACATTGCGCAGCCCACGTTGTACATTGCGCAGCCCATGTTGTACATTGCGCAGCCCACGTTGTACATTGCGCAGCCCACGTTGTATATTGCGCAGCCCACGTTGTATATTGTGCAGCCCATGTTGTATATTGCGCAGCCCACTGTAATAATTATAGGGGATAACTCAGGAGACTCTTTGCGTGGAACAAGACAACTACAGGACACAGTTTTATAAGTGGTAAAGTCTATATTATCACACGGTGATTCAAACAGGTGCAGAGAGAAACTCAAGTCCACAACACTTGGTGCAAATAATAAACGCAGCTTAGCAGTCTATAGGAAACTTCAGAGTAAAAAAATCCAATCAAACAGAAAGTCTATGAAGCACAGTTATTCTTGAGGATACTTGACATGAATAAATCCTTGTCTTAGTCCAGGCACAGATAGATATGCTTATTAGGCAGTTCAAATCATATCTTAGCTCAACCAGGGAGGCCTGGTTAATAGTCTCAGGTTATTGCAAAGCAGCAACAGCTTACATGTCCAGCAAATACAGATGGAAGTAAACACGAGCAGCAGATGAAGGAGGATTACTGGAAACTTGTGTATGCAGCAGGAACTCAGAGCAGAGTAGCAGGATCACCACACAGGTACACAGGAGCAGGTGTATAGCCAGGGAGTAATCAGAGGTCAGGAGCTGGATGCAAGGCAGAATACTCTAGCACAGACTGAAGGCTGGGGTGGAGTTTTATAGCAGGAAGACACAGTGAACATGAGACCAAAGACGCCATCTTGGAAAAGGGCAGTAATGCACAAAAGGTAAAAATGTTCAGAGTCCTGACACCCACGTTGTATATTGCGCAGTCCACGTAGTATATTGCGCAGCCACGTAATATATAGCACCGCCCATGTAGTATATTGCCCAGCCCATGTAGTATATTGCCCAGCCACGCAGTATATAGTACAGCCCATGTAGTATATTGCCCAGACACATAGTATATTGCACAGCCCATGTAGTATGTTGCCCAGCCACGTAGTATACAGCACAGCCCAGGTAGTATATTGCTCAGCCACATAGTATATTGCCCAGCCACGTAGTATATTGCCCAGCCCATGTAGTATATTGCCCAGCCCATGTAGTATATTGCCCAGTTACATAGTATATTGCCCAGCCACGTAGTATATTGCAAAGCCCACGTAGTATATAGCACAGCCCACGTAGTATATTGCCCAGCCACGTAGTATATTGGCCAGCCCATGTAGTATATTGCCCAGCCCATGTAGTATATTGCCCAGCTACGTAGTATATTGCCCAGCCACGTAGTATATTGCACAGCCCATGTAGTATATTGCCCAGCCCATGTAGTATATTGCCCAGTTACGTAGTATATTGCCCAGCCACGTAGTATATTGCACAGCCCACGTAGTATATAGCACAGCCCATGTAGTATATTGCCCAGCCACATAGTATATTGCCCAGCCACATAGTATATTGGCCAGCCCATGTAGTATATTGCCCAGCCCATGTAGTATGTTGCCCAGCCACATAGTATATAGCAGAGCCCATGTAGTATATTGCCCAGCCACGTAGTATATTGCCCAGCCCATGTAGTATATTGCCCAGCCCACGTAGTATAAAGCAATGTGGGCATCATATCCCTGTTAAAAAAAAGAAATAAAATAAAAAATAGTTATATACTCACCTTCCGGAGCCCCCGGATCCAAGTGAAGCAGTTACCGACGCTGCTCGTGCGCTCCGGTCTCAAGAGTGCATTGCAGTCTCACGAGATGATGACGTAGCCGTCTCGCGAGACCGCTACGTCATCATCTCGCGAGATCGCAGCATGGACCGGTTACCGGAGCGTTGCGAGCGGGAAAGGCCTGTTGTCGATCCGGGGGCCGACGGACGGTGAGTATATAACGATTTATTTTTTTTTATTACTTTTAACATTAGATCGTTTTACTATTCATGCTGCATAGGCAGCATGAATAGTAAAAAGTTGGTCACACAGGGTTAATAGCAGTGGTAACAGAGTGCATTACACCGCGGCATAACGCGGTCCACTACCGCTGCCATTAACCCTGTGTGAGGGCTGACTGGAGCGGAGTATGGAGCGGGCGCCGGGCACTGACTGTGGGGAGTAAGGAGCGGCCATTTTTCCGCCGGACTGTGCCCGTCGCTGATTGGTCATGGCTGTTTTGCCTGTCATGGCTGCCGCGACCAATCAGCGAATGAATATCCCTGACAGAAAGGACAGACAGAAAGACGGAAGTGACCCTTAGACAATTATGTAGTAGATAGGCAGTAACTATAAAAGTCCTGGACAACCCCTTTCTTCCTTCTTCTGTTAAGGGCTTAAACATAGTATTGTCATTAACTGTTTGGATTATTTAGGGGGTAATATTTATATGATATCATTATGACTTTTCTCAGATCCTGGAAATTTATTCAAGCCAATTATACCATAATGCAGACAAGGTAACACTGTATAGCTATTTAGATGGGCTGTTTAAAACTCTAGAACAGCTAAGAGGCAAGCACATTTGGTACCAATTTGATTTTCCATATATTTCTCATTATTTGAGTAAAAAAAATACCAACATGGTGTTAAACAGAAAATAACGTACTGTGTACTTGATAATGTATAAGGTATAATTGGTGTGCACTCAGTCAATTTGCAGGGTGAGGTGCAGGTGTCACGGACAGGAGAGTCCCCGTATAAGTAAAATTTAGAAGACACCGCGCACTCTTAATAGATTTTTATGCAAATTGTGCAAAATTTATTCAATATAACACTACACGTTAGTGACACATGGGAGCAATGTACAATTATAGGATAAGCGACCACTTGTAGTAACAATTAATTGACGTTTCGGCTCTCCTGAGCCTTACTCATAATATCGCTTAGTGAAGCAATGGTAGGTACACATAGCGAATTACTTGCTTACAGGTATAAGTGGTGCTATGGGCAGATAAGGCGGTGTGTGACCAGTCGTGGTATGCTGCCCTGTGTGCTGAACCTGGGGTGGTTATCTTGTAAAGCGGCGCTCCCGCGCCCTGCAGATGCCAGCGTCCATCTGGCATCTGCAGGGCGCGGGAGCGCCGCTTTACAAGATAACCACCCCAGGTTCAGCACACAGGGCAGCATACCACGACTGGTCACACACCGCCTTATCTGCCAATAGCACCACTTATACCTGTAAGCAAGTAATTCGCTATGTGTACCTACCATTGCTTCACTAAGCGATATTATGAATAAGGCTCAGGAGAGCCGAAACGTCAATTAATTGTTACTACAAGTGGTCGCTTATCCTATAATTGTACATTGCTCCCATGTGTCACTAACGTGTAGTGTTATATTGAATAAATTTAGCACAATTTGCATAAAAATCTATTAAGAGTGTGCGGTGTCTTCTAAATTTTACTTGATAATGTATACATCCGCTATTTTTCCTCTGAGATCAGCGATTAGCAATCATTGTCCATTCTGCTGGACAGGAAAAGACTCTGTACAGCTTGTTCTGCTTATACAACTGTCAGCTTAGGCTACGTGCACACTTGCGTACCGGGGCTTTGCGGATGGCTGTGTACTCCCTCCCTGAGGCTCCGCCCACTTCTGCACTTCTTCCATTTAGGTCCGCTTACTTCTGCACGTGTCCTGCGTACCTATTTTCAACATTGTGTACGTAGGACATGTGTATGGATGCGGATGCATCGTTTTGACACACCCACTGACCGCAGGAAATTGAGTTGATGCATCCACATACATCCGCGTGTCCTGTGTACCCAATGTTAAAGATAGGTACGCAGGTGCATGCAGAAGAAGGCGGACTTAAACGGAAGTGCAGAAGTGTGCGGAGCTTCAGGGAGGAGGTACGCAGCCATCCGCAAAGCCCCGGTATGCAAGTGTTCACGTAGCCTTATTGAGGGAGCAGGTAACAGCTGCTGCCTTTAGAAGTATATAGTGAAGAAATATGTCACAAATTTACAGTGACAGAGGCGTCTAGAACACGTCCAGAAGACTCATGCATGGATTAGACGCACTTCACCATCATATTAAATGGTGCAGGTTTCTGCTATCAGGGTATGGGTTCCATAAATTCAGTTGAGAGTCTCTGAATATTTCCTGCTTTGATTATTTCAATTGTTCAGTTTTGGACACTCCTCACTGCTATATATACTCTCCTCTGGCAATCAGAATTGCCAGAGTTAGTTTTATACTGCCTGGTGTGGAGTTGGAGGTGTTTGTTGAGAAGGCTTTTGAAGTCTTGTTCTAAATACGGTTGCTTGGCGAACTGTCTGAGTGCATACCCTCATCCTCTCCCAATTTGTTTTTCCTTCCTTTACTTCCCAGTTTTCCCACTCTGTTTGTCAATGCATATTTGTATGATTGGTATTTCATTTATTCCTGTATGTCTTACCTTGTTAGTCTGGTTTGTGTATTCTTATATTCAACTGCTCTCCACTTCCCTGGGAAGGGGACAGATAAGGGCTGATTCAAGAGCTAAGGAAGGTACATGGCCCCACCATCTTCACCATTAGAAGTAATCATGGCAGCAGGGATAGCTAGGGCTCCCCTAAACTTAGGGGATAGTGAAGGAGCTCCTATCAAATGGATAATTAACTACAGTCTCTTGACAAAATATGTGGGGATGGAGGGAACAGTTGCTGTGCTAAAGGAATACCTGGAGGCTAATGTTCACCTTAAAAGAAAGGACAATGACAAATTTATTGATATACTTACTGTCTTTGCTTAGAAACAAAGAGACAAAATCCTGAAAATCTTCCCTGCTTTCCAAAAATTGTGCAATCTTGGAGAAGTAATAAAGGGAAACACATACATCTTTAGGATTCCTTATGGTGTAGATTACCTAATGCACAAACAAATAAAAAGATTCTGGATTTAGAAATTCTTGCAATGATAAAAAGCAAAGTTGCCATTTAACTGTAAGGAAGTGTATGGGAAAGAAAAAGGGCACTGTTTTTGAAGAAATAGAACAAAAATATTTTTGTAATGTTTGGGTTTTGATCTAGGAAAATCAGTAATACTTCTCCAAAGGACACATTTTATTTTACGGAGACATATTGCCCTCATATAGGACAATGTAGACTGAAAGAGATTTTAACCTCCGTTGTCTTATACGCTTAAAATTCACTTCCTGAAACACCAGCTAAAATGTAAATAAAATACCTCTATCCTAGCATAGTACATTTTCTACGCCTATACAATATCTTAGTCCATGAAGTGTTTTTTGATAAAAAGCATTAGCGTGCAAAAGCGCTTAAAGGGAACCTGTCACCTGAATTTGACGGGACCAGTTTTGGGTCATATGGGCGGGGTTTTCGGGTGTTTGATTCACCCTTTCCTTACCCGCTGGCTGCATGCTGGCCGCAATATTGGATTTAAGTTCATTCTCTGTCCTCCGGAGTACACGCCTGCGCAAGGCAATATTGACTTGCGCTGGCGTGTACTCCGGAGGACAGAGAATGAACTTCAATTCAATATTGCGGCCAGCATGCAGCCAGCGGGTAAGGAAAGGGTGAATCAAACACCCGAAAACCCCGCCCATATGACCCAAAACTGGTCCCGCCAAATTCAGGTGACAGGTTCCCTTTAAGATCCGTAGGTGTAGTGAAAAAAAAGAGACCTCCTTGTGGACGCCTCTGATGTGCATTGTATCACAATATTCATTACAAACCTTGGCTTTGGATTTAGCAAATGATTGTGGAAACAGATGGAAAGGAAGATGTGTTGTAATAAGTCGAGGTGATGGTCTGTTCTCAATCAGGGCTCGTCCACCATGCTGTTCAATCCAAGGCACTCGATCCCAGCTATAAGTTGTTTTTACTGGTGTAGGATCTCCATTGCTGTAGATGAGAGAGAGGATTTCTTGTAGCCATGTGGTGCCTAGAATATAATATGCATGTCTTTTTCAATTTATTTGATTTAAAAGTTATGTAGATAGAATGAATGAATGACAAACGCACTTATGATCCTAAGGGTATGTTTCCACATTCAGGAAACGCTGCTTGTTTGACGCTGCGCAGCGCTGCAGCGTCAAACAAGCAGCGTCCAGATGTTCCTGCATCGTGGAGGGGATTTGATGAAATCCTGTCTCCACTATGCGTGGAAACCCGCACGCGGCGGCCCTGCGACTCCGGACATGCTGCGCGTCTTTTCAGATCGCAGCATGCCCGTACACCTTGCGGGGACGCAGCGTCCCCGCAAGGCATATCACAGGGCCCTATGGGACAGAGCGATCATCCCGGATGTGAAGAGTTAACACATCCGGCATGATCGCGTCCCATTAAGGGGGCGGGGCTTAGCGCCGAGCGGCTTCGCCGCTGCGGCGATACCGCCGCCCATCCGTCCCGTGGAGACATACCCTAACAGTACATTTTTGAACTGTGATAAAGAACGCAAGTGAGCGTTCAAAATGAGTCTTTCTTCCTTTGCCCTGTCTATGCAACCTTTGTAATTTTTGTAGTTTTTAATGGACTTAAAATAAAGAAAGAACTATTTTATCAGACGCTGGAACTACAATTTTTTTTCTTTGAGCATATTATCTGGTGTGGATCCACCTGGTTCCCATACAAGCTGGACTTCAAGTACTAGGTGAGCTGGCTTTCTTTTTACTACATGTGAACAGTTGGAATACCCTGGCAGTGGGTACTTACACCTCAATGATTATCATTTCGACATAAGCCTATAAACTCACTTTAGCTACCAGTGTTCCAGCACCAATATTTTCTGAATCTCTAGTGAATCAAAATTAAAAAAAAAAAAAAAAAAAATTGGTCACCTCCAATAATTAAATTCCTGTTCTAGA